>NC_092503.1:110052482-110366905 GCF_047511675.1 Marmota flaviventris
ACTTGTTTCTCTCTCTCTTGTCCCCTTCCGCAGATCCTCTGAGTGTCTTGAGTCTTTGTTTTTTCCTGTACTTCCCAATGGACAGCAGAGGGCGTTGCCCAAAGATGAGGCCACTAGGAATGGAGCAGAGAAATCAATCCCTTTCCTTGTGTCCAGTTGTATATAGTGTAGAGCCCAGGCTCATGGGTCACTGTGTGTGTGTGTGTGTGTGTGTGTGTGTGTGAGAGAGAGAGAGAGAGAGAGTGTGATATGAGACTGACCCGGGAAGGACACCTTCCTTCCTGGGGATCTAGACTTAACCTTTCAGCAGAGGATTAGAAGTTAGACCACAGGTTGAACCTAAGTGGTGAACCCAGATGGCTCTAGGCAGGAAGAGGAAGGTGAAGGAGTTGTGCTTTCCCAGCAGGCTGAATGGGGAAGGGGCACTGGAGGTTGCCAGCTTTCCTCCCTTGATACTGATTCGGGGGGGCTGCATACAATAGCTGGTGTCCCACCCTGTGGGAGGGACTGCTGTGGACATCTGGGCCACATCTGGATTCCTGGCAGGACCAGGATCTGGTCTATTTGGAGTCCTTGAGGGTTATAGGATCCACCCCTTGGTGATCCCTGCCATCACATTCCTGGGGAACCCATTGTAAACAGGTGTATAGGGTACATCCTTGTAATGCCTGAGAATTCCTACCAGCTCAGTCCTTCCGGCACTCCTTTGGAAGTGGCCCTAGGGACCTGGGCAGCAGCGTTCTCTGGGCCAGGTGACCTTTTCATGGCTGAGCCTGTGTGCGCATGGTGAGATGCTGGGAAATACACTCGCGGGGTCCACATTGTCCATGCCTCTTCCTTCAGATGGGGTAAGAGCAAGGGCTGGAAGGGGAGTGAGGCTGCAGCACCTCTTAGGGACCCCACCCCAAAAAGAGGAGTGGGGAAGGGCTTGCTGTGGGGTGGTATCACACAAAAGCTTGGGAATGTGATTGGGACGGGAAGCAGAGAGGCGACAGCAGGAGTGGCTCTTTCTTGGGTCTGGGGTCTGGGTTCTAGGGTGGAGACCACACGGAGAAACAGCCCGTAGGTCCGCTGGGTTGCAGGACGCCTCCGACACGGAGCAGGAGGATGGCCGCGATGGCCTTGCAGAAAGGAGCAGTGACGGGGAGGGTGAGGGGACGAGCGTGGCGCCCACCCGGGCTCGGCCGCTGCGGGGGCCCAGCCCCTCTTTCCCACCCCTTTCTCGCCCGGCCGCCGCGGCCCCTCCCCCAGACCCGGGCGCCGCCTCCCCCTCCCCTCCTCCTCCCCCTCCCACCCGGCGCTGCAGCTGCTGCCGACGGACTATTCTGCACGTAGCGAATGGAGGAGACGCACAAGGGAGGCCTCAAGTGCGCGCGCGCGGGAGCCGGAGCCGCGCGGGCGGGGGAGCAGCGGCGTGAGCGCGCGCGCGTGCGGCGCCGGCCCTGAGCGCGCGCGCCGGGCCCCGGAGCGCGCGTGTCCTCCGCTCCCAGGGTCTGGGGATGCTTGGACTAAGTCTCAGCGACACCCCGCGCAGCCCGGCTCCCAGACCTTTTCCGTGCACGTTGCCTCCCTTCCAGCGAATTCCAACTCAGGTCCCTTTCATCTTCCACCCCAATAGCAAGGTCCTATGCGCGTAGTAGGCACTTCATGGTGGGGTGCTGGAATGAATTTATTTGCTCACCCTGCTCCTCCTCTGGGTCAGTGCTCTACAGTCAGCCAGGTCTTGGGCTGGGGGTTTACAGCGGGCTGAAAGCACTGGTTGCCTGCCATTCGGACCATATAGTCCCACGAAGGTGGCCCCCTCAGGAGTCTTAGCCTTGAGAGCCTCTCCCCCACCCCCCCGTACCTGAATACAGGGTGAGCCCTGTAATGCCCCTTATTAAGGGCCTGGGAAGAAAAAACGAAGGAGTGCTTTGACCTCTGTTTCTTCTGTGTTGGGGAACTCCCAAGGGAGTGTCTTCCCGTGTCACCTCTTCTCTCCTATGTCACTTGCACAGCTCCTATTCCCTGGGGTGTCTGGGACCAGACTGGGCTCTGCCCACACCTCTGGCAAAGGTGTATTATGGTGAACACAGAAACTGTGCCCTGGGATAACCTAGGGAGGGCAGGGAGGCCCTGGCTGTGGCAGGCAGTGCCCTAATCTTGGAGGTATCTCCAAGTTCCAGGGGCAACCTCCCTACTTTGGGAATCCCTGATTTTGGGCTGGAAAGTGACATACAGGGAGAGCCTGTCCATAACTTTCCTGAGTGGCTCAGGTTGACACCTCACTTCACCCTTCCAGCTGCACATACCATTTATAGGTCTGGGGTGAGATGTCTGTCTCCTGGCTATGGGAATTGGGCAGGTGGCAGGACATTGCAAAGGGATGTCTGAATAGGATCAGTTGCCTTTTGGGCACTCTGGTGGTGGCAGGAATGAGAGTGAGGGCTCTGTCACATACTAATTTAAATGTTCAAGTTATTTGACCTCTCTGAGCCTCAGTCCCCCAGTATGATGGGAACATAGCATTCACTCAGTGGGGATGTTGGGGACTGGAGGATGATCTGCCTATTAACACGTTCTTCTTTTTGGGCAGACACTTGGTAAGAGGTCAATCTTTTTTTTGAGCTGTTTGGACTGGCTGAAAGACCGGGACTATTTCCCTCAGCTCTGTTTCCATGGGTAGAATGAATTCAAATTTCAGTGCTGGCAGCTCCTTGGAATTTGGAGGTGGGTTTTGAGAAAACTGTAGAGACCAGAAACATGTCACATTGATTTCATCATCCAAGAATGAACCGTTTCATACTGGTTTTCCAGACATTAATATCTGAGGCCTTAAAAAGGGATATTTTGGATAGGAATCACTAGTGGGTATTACACACTTCCCGGCCTTCTTAATCAGAGGTTACAGAACATGTGAGTCTTCGTGACTCAGAACTGTGGTCACAAGGGTCCAGCACTATTCTGGTTGTAATGTAGTGAAAATCCCAAGCCCTGTTTGGCCCCACTTCCCTGATGGCTACATATTCATAGTTCTTGTGTCTACTTTTTATAGTTCTTCATCACTTCTATTCCCTCCCTGTTAGCTGTCACTTCTCCTGCCCTGCCTTCACTTTGCCTGCCTCAGGCCCATCTCCAACCCACCCCCATTGTTCTCAGCTTGTTTCTGTTTGGCTGTGCGCTGAGAAATCAGAAAATCACATCTGTTAGAAGATGTGAAAAACAACAAGATCTTTTGAACTTGACAAATTATATTAAAGTTCATCTGGAGAAATAAACATGCAGAGAGAGCTTGGGAAATTCTGAAAAAGAGGTATTATAAGGGGCAACTAGTGCTATGAAAATGTTCTGTAAAGCTCCAATAATAAAATAGTTGGGTACTGGCATAAGAACAGGCAGACAGATCAAAGGAAAAGAGTAGAGTCCAGACACACACCCATGAACAATGGAAATTGAATATATGATAAAGTGACATTTTAGATCAGAGGAGAAAAGATGAATGATTCAATCAAATTGGATAATTGTCTAGCTGCTTAGGAAAAAATAAATAAATAAAAACAGTTCTCTATTTCTGAAATAAATCCCAGATGGAACAAAAATATAAATGTAAAAAGGAATCCGTAAAATTACTAGAAGAAAACATTAGCAAAAATTCTAAAAGTATATATTCTTGGAGTGGGGAAAGTATGACAAAATCCAGGAGTCTCCACAGGAAAGATTTTTAAAAACTGGCTACATGAAAATGTAATATCCTAAGGTCTAAAGGCAAATAACAAACTGGAAAAAAATATTTTCAACATGGACGACAGAGTTCTTACAAGTCAATAAGGAAAAGAAAAACAAACAGAAAAATGGCCAAAGCACATGAAAGAACAGAAAAGGATTTCCGGTTTTTTTTTTTTTTTTTGGTTTGTTTTTTAGTGGAGATTGAACCCAGAGGCACTTTCCCACTGAGCTACAGCCCCAACACAACCCCACTTTTTAAAAAAATTTTAATTTTGAGACAGGGTCTTGTTACATTGCTGCTGAGGCTGGCCTCAATCTTACAATGTCCTGCCTCAGCCTCCTGAGTTGCTGGCATTACAAGCAAGTACCACCATGCTCAGCCAGGAGAGGGTTTCCGAATGGCTAACAAGTGCTCCCTCAGTCAAAATATGCAAAATCAAAATTAAGAAATGAGAAGGTTCTCTTTTCACCAATTTGACGGCTACTCCAAGGGTGACCTCTGCCTGTGTGAACACAAGCATCTTTAGACTTGATGGGAAAGTCACTGTACCTAGGAAGGGACCTGGTAATATGCATCAGAAGAAGTAATTTACAGCTCAGGATTCCATGCCTAGGAATCCACCAGATACAATGTTAAAAGTGTCCCAAGTGTTCAGAGTACAGCCTGTGTTCATTGCAATTTTGTTTCCAAACTTGAAAACTTGGAAGGAACATCAAGTCTATCAGTAGGGCCCAGTTAGATATGTTATGAATGTCCAAACCCTGGAGCATGTAGTGGTTGAGGGGAGTGAGGGTGAGCTTAGGCACTGATACTAAGTGGAAAAGCACATGGCAGGACATTACTTATATGGTGCTACTCGGTGGAGAGTGTGCCCCAGGGCAGCATCGGCATCTTGGGGGGCCTATTAGGAGCCCACCATCTTGGGCCACCTTAAACTACTGGGTTGAGAACCCTGGAGCTGGGACTCAGCAGTCTGTGTTGTTACACATTTTATAGTATGCACACTCATGTTTGGGAAGCACGGGTAAGGAATAAGTCACTATATGTGTCAAAAATAGATATAAACCTGTTGGCCCTTGTGCCTCAAAAATTCTAGGATTCACCAGAAACAGCTTTCTGTGAGCAGAGAGAATACAAGTCCATTTTTCACTTTATTTGTTTTTGAGATGTTCAGATTTTTTTTACATGAAAATACATTGCTTTGATTTTTCTAAAAGAATAGTTTAAAAAGTTACTGAGGTAGCTCAGTGGTGGAGTGCTTGTTTTGTAGGCCCTGGTTTCCATCCTCAATATGGGACCAAAAAAAAAAAAAAAAAGAGAGAGAGAGAGAGAAAAAAGAAAATGTGCTACATACATACAATGATACAGTGGATTATTTATTATTCAGCCTTAAGAGGAGGGGGATTTTTTCCACATTTTTTATTGGTGCATTAGAGTTATACACAGTGACGGGGTTTGTCGTTACATATTCATACATGCACACAATATAACAATATAATTTGACCAATATCACTCCCCAGCACTTCCTCTCTCCCTCCCCACCTTCCAACCCCTTGGTCCTTTTCCTTTATTGATCTCCCTTTGACTTTCATGAGACCTGTCCACCCCCACAATACTTTTCTTTTCCTTTCTAGCTTCTGCATATGAGAGAAAACATAACAACCCTTGATCTTCTGAGTTTGACTTATTTTGCTTAACGTAATGGATGGAACATGAAACCATGGTCTCACGTTCCATCCATTTTTTCTGCAAATGACATAATTTCCTTTTTTCTTTATGGCTGAAATAAAACTCCATTGTGTATCTATACCACATTTTCTTTTTCCATTCATCCGTTCCTGGATGCCTAGGCTGGTTTCATAGTTTGAATTGGGCTGCTATAAACATGGGTATGCATGTGTCACTGTAGTAAGATGACTTTAATTCTTCAGGATAAATACAAAAGGGTGGCATAGCTGGGTCCATGCCTAGTCTATGGAGGAACCTGAAAAAGGGGAATTCTAACACAGGAGACAACATGAATGACCCTGAAGGACATTATGAAGAGTGAAATCAGTCAGCTGAATATTTCATGATTCCACCTTAATGAGGCACCTGGAGGAGTCAAGTTCAAAGAGACAGAAAGTGGACCCCTGGTTGCTGGGGGCTGGGGAGTTAGTGTTTACTGGGTAGAGTTTCAGTTTTGTGAGATGAAAAGCACTTTGGAGATGGATGTGGTGGGGGCTGGGTAACAATTGAAACATGTTTAATACCACTGAGCTGAACCCTTAAAAATGGTTAAGACGGCAAACTTCATGTTTTGTGTTAGCCCACATTTTTTTTTTAAAGTTAAAAAAAAAAAAGTTACTCAACCAAAAGGTGTATGAAGTAGGGCCACAATGGAAGCTGGCAGGTTCTGCGTAAGCCTGCCTCTGGATTATAGAGTGTGAACTTGAGGGTTAGGCTCAATGACAACTCTCTCTGCTTCAGAGCCTGGTTGCAGCAAGTCTTGGCATCTGATAAGAGAGAGGCCTCCTCCTCGCCCACACAATGGGAAGCAGAGCTAAGGAACTTGCTGCCTTGAGGGATGTCACAGGCTGACAATAGGGCGGGATAGGAGAGTGGTTTGGTGGCTTCCTGGAAGATGGAGGCATGCTAGGTTACTGGGGGAACTGGATCGCTGCCCTTGCCTGAGGCCTTTGCTGAGACCCTTCTGGCTGTTAGAGCTCTGCAGAGTATGTGGAGCCCAGGGGCCCTGGGGAGGTTTGGGGAGTGGAGGGAGCAGGAGGATGAACAGAGATTGGTGGGGTCGGGCTGAGTTTCTTGGGGCTGAGTCCTTGCTTAGACATGTGGCTGGAGCAAAGGCTGTACTGGAAAGAAGAATGATGCCAGGGTGGGGGTGAGAAGGGAGATGGCATTGAGTGTGGGAGAACCTGGCCAAGCTGAGCCTAGCACAGCCAACTGGCTGGGACTCAGGGGCAGGGGACAGCATGTGGGTTTCTGCCTGCCCTTCTCCCAGCTGGAGGAGAGAGCTCTTGCACCAGATTCTGGGGACTTCTCCAAATGGTCCATTCTGGCCTGAGTGCACAGCTCTCTGTACCACCTTAGACCCTCTCTGTCAAGACAGTAGAAGTTTGGGGCTGCCAGGAACCAAGCAGGGGACTTGTGGCCAGGGAGGGGCCCAGAGGTGAGGAGGTCCTGAGCCAGCCAGTTTAGGCTGACCAAGCTGCAGAGTGCCACAGCATGACCAGCTGAGGTTCGGGGCTTTGCCTGTCTTTGTTCAATCCATTACTGAGCAAGCTCCTCTCAGGAAGCTGAGACCAGTCCCTGTCCTTAGGGAGCTCATGGTCTGGCTGAGGGAAAGGCCACCCTGACTCAGGCAGCGTGGGTGTCGACCACAGGCCTGGTGGGTTCACTCTAGGGCAGGATCTGTGCTCACTGCAAAAGGTCTCAGTCTCCCTCTGTGTGTAGTGGGGTTGATAGCTCAGGATACATTCAGTCATGGTGATGGCCAATTCCCAGTGCTACCTGGAGAGGCACTGACTGACCCCATCAGCCAGGAGACGGGGTGATCAGTGGCACAGGAGGGCCACATCCCCAGTTCCTTCTGGGACTGGGGATGTGGCTCATCAGTAGAGCACTTGCTTAGCGTGAGCAGGGCTCTGAGTTTGATCTCTGCACCATTAAAAAAAACACAAACAAACAAATGTCCTTTTTTCCTGGTGTGGCCATACCAGTCTCAGCATGATCCTGTTTCATTGTCCTGAAAGTGGAGCAGGAGGTGAGCAGACAGAGAGGAATGGGGTTAAAGAAACAGGGAGGCATTTCTAGGTCTGTCCAGCTGTTTCCAGATTTCTCCACAGCTACACATATATATTCTGAGGTGGGGCCATCATCCCTCCCAGGGAACCATTGGGGTAGGAGTGATCCCCCTCTTAACCCTGGGGCTAGAGTATAGGATAAGGAAAAACCGAGGGAGGCTTGGACCCACTTCCTGAGCTGATTTGGGCTCGTGGACACAGGAGCTGGCCTTTCCTGACTTCCCCAGACTACAGAGGTAGGTGCCCAGGCTTGTCGGCTGCCTCCATGCTCAAATGGCTCTGTAGACCTTCCCAGCTGAGGGCAGCTGGGCCTGGGATAAAGCCAGAAAATGCTTGGTCTCTCAGCTCGACCCTGACCCCACCAGGCCCAGGCAGGTCCACCCTGCCCAGCCACCCATGGTGATTTAGCATGAGAGAATGGGGCTAGATTGTGGGAGGGACCACCCAGAGGGGTGAGTGGGTGAACTGGGAGCAGGCTGCGTACTCAGGACCCATGTCAGTGAGCATGATTGTCCTTCCTCAGAAGGGTGATTTGTTGGGATTCCCCACCCACTTCCAGTCTGAAAACCTTGAAGTGTGTAGATGTGTAGACTCATCTGTTTTAGATGCCAAAAGGAATCCTATTCTGACCCAGTTTGATGGACAGACACAGCCCCTGTCTTCATGGAACTCACAACAGTCTGAGGGAGGAGACACAGTCCTGTCCTCAGGAAGCCCCTGTCTGAGGGACACACAGTCATAGCCCTGTCTCCAGGAAGCTCTGCCTGGTAGGGAAATGCTCTGGGCTCCCTATAGCCTCCTTCCCTGGCATGTTATTTTCCTCTCCAGCCCCCTTCTCTGCTGTCCTGAGATGTTCCTTTCCCTGGAAGGAGTTGGTAGAGCTGGTGGAGCTGTGGGAGCTCAGGGCCTGCTCTGTGGCCAGCTGCCCACCACTCCCAGCGTGTTCCCAACCTCACCTGCCCAGAGCCTGCAGAGCCCGAGAGGAGTTCCAGGCGGGGAGACTGAGTCATGGTGGATCCCACCTCCCAAGTGGTTGCATGAAAGATGACATGAGGCCCAGGGGAAAGAAAAGAAGGGGTTCTACTAGCCCATGACCCCAGCCATCGCCCCTCCCCGTGTCCACGGGAGCCTTGCGCGTGCGTGTGGGAGAATGCACGCAGCCAGACCTACACCCATGCCCTGAGCCTCAGCAGACATGTGAGGCTGGGGTGAATCATGGAGCAGGAGGTGGATGTCTGGAAGCCAGATGCAGCCCAGCTGTTCAAGGCCATGAGCCCAGCCATCCCTAAGCCAGATGTCTTCCCCCACCCTCCATCCTCCAAGCTTTCAGAAGCACTTCTGAGGAAGACCGGTGCCCAGGACCCAACCAGGAATCCTCTCCTTAAAGTGAGGAATTCTTGCCTTTCTTCAAACACTGGTGGGGGCAGGGTGGGCAATAAACCCTGAGAGGGCCAGAGGAGGGCCACGCATTCTTATGTACTCACAAGCCCGAGAGCTGTTGGATACAGATGCCCCTCAGACAAGAGGGCTGGGGGAGGGGCAGAGGCCATGTCTGAGGGTGGGAGGTGTCAACTCTGGGACAAAACTGCTGGGGGTGGGTGGGTGGGTCTGCATCATTTTGGCGGTTGCCTGTTGACCCCACCTGACAGGAGCCTCATCAGACTGCAGGGTCTGAAAGAAGCCGGGAAGGTGTCGACACACAGATGCCCAATATTCACTCAAATATCTGCTCCCTCAGAGGCAGACAAGCCCTCTGGGGCTCCCTGAGCACAGAGACGGACACTCCCTGTCACACTGATTTCTCATAAGGCTGACGTTGGTGAAGTTTCCCTATAAGACTGGGAATCCCGAAGGCAGACCCCTTTCTCTCCCTTGAGAGGGAGAAAGGTCAGGCAGGGAGCTGCCTGGGGGCAGGGCTATATCTGTCCATCATCCCTGGGTCCCTCTGGGGACAGAGACTCCTTCTCTAGCCTGCCTCCTCTAGAATTCCTGGAGATAAGATCTGCTGTGGGTCCCTTGCTGTCCCATTTGGCCAACTCCCAGCCATTGAGGTTGGCTGGTGTCTCCTGCCATTGCTTCACTTTCAGTAACAGGGACTGCAGCAGTTTTGTCCCAGAGTTGACACCGCCAGTGACCAGCCTCTGGGTTTCTGTTCCCCTGCCCAGGCAGCCTCAGCCCTCACAGCACAGTAGGGAAAACCCTCTGCCTCCCTCCTTCTCTGACATCTATGTCTGGTTCCTGTGTCTTCCTGGTCCTGGCCCTTCTCTGCACCCTCCTCCTGTCGCTGGAGTCCTAATGTCCTAAGCAGAAGTCATGAGGCCATCTCATGGGAGGTATGTTACAGAGGTGGCTTCACTTTGTCCTCACAAGCCTAGAATTTAGATGGGAATGTGACCACCACTGGACAAGTAAAGAAATGGGCCCTACAAGGTTAAGGACTTGTTCAAGGTCGCGTAGCTCCTGGTAGCAGACTGGACAGGGACCAGGGTCTAGGTCTTCTTGTGTGAGGCCTGACTATGCGCATGTCCATGTAAGAGGAGGCAGAGACTCTCTGGCTCCACGGCAGGTACTTAATCTTCCTGGACAGGAGACAGGGAAACGCAGGGCCTATGGAGGGTTCCATGACAGGGCAGGGGCTGAGGGAACCTAGGGGGCTAACTGGCAGGTCTTCCAGCAACTTGCAGCAGAGCTGGGGTGCCAGGGAATAGGGCCACTCTAGGTTTGGACATGGGGAATGTAGGCCCTGATGGTGGGTTTCAGTCAGCCAGGTGGAGGCCATTGAGGTCATTTGATAGGAGGCCGCCTGAATCTGCTGGGGGAAGGGGAGTGGTATTTGTGGAGCAGCTTCCAGTGTGAGGCACACACAGCTGCACTGCTCACTCCATTGCACCCAGTTTATAGGTGAGGAAATGCCGAGCCACAAAGGGACTCCACTTGCCCTAGAGCGTGATGTTCCAGGCCTTGAGCCATGTCCCTCAGACCTCAAAGCCGACATTCCTGGGGTCTAGGAGGCCTGCTCCTGTTGCGTTCTCCTGGGGGGTGGTTGAGTTCTGGAATCAGCCTGCCTTGGTTCAATTCCTGACCCTGTTCCTACCAGTCCTGTGCTGTGGGCCTCTGTTTCCCCCTTGAGTAAAGGGGATCATGCACGACTACTTGTCATATAACCTTGCTACGTGGGACAATGGGTACTATTGAACCGGTGACCCAGAGTATTCATAGGAAGTTTGGGGCCTCTGTCTGTCTTCTCCCCCACACCAGCCTCCCCATTTCAGCTGGGTATTGGGACTTGGCCAGATGGACTAGGGTCTCAGAATGGGAGACTTATCAAGGGGTGTGCGGAGCTCGACCAGGTCCCTGTTTGGGGGGTGCAGGAAGTCTTGTTTCTCATCCCTCTTGGGCCCACAGATCCCTCCCCGCTGCAGTGTGGGCATGTGAGCTCCTGGCACGTACCTGGCGATAAGGACCACTTTGGAAGCAGGACGTGGGCTACGTGAAGGGCCAGTGGAGGCGGCTGCCTGCCCAGCACAAGGGGCCAAGGCCAGGAGGCTGGGCTGTGGGGTCCATTGTTTGCCTGCCACCCCCCTCTGATGATCACAGGCTCAGCAGCAGTCTGCATCAGGCCCTTGGCAGAAGCTAGGTCCTGTTCCCCCCACGCAGGCACGCCCTGGCCCGCACGTCCTCTCCTGGGCCGCCAGCCACAATGGTGCTGGCCACTGCTGCTGCTGGCCTCTAGGGGGCACTGCCTGGGCACCTAGGGAATCCTTGCACGATGAGGCAGGGCCTGGGGAGCTCATCTTGGGGTTGTCAGCCCATTGAGGTGAGACAGCCAGTGACAGGGCAGAGGGACTATGGCTCTACCGAGCAACAGGGTGGGTCGGGTGAGGTGACCCCTCCAATGTTGCTTTGGAGAGTAATTTGCATGTGCATGTCAGAGTCCAGATCTATAGGTGAATCAGGGGGCGGGGAACGGGTGCTGACCACTGTGTGACCTTGGGCTTCTGCTCTCAGGTCTCAGTGTCCTTAGCTATACAATGCCGGGCCAGGAGGGGACCCATCCTGAGGTTTAATATGCTGTGACTTGTGGCAGCCTTGTTCTTCCAGATGGAGCTCAGACCCAGTGAGACCAGTGGGCGGGATGGGCTGTCCTGGGCTGTGTGTCCTGCAGGATACAGGGTAAGACCAGGAGTCCCTGCATCCCAATGCCCTTGGAATTCTTTGAGGTGAAGCTGTCAGCTCGTGTCCCCTCAGAACCCCCAGCCCCAGGCCTCCCAGGGCTAGAGCTGTGGCCTCTGACCAACAGGTTAAAAATAACCCCCATGGGCTCCTCTCTTTCCACAGGAATGGTGTTTGTGTTGGCATCTGTGGTCCCTCTGGCTCTGCCAACTTCCACAGCATGTGACATTGTCAGGGGATCGTAGGTGTGAGGAAGGAGTCACTGGAGGGGCTCGTGCTGCCTGGCCACCAGGTGAGAGTGTCTGGCAGAGGTCAGAGGTGGCTGGCAGGGCCATCTGTGGCCACGAGGCTGCTCATGGGGTTGGGGGCACATGATGGGTCAGGCAAAGCCCACTTGTGGAAATAAAATGATGTGGGCTGCAGGCTGGGCTGTGTCCAGGAGTTGGGCCAGGACTCCATGGGGCAGACCTGAGTAGCCAGGTCATCCTCAGTCAGTCCTCAGATTCCAGAATCCAAACAGTGAATCACAAGACTGTGGAATCAAGGAATTCTAGACTTGTAAAGGACACCAGAGACACTCTTAGTCAAATCTCTGCCCAGGCAGGAGAAAAATAGCAGCCCCATTAGAGAATATTTATGGAGCTTGTCCTGGGTGCCAGGCTCTAAGCTGGCATCCACTGAATTAATCTTTCCAGCAACCCTCTGAGCCCAGTTCTGTTTTGTTGTGTTTCGTTTTAAACAAAAGTAAGAAAGAAAGGCAGAGAGGAGTTAGGCAATTTGTGCAGAGTGGCTTCAAACTCACCTCTGATTCCAAGCTCTACATCCATGATTGTCACTGGGTCCTACCTGACAGAGCCAGAAGCCCAGAGTTGGTGGGTTGGGCGAGGGTGGGTTTCAGGATGGGCCACTGAGGACACGCCCCTTTACCTCCTGCCCTGCCCACAGCTCCCCCTACTCTAACCGTGTGCAGTCAGAATCCTCCCTCAGGCCCCCTGAATCACACTGACTTTAGTGTAGACCATTTCCCGTCCTTCACCCCCCCCAGGGAGACATGACAGCCCCTCATTGCCCCTGCTCTTTGGATACCCGTTTTTTTCCTGGGGGTTTTCAGAAGAGCCTCCCTGCATCCTCTCATGAACCACTGAAGAAGGCCTTGTTGTTGTCTGTAGCCTTTCCTTCCCCAGCCCTTCCCTTGCCCTCTGAGGTGCTGTTTAACTCCGGGGGCTTCTGTGGCCTGACTTGGGCTACTTGCCAGTTCCCCTTGACCCAATGTGGACCTGGCCTGGCTGAGGAGGAGAGCTCAGGGGCCAGAGCCTGACTCGATGGCTGTCCCTTCAGGGGAGTCCCCCAGCAGAGACTGCAGAGACCTTGGCCGCTCCCATCCTGCCAGGTCTCTCCACTCCCCACCCCCACCCTATGCCCTTGAGATGCTCATGTGGGCTTCAGGCATGGTCCTCCCATGGCATTACTTGGTCTTTTGGGTCCTCAAGTGGCTGGGGACGTAGATCTGGGGTGAAGAGCAACTCTTTGCTCCTCATACCCCAGGGCGGGATTTCACCAGCAGCAATAATGAGCACCGACTGCTTACTGACCACTTGCCCACGCACTGATGAATGCAGGGCAGGAGGCACTTGGCAGAGTCCTCACCAGGACCTGGTGAGGAAGGTTCTATTGTTCTCTCTGCTTTTTGAGTGAGGAATGACAGGCGAGGGGCTTGGCTGGGGAGGGACTAGCATCTGTTTTGTTTGTTGTTGACCCCCTTCCTTCACATTTGCTCCGAGGAGTGAGGCAATCAGGTTCAGTCCCAAAGCCCAGGTGGGAAAAGTGAGGGTCAGACCTGGGCCAACTGCTTTGATCTCTGCATGTCCCCAGTCTGGCTGTCACCTGAAGTGTTTGTCCGGAGTGTCTCCTCCCTTCTGGATATAGATCCTCATCTTGCCCACTTTCTGAAGTGGATTCTGCCCTCCCTCCGGCTTCCTCCTGGAGCTCTGTCCTCCCCACAGGGCTGCTCCTGGTCTCACAGAGCGTGTGGAAGGAAATTCTTCTGGTGGAGATGTCACATTACTGGCAACTTCTCTCTTCCAGGCCTCTTATCCATTCCCACATGTCTTTTAAAAATTAAAAAAAAAAATAGAATTTTTTAATTGGTTCTTTTTAGTTATTCATGACAGTAGAATCCATTTTGACATAATTATAAAAGCATGGAATATATCTTGATCTAATTTAGTCCCCAGTACCCCTCCTTCCCCTTCTCTCTATTGATTTTTCTGCCATTTACCCAGAGTTATTTTTTAAATAATTTCTTGTGGATGTACCTGATGGTGAGATTCACCGTGGTGAATTTGTATATGTACCTAGGAAAGTTGTGCAGATTCATTCCATATCTTTCCTTTTCCCATCCTCCCTCCCTTCCCTTTATTCTCCTTTGTCTACTCCACCGAACTTCTGTTCTTTTCCCACAAGTGTCTTGAGGTGATTCCACCAGAGGAGAGGCCTATATCAGTTGAAGTTACGTTTACATAGATGTATACTGTTTTTGGTATGGGGGATTGAATCAAGGGGTGCTTAACCACTGAGCCACATCCCCAGCCCCCCCTTTTTAATTTCACTTATTTATTTTTATGTGGTGCTGAGGATCGAACCCAGGGTCTCGCATGTGCGAGACAAGCACTCTACCACTGAGCCACAACCCCAGCCCTTAAGGACTTTTTTTTTTTTTTATTAGCTACACATGACAGTACAATGATCTTGGCAATTCATACATTTGAATCAAATGGGGTACAATTTCTCATTTTTCTGATTGTACAGGTTGCAGAATCACATTGGTCATATAGTCACCTATATACATACAGCAATAATAATGTCTATTTTATTCTGCTGCCCAGGTGCTAAAATCATGCAATGGAGAAAGGATAGCATCTTCAACAAATGGTGCTGGGAGAACTGGAAATCCATATACAACAAAATGAAATTGATCCCCAGCCCTTTTTTTAATATTTTATTTAGAGGCAGGATTTTGCTGAGTTGCTTAGGGTCTCACTAAGTTGCTGCGGCTGGCTTTGAACTCATGATCCTCCTGCCTCAGCCTCCCAACCTGCTGGGATTACAGGGCTGCCGCACCACGCCCGGCTATATGTGCCCTTTTTTGGTTGCGAACTTGGACTCTGAACGTAAACACTCCCAGGATGAGCTGATGGCTGCATGCTGTCTGGGAACCAGGTTCCTTTTATTTACTGATCTGCTACGTGTAGTTCCCAATTCCAAGGTTATCTCATTGCCAAAGATGGCTGCTGGAGCTCCGTCAGCAGGAAAGAGGAAGAAAACCTGAAGAAGGGCATGTCTCTTCCTTTTAAGGAAACTTCCTGGAAGTCGCAAATATCTCTGACATCCAGGAGCTCAGTTATCTTGCCACACCTAGCTGCAAGGGAAGCTGGGTAATATGGTTTTTATTCCATGGCATCTGGCTAAAAATTGGGGATGAAGGGAAGAATGGATGCTGGGAGACAGCATTTGTCACAAAGCCTTTTGTGCCATTAATGGCATTGGGTAGAGGTTAAGTGAGCCCTTCCCAATTCCCTGCTGCAGGTGACCCTGGTTCTTCCCTTCTCTGAGACTACAGTTTTTCTAATATTTAGTATTTCCTCCCTGCAGCGGTTAATGGCAGCCGTGCAATGCCACGTCTGACTGCCTCTGCAGATCCAGCCCAACAGACCCATTTATTCTCCCAACAGCCCAACAAGTGGCTAGTCTAAGTCCCATTTGTAGGGCTTGGGAAGTTGAGGCCCAGAGAGGTTAGGTAATTTTCCTTGGAGCACCCGGCTGGGCTCTGAGCCCAGTTCCTATATTCCTTTCCCATTGAGCCTTCCCTGCAGGCATGGATGCCCTGGGCCCTCTCAGAGTTGGAGAGGAGGAACTGGAATGGTCTGAGACCTGGGAGGGGCCTTTCTGGAAGGAGAGGACTGGCAGAGGCGTGGCCTCAGTCGCAGGTGTCTCCTCAGCACTTACTCAGTGCCATGGTCAGCCAACATGTCTGAACAGGGTCTACTGACGGGCTTGGGGATTTCTGCTGGCGCCAGGAGCTGGCCACTGCAGCCACATCCTCAGACATCACTTTCCCCAGAATGAGCGTCCTAGACCCAGCAGGAGGAAGGGCGGACAGGGCAACCTCCCTCACTTCCCCTTTCTCCCTCTAACTCACACTGGTGTCAGAGGCTGGGGGCAGGGGCTGCTCCCTCTGCCTTCACTTTGGGGAGGGGGCAGAAGGGGACAGAGTCTCTCTCCCTTGTCCCAGCTGGGCTGTTTGGTGGGGCAGGTGTGGGGACAGTGTGTAGCCAGCTCTGAGGGAATGGGGCCAGGCTCTGGGCTTTTCTGGAAGCCCAGAGCTGTCTGGGCCATGCCCCTACCTCAGGGCAGGACTGTCCTTGCCTGCTGCTGACCCATGAGGGTGAGGTCATTGCCCTGGCCTGGGTGGGGGAGGAGCTTCGCGCGTAAGTGCGGTTGCCACCGCTTACATTACTGTGGTTAGTAGTGTTCCTGCACTATCTGCTCCCTGGTCTCTGCCCCCAGAGAGGAGGCTCAGAAGCAGTGAGTCACAGCTGGTAGTTGACAGTGGGGTGTCCTGGGGATGGCCCTGAGACCCAGACATAACCTCTGCCCTCTGGACTTCCAGCCAGAAATAGATGACGAGCAAGAAGAGCAGATGTGAGACCGGAAGTCCCCCTGATCCTTGCCCTGCTCCTCCAGGAAGATTCCAGGGGGAACTGCCTTGGAATTGCTCTGGGGTGGATCTTGAGTTCCTAGATCTGGCAAGATGGGCTCCTTCTCTACCATCCTGCCAGGTCCGAGCCTCCAGCTCTTGCAGATTCCTTGTTAGGCGATAGGAGGGCTGTCTCTGTTCTGGTCATTCATTCATTCATTCATTCATTCAGGAAATGTCCCAGAGCTCTGGATACAACACACATGGAAATGATCAGGAAAGGATGCTGCTTAAAGGGCACTGTCACAAAACATACCTTTGGTCCATCCTAACGCTCTGGAGCCAGAAGCTCTTTGCCTGCCTGGATGATGTCTCTGTTCACATGGCCAAGGTCCTGTCCCCCGGGCGCTGGTATAGGTGGTACCTGGGAACGGGAGTTCTCTGGGTTCCATCAGGACCTATCAAACCACTGCTAAATGAGTTGTTCTAGGGGTGCTGGGGTGGGGGCTTGGGATTGTGTGGTGGTCAGGGGAGGGCCCGAGGAGGGCAGTGGAATGAGTCTGGAAGGACTGAGGCTAGGATGGGGGGTGTACAGAGGAGCATGGGGACTGTGAAGAGACTGGCGAGTTGGAGTCCCTGAGGGCAGGGGCCACGTCTTTGCCTCAGACTGGCAGAGCCCAGGCAGTGAGAAGTGTCTTCCTCTTCAGACTGTGAGCTCCCTCTAGTCTTTGGGAGATGGCACCATTTGGACCTGGGGTGGGCGTGGGGGTCCATGGTGGGTCTTCTGTCACACCCTCAGCAGCTTAGGGGCCTCTGGGGAGATTCTAAAGCTGAGGGACTCCTCATTCTCTTCCCTAACTCTGACTCTGTCTGTAGGGAGCAGGAGCCAGAGCCTGAGGGCTTCAGGTCACCTGAATAAGGAGGTCATTTTCCCTCTGTGATTGGTCTCTGGCTCTGGGCTGAGATCCCCAGCTCCACTGGCCCAGACTGGAATTAATCTTTCAGCTTCAGTGTCCTTTGTCCTCTTCCCTCTCCCTGCCCCAGCTTTGGCTGGGCCAGGGCACGGCCGGCGGGGGATAGGTGCGGTGCTCAGAGGGTTTTCCTGGGGCTCTGCCACTCCTGGTGGCCGCCAATCTCCTTAGCAGCTGCTCCCCTGAGAACGGAGGTTCTGCAGGGAGATGGTTGGCTGATAGCGTGGCACGCTGCCCACCAATGGGGGCCGAGCCAAGCGTGATGTGATGTGTGCCGATCCTCTCCACTCTTCAGTGAGGACTGGCGTCTGATGCCCCCGCAGCATGGGGAGCCTGGGTGGTGCACCCATCACAACCAGGGATGTTTGGGGGAGATGTGGGAGTGGAGAGAGGGTCCCCTTGTGCTGCAGGCAGAGAGGCCAGTCTGAAAGAATCTCTTGTCCCCCAAATCTGGTCTCCTCTTTCCAGTTGAAGGGGCCAGTGGGCACTGTTTATGGTATCGGTGTCTCTGCATCATTCATACCCTGCAAAGGACTCAGGTCCTGTTGGCCTTATTGATCCTCTCACACCACGCTTTGGCCCTTCCACCCTACGACATGTTGGACACATTTTCTTGCCCTCTGCTGCCTCCGCTCTGCCTGTGTGGCCCCAGTTTTGAGGAGAGAGTGTAAAGCATCCTGGGGGTGGAAGTGGGTGCAGGGACAGTGCTCAGTCATCACCTCAGGGATGACCAATGCAGATTGATGGGCTCTGTCTTCTTTTTCCTTCTAAAGGAGTCTGGTTGTCTGTGATAGGTGGCAGGAGGTCCAGTGCTGGGGCAGTCACTCTCTCAATTGTAGACCCTTGATTCCCACCCACAGAGACTCTGACTCTCTAGGTCTGGGGAGGATCTTAGGGCTCTACATTTAGGGAAGGTCCTTTAGTATTGGGGACATCAGTAGCTGAGGGTCACATTCTGCACTGAGGACAGAGTCCAGATTCTGGAGGTAGGAAGTCTTGAGTGTTGACCCCAGCTCCTCTGCTTGCTTCCGTGTGACTCTGGACCCTTCTCTTGAGGCCTCAGTCTTCTTGCCTGTATAATGGGACAGTGGTATCCTCTCTGAAGACTCAATGAAGCAAATGAAGGAAAGACTAACATTAGGTCTAGCACATAGGGACAGCCCAATAATGGCCGTTCTTGGAATAAGACTGGCTCCTCCTCTTTCTGGGCAGAGTTGGAGCCCCTTGTTCTTCCCTTTACTTGTGAATCCAGGTGGGGTGAGGGAAGCAACCAGAGGTTAGGAATGGTATCTGTGGAAGGAGATGTTCCCAACAGGTGGCTGCGGCTGGTGACAAGAAAGGGTGAGAATCCCCCCAGTTCACCAACACAGAGACTCTCGTCTTAGAAATAGCAATCTAAACCCAGATACAGAGCCCCATGTGCCAGACATGGTCCTGAGGCCATCAACCTAACAATGCAATTCTATACAGGAAATGTTATCCCATTTGATAGGTAGGAAAACCAAGGCACAGAGAGGTTGAAGCAGCTGCCACGGGTCATGCAGTTAGTGATTGGCAGGGCTGGGCTTGACCCCAGAGCCTGGCTCTTAAACCCTGGAGAGAGGGATGACCATGCTTTCCCTTGGTGGCCCTGCGGGGCGTTCTGGGCTGGACAGTCTGAGGGGGCTCTGGTTCTCTGGTGGGAGGAGGCTGCCCCAGCTGGGCCTCTGGGGCCTCCCTGACTCCAGCAGTTCCTGTCCACCCTTCCTGGGCTCCTTTTCCTCCTCTGTGGTTGTCTCCTCCTCTCTGCTCCTTCTTCCCCCTCGGGGGTTGGGGCTCACCTTCTCCAACTGTGAGCACATGGACCCCTAGGAGTGGTCACTGGGCTCTGCCTGCCCTGGATGCCTCAGGCTCAGTGCTCAGTGACCAGGGAGAGGTGAGGAGCCTTGGTCTCCAGCCTGACCCTAAAGCCCAAGCCCAGTGGCCTCGTCCATTGTTCTCTCTGACCTGGTCTATGGGCGCTGGGCTACCTGCCCACCTTGAGCTGCTGTTTATGCCTCTGTAAATCACTCCCAGTCCCCACCCTCAGCCTTAATGAGTGCCAGAGCCTGCCACGACACCCCAATTAACCACGCCATCTGTTTCCCTTTAGCAGCAGCAGTGTGGCGGGGGAGCAAGAGCCCGGAGTGAGGTGACATGGGGTGGGCTTAGGGGTTGTTTTCTTCTCTGCAAAATGACTTACCACCCACCCCGACCTCTGCTGTGCCCAGAGGATGGCTCTCCTCCCTCGAGAGGAGCCTGGGAACCCCTGAAGTGCACAAATTTCTGTCCCACATTGGGGCTGGGGATGTGGCTCAAGCGGTAACGTGCTTGCCTGGCATGCGTGGGGCGCTGGGTTCGAGCCTCAGCACCACATAAAAATAAAAACTAAAGATGTTGTGTCCACCAAAAACTAAATATTAAAAAATTCTCTCTTTCTCTCTCTTTAAAAAAAAAAAATTCTGTCCCACAGAGTGACTGGCTTCTGCAGCAGGCTGGATTGGGGTTCAGTGGTGACTCAGAGGGGCACAGGGCACCTGATTGTGTCTAGGCTTCCTGGAGTTTCCGGAGGCCAGATATGAGTATCAACAAAGGCTTCTGAGTATGGGAATGGGCAGGAGGCGAGGATGGGAAACGGGAAACTAGTGGTTGGTGAAGACACTCCCAAGCAAGCCCAGGTACTCTTGCACTGATCTGGGGTTTTACTAAGCATTTACTGAGTGCCCAGCACCCACTGGACACACAAGATATGTGACCACAGAAGGAAGGGCCTTTGGAAGGGATGGGGGGTGAGGACTGTACCTGGAGGAGGTGAAACCTACTTTAACTCAACGAATCAGTCCAGGTCAGCTCCAGCTCTTTCCTGAGGTCAACTCCAAGGTCGGAAACCCAGGAGCATGGAGTTAGTATGAACTCTGGGGTGCTGGGCTGGGAACTGTAAGTTGTACTTGGCTTAAGTTTTGGGAAAAGAAATCAGGAGGTTGAAAGCATCAGGAATAAAATGGGTCGGTGAACTAATGCTGAGTTGGGGAATCAGTGGGGAGAGTCAGGAAACTGCGGGTGGCTGTCTCAGGAGTATAGGGCGGTGTGAATCCCGGTCTGCCTCAAACAGGAAGTAGCTCTGTTCATTTCTCCCTCAAATATGTGAGCGATTACCCAGCAAGCACTTGTAAACATCCACTCCTGCACCCGTGGCAGGCATCACTAGCCGATCCTAGCACTCTCTTGGCGGAGCCCTGGCTCCCAGAAGGAGCCACTACTTTCCCCGACACCCTGGTCCAGGTTGTCACTACTAACTGATCAGAGTTGACAGATGAAATAAAAATCTGTTTACCATCCTGAACTGGAATTCAGACATACACCAGGGTCTAAGGAGACTCCTAAGACTCATCTAAAGGGAAGAGCAAATTGGATGGGCCATGTTGGCCAAGTGACAAGGCCTTGTTGTCAAAGGGCAAGGACAGTTCTAACGGGGCTGGAATTTGCTGTGGTCCAGCTCTCTGTTAGACGCGTATCTCGGGGTGGGGGAAAGAATAAATCACAAGCATGAGCTCTGGTGTGCAGGAGGGTGCTGGGAATAGAAGATCAAATGCTGTGTGTCCGTCAGGATTCTGTTGGGATCACAGCATCCACGCTGGCTGGGTTAAATGGATTTACTAGAGTGTGAAATGGCTCCAGAGCTCTTGGGAGGGCCAAAGACATAGCTTGAGGCTGGACTTTAAGGAGCGACTCTCAAAGCCACAGTGCAGAAATGGGCCACCAAGGGAGTTGCCGCCTCTTTGGCAATCATGAAGTCACCAGCTCCAGAACCACACTGCCGTACCGTGAGCAGAAGCTGCCTCTGCTGTGACTGCATTAGGAGTTGCTTGGCTGTGTCTTTCCCTTGACACCCCCCCCCCCCCCCCCCGCAGTACCTCGAGGAAACAATACAGAAAGCACCCCATCCTGTTCCAGAAATCAGCGGAAGCTATAGGAGCTCAGTTTCGGTCACATGCGAGTGCATCCGATGGGCTACAACTGAGTTACATGGGCATCCTAACAGCGGGGGTGGAGATGGGAATGTCCTTTATTTTGGCTTCTCTGTTTCTGTGGTTCAACAAGGTACATGGTGGGGGTGGGGTGGGGTGGGGAGATGGAGTGATATGGAGAGCTAGTCTACTATGGCCACCACGCACACACTGTCTCCTAACTGTGTAAGATGCCAGACACAAGCAGCTCTCTTTCTGGATGCTCTCAGAGGTGAGTGGAAGGGGTGTGGAAGGCCTCTTCTCTCTTTACCAATGCAGCTTGTGCGGCTTTGGCACTATGGGTGCGATCCCCAGGGAGTTTGCCACCAGGCAGTTACACAGATCTAGGGGCCCAGGAGTGGTTGGTAGGATTTTGCAAGCAGCTAGGACCAAGGCATACTGGTTATCGGGGTCTGAGTGATTTCATTGAACTCCTGGCTGTGTCCATCTTTGGAGGCTGCCATGAGCACCTCTGTGTGTCAGATACTGCTCTGGTGGTAACAAGAGGAGCTTGGTGACTGTCCTTTTATGGCTCCTTGTCTAGCAAGGAAGGGTGGGGGAAAGCAGATAAAGGGATGTCCATGGTGCCAAGGGTGCCAAAACAACAGGGGAGCTTCCCAGGGGAGGAGACATTGGACCTGAGTCCTGAAAGGCCACAGGCGCTGAGAAGAGGCCTGGGTGAGAGACAGAGGTGAAGATGGCAGCACCAGAATCTCCCGGCCAGGCAGGAAGGGCCTGGGGAAAGGAGTCGGTGTCAGGGAAACCAAGCTGGGCATTTCTCAAAACCTCAGTTTCAGTCTCCATATGCAGACCAGGTTTCTGTGCCAGACACCTGCCTCTGGCTGCTCCTGCAGTTTGTCCCCTGTTCTCTGCAGGCTGTGGGATAGGGTTTGCTGCTCTGCTCGCACAGGCTGCTGGGAATGACTCATGGCCAGGGAGTGGCTTGGGGGAGCCCTGGGCTGCTGTCCAGGCTGGAGTCTATGGGGCAGCCTCTATCCCAAGGCTGGTGGCAGCAGGAGAAACTACCCCATGCAGGCAGAGTGGCCCCGATGCCCCCCCCCCACACTCCCCTCTCTCACTCTGGGGCCTCCAGACAACAGGGCTGGGTGGCCAGAGGGAGTGGATGTCCCCCCAAGCCCCCTACATCCCCTCCAGCACTCCTTGTCTCTGCTTCCCTGCCCCCAGGCAGGGCTACCCACCCCTCCCTGCACCCTGCTCTAGCCTGATGCCAGTCCTCCCCAGCTTGGGTGGCAGGGGACCCAGGGTGGGGTCATTACAGGACACCACTGCCTGAGGGTAAGAATGGAGGAGGCCCAGCTGTCAGCTGGAACCCATCAGAGGCCAAACCAAGCCCTGGCAGTGGGCAGGATGGGGAGGGCTGGCGAATAAGAGAGGTGCCCCTGAGAACTGCTGGTGTGAGCCTGCTTAACCCTTTGCAGCCCAATGCCAGGGTGGGTCCCACATCTTCCCACAGTGACAGGTGGCTTTCTGTCCCTGCTTTATCAATCCAAGTCGTTGGGGATCAGATGGAGTTAACTTAATGGAGAGACTGGACCCTTGCCTCAGGGAGCCCCTAATTAGAGAGAAGAGCCTGCCCTCATCTAGAGGGGTCACATAGCCCTGTCTTAGGGGAGACCCTGGTCTTATAGGGAAATGTAGCTCATGTAGTCTGAGGGGACCATAGCCTGAGACCCCTCGTTACCTCCAAACCACTCGGCAAATGGCTTATTTTCAACAGCTCATTCCAGTTCCTTCTTTGGTACCCAAGTAACTTATGTAACTCATGGCTTTCAATTAACAATTAAACCTGGTGAGCTGGGGCACGGAGGGAAACGTGTCCACTTGCAACTGGCTCCTCTTCAACTGCCTGGTTTAGATGTCCCTGATTTATTTTCCACAATTAGTGGCTGGCGTTCTCCCAGCCTCTCTCCAGTTCTCTTTGAATGGCCTGCCGCTTGCTGGCTGGGCACCACGGCCTGGGGGCTCTGTCTGAGGGCACCTTTTTCTCCAGTGCTGGGGTCACCAAAGAGCCCAGACCACTTGGTTACTGGGCTGCCGGGTGCTTCAAACTCTCCAAAGTGAGGGGGGAGCCCAAGTCCACAGGCAGGGCGGGGAGGAAATGTTCAGAGATCCTGGCATCTCTGCAAGTCTTTGTTGTGCTTCTCAGCTTCAGGCAAGTCAATCCAATTCCCAGGCCTTGGTTTCCTCATCTGCTAAATGGGAGTGAACGTTTGGGTCTGGTGGTCTTAAGAGTCCTTTGCATTGGATTTTGACAGTTTTGTCTGTTTCCCTCCCCTGTTGGCCCTGAGCCCACCCAACACCCTGTCATGACCCCCAGTGGGTGGGTTAATTGCTAACCCAGTTCAGCACCTAGTTCAGTCAGCAAGGGTCCTGCCAGGTGGCTTTGTGCTTTTGGCATATCTGTGGATGTGCAGGCAAGTGGAGCCAGCTGGCCACGCTTCCTGGGACCCCCCTGATCTGTCCTAAAGGGGCTCCTGGCACCATGGTGAGGTCAGCAACCAATGCATATTCCTGAGTACCTGTTGAGCCAGGTCCTGAGAAGGGCCGGGGGCGACTAAAGAGGAACAAGCAGATGTGGCTCAGTTCCTGTGGCCCTCAGGGACATGAGCCTGGGCTCGACAGTCTGCCAGGCTCAGACCTGGTTCTGTGCTCACATGTACAAAGGAGTTGGCCGCTCTGTGCCTTGGGTTTTCCACCCGTGGATGAAGACACCAGCAGTCCCGCCACCATGGAGTGGCAGCGAGGATGGAATGAGTCAGTGAATGTAAAGTGTGTAGAGCTCAGGGTGCGGTCACGACAACTTTCATTTCATGAGCATCAGTTCTGTGCCAGGAACCATCGTGGCATTTGTTGTAAACAAAAATCCCTTACAGGGCCAGCCTCAGCAACTCAGCAAGGCCCTAAGCAACTCAGCAAGGCCCTGTCTCTAAATAAAATATGAGAAAGGGCTGGGGATGTGGCTCAGTGATTAAGCGCCCTGGGTTCAATTGCTGGTACCAAAAAAAAGAAAAAAAAAAAAAAAAAGAAATAAAGAAAGAAAAGAAAAGAAAAAAAGAAAGAAAGAAATCCCCTACAGGGAAGGAGAGAGCACTTCTGGCTTGGTGGAGGAAACTCTCTCTTCATGGGAGAGTTGGTATCCCAGCGAGGTCTTGAAGGATGGAGGTGAGTTCAGTAGGTCGCCAAGAGGGAAGGTGTGCCAGGAGGAGGGGACGGCAGAGGCAAAGGCAGGACAGGCAGAAAGGCCAAAAATGTGCTAGGAGGGCTCTGAAAGGACCAGGGGACTAAAACGTAAGGGACATCAACTCAGAAAATGGGCTTAAGCCAGATGGACATCTAGCCACAGAATGTGTCCTTTATTCCTTAGGCAAAGGGGAGTCACTGATGGTTGTTGAGCAAGGGCCTCCGGAGGGAGCTGAGCTGCTGTGCTTGATGAGGCAGTGGGGTTCCCCCAGATGAAGGCAGCGACAACAACAAAGACAACCTGAAAACTTTTATTTTGTAGGTTACAGTCTCCACCGAATGTTTTCATGGGCTCAACCTCACAGGTCATCGTGTCAACCCTGTGAGGTGAGGTGAGCAGGGATTGTCACTCACTGAACAGTAGGAAGATTAGGCTCGCCTGAGATCACCCCACAGCTCCCCTGGTCTCCTCGCCAGCATCAGCATGGATGGCCTCGTGTGCGTGAGGCCACAGGTCCCCAACTTTGGCTGCCCTGGGAACTGAACCACCTTCTCAAACCCCACTGGTAAGTCCCCTCTCCTGTCAAGTGGCTTCTGTTCCATCTCAAGGCTTGGCAAGCTTCCAACTCTGTGTGTGAGTGTGTGCGCATGCGCGTGTGTGAGCATGCTTGTGCATGGCGGGTTGTATCTGCAAGGATCCCCCAGCCACTGCCCACTCTGCTGCCCTTCTGCTAGAGGTTGACTCTGCCTAGCATGCAGGAGGTGGGCACCTGATCTCTGCTGACAGGAACTGAGCTACGCCAGGGGCTGGTGGGATGGTGTGGGGACAGGAGGGAAGGTGGGGGCAGGAAACCCACATGGCCTTACCCATACAGTAGACTTCTGCCTCTGTGGACGCCTTTGCCAGCTGGGCACACCAGGCTGTGGGGAAGCAGCTTCCTGCTTACTCTCTCTCTTCTGCTCCTCCCTGACTGCTCCCTTCCTGCCCCAGGACCCAGGACCGGGAGTGTACGGCTGGCTGATGCCTCAGTCTTAACTCTTGCCTTCCTGGTAATCTGCCTGCTCAGTGGACCCCCTCCCATCCACACTGGGCCTTCCTTCCCAGATGTTAGGTTTCCTGGAATTTCTCAGCTGGGCCTGGCTGAGGAAGAAAAGGTAGAGCCCCTGCCATCCTGGGCGCTCACTCTGCCCCAGTTTTGGATAGACCAGGACAGGCAGGACTGCTTTCTCTAGCACTCTGCCCAGGGACTGCCTCTGAACCAGCTCTGTCTGCCAGGGCCCTGCTCTTCAGGGAAGTCTGGGAGCCCTGGGGGAGCTCAAGTGAACCAACTCAAAAAGGTACACCATAATATAAGCCCCAAAGTGGCCCCAGCAAAGGGTTGTGCAGGGACTTGGAGCAGGTGGGTCAGGGAGTGAGTGTGAAGGGGCAGGGACTTCTGGGTGGGGTTCTGGACTGGGGCTCAGCCTTCCCTGAGAGGTGGCAGGGCTTGGATAGGGGAGAGGACAATACAGGGATTCTTCCCAGGGGGTGGGAGCCAGCCATACTGTGCTGTAGAAAGCCATGGGTGAAGGGGACGAGCAGAGGGTTGTGGACCTGCTTGCCTCAGGCCAATCCTGGAAGAGGCCCTCAGTTCTGGGTTGGCGTTCATTCATTCATTCACATTTGTTCCACACACGTCTGTGCCAGGTGCTGTGTTTGGGGCTGGGCTTAATGGCAAGACCAATGTCCCTTTTCTCCTGGAGCTTCTGGGTGAGACAGGAAGGTGGGCAGAAATAGCTCATCCCAACACCTGCACCAGTGCCAAGACAGGAGAGAAGAAGCCTGGCCTTCAGACCTGGGGGAGTGTCTAGGAAGGCTCCCCATGGGAGAGGAAACGGAGGCCCACGGGCTGCTGGGTGAGCTGAGTGAGCTGAGGGGAGAGGTAGGCACCCCGGAATGGGGGGCTCCTGTCAGTGGCTGAGGATCCTGGCCTGCAACAGCAAGGAAATATCCCGAGGGCACTGGGAAGCCTTTGAAATGTTTTAAGCCATGACTGGATGGGATCCGATTTGTGTTGTGGAAAATCCCCTGGGGCTCAGGGAGAGAACAGGTTGGGAGAGTGCTGAGATGCCCAGGAGAAGGCCCAGGACAGGGAGGCTGGGAAGGGAGATGGTGGCCTTTTGGCTGTTACCCCCACCCAGTAGGGGCTGTTACGCCCAGTAGGGGTATTGTCCAAGTCCCCTTAAAGGAGGCCTCCGGGTCTGGGAGATGGCTGGTCTTGCCCACTGGGTCCCTTTCTCTGGCCAGGCACAGTCGCTGTGGTAGTGGCCCAGATCTCTGGCAGCAGCAGGGAGAGGACAGGGGCCCATGCTAGTTGAAGGCTGCCAGGGCAGGTGGGGAAGGTCTCCAGGTGCAGGGAAGAGCCCTCTAGCAGATGAGGGGCTGCCTCAGGTCAGCCCCTCACTTCCTGTCCTTTACTTTCTGCCCCCCAATTCATTTGACCTTTCAAACTAAAATTCTTGTTCTTCCCGCTGTGTTGGGTGGGGGTGGGGGGTTGGGAGGGAGAGCGCCTGCCCTAGACTAAGCATGGCATGGGAAGAGGGCAGCTGGGATGCCAGGGATGGGGGTGGACATGAATGTCATGGTTGAAGGGCCATCCTTCCTGCTCTGGGAAGGATGAAGTGGAGAGCTGAGGACCTGGGACTTTGGGGACAGACTCTGGCCCCTGCATTGCTCTGAAAGCTGCTTCTGTGGGCTGAGGGATGGAACCCCAGGGATTTGGGGAGCTTCCTTCTCCCCTACTCCCCCATCCCAAGGGAGAGGGGAATGGGAGGGCTGGGGAGGGCCATTTGGCGGGGACTCCAGTTCAGCCAGCACTGGGAATCCTGCCCAGGGTGCCCAAGACAATGGCGGGAGGGAGGCTGGCCTGGCCAGAGGCAGCCTGGGAGGGGAAGGAGCAGTGCCCACTTCATTCACAGTCTTGGCCTCTGCCTGGTGGCCACAGTGCCACCCCCTACTCCTGGGCTCCCCGCCTGGTCCCAGGCCTCTGCCCGCCCCTTGGCAGCCACCAGCAGTATGTTCTCCTAGAAGGCTCCTGTTTCTCAGCCTGCTCCTAACCCCAGAGGGAAAAGTGTGTTCGCGGGTGAGTGTGTGTGTGTGTGTGTGTGTGTCTGGGTGTGAGTGGGCATGTGTGTGTGCATGGAAGTGTGAGATGAGGGTATGTGTGTGGGGGTTGTGTGTGTGTAACTATCTGCGTGTGAGTGTAATGAGTGAGTGTGAGCATGTGTGTCTGAAGGTGTGAGAAAGTGTATACAAATGTTTGTGTGTACACGAGTGTGTGAGTGGCCTGGGCCCACTCCCCGCAGCCACTCAGCCTGAGTCTCCTCCGGTCAGTCCTCAGGGTGATAGTTCAGCCTCCACCTCCACCCTGCTGTTTACCTTTCCCACCCACCGGGCCTCTCGCCCAGGGTGGCAGAGGCAGTCACCCATATCTCTGGTAACCTCCTTCTTCTCTAGAGGGAAGGAGCTGACATCCCCTAACCTGACCAGCCAGAGCAGGACTGGGGACCGGGGAGGGGCCACTGCCCTTTCTAGAGGAAGCAGGACTCGTTCCTGGGGCTCTAGTAGGAAACTGGAGGCTGGGGAGGCTGGGGAGTGTGGGGACAAGCTTTATTGTTCCCAGCCCCAGGCCTGGCCTGAATTTCCCTTGAGGGGACAGTGGGAGGAGCCCACAGGGAGGACTGGGTTGGGTTATTAAATCAACTAGCAAGTTCTGACCATTTGTTTTCTGGCCAACTTTTCTGGTTTTCTCTGCAAGATAATAGAAACCCGTGGGAGGGGTTCCCCTTCTCCCTGGCAGGCTGGGGAGGCTGGGGCCCTGCTATTGGCCCAAGCTCCTGTCATCACAGGCACACCCCCTGGACCCAGGCCAACTCCCACCCCAATGGGGGAGCAGGGTGGGGTGGAGCAATTACATCAGCCGCTGTCTCTCTAGCAGCTGGGAGAAGCCCATGACAGCTCTCAGAAAGAGCAAGGCCTTCTAAAGAGGGGTGTCGACCCTGGTTCTGGCCGCATGACCTTTGACTCTCTCTGACGGCTGAAAGGCTTTGAAATCATGGCAGCCGCAGGGTTCAGATGAGGCAGCTTTACAGGGGGTTTGGATCCTGGCTCAGACACTTTCCAGCTGTGATGTTGGGCAAGTCAGGTGACCTCTCTGGGCCTCCATTTCCCCATCTGTGACTGGGGATGCCAGTAGTGCTGTCTCCATAGTTTTGTTCTGGGGACTAAGGGGTTCACATTATAAAGTACTTGAACCTGGCCTTGTACTATATGAGTGCTGGGCTGGGGGTGTGGCTCAGTGGTAGAGCGCTTGCCTAGCATGGGTGAGGCACTGGGTTTGATCCCCAGCACCACATTAAAAAAAAAAAAAAAGAAAGAAACTATACAAGTGATGGTTAAATATATGCCTCATTTCCCTAATGATGGCTGTCTAAGGGAGAGATGGAGGAGAGGGTCACCGATCTGCTAACTCCTAGCTTCAGGCCTCAGTGCCTGTTCCTTCCTGGGCACTTAGCTCCTACCCCATATGGAGCCAGGAGATTTCTGATTTTTTTTTCCTTTATCCCTCAATCTCTGAATCCCAGCCCCAGCATTTAGGCCAATGGAACACTTCATCAGGGCCAGAGATACCACAGAACATGGAGCCCAGCAGACCTCAGGAGCAAGCCTCCCTCCTGACCTGTCTCCCTCTCCTCTTTGGCCACAGTAGCCATACCCCTGTGGACCCTGAAGGGGAAGAGGTACCCCACATGCAGGCCACTCTCCAGCGTCTTCTGGGTCTTGGCTGCTCTGGAGAGGAAGTGGCTGCTTTGCCCGCTCAGCTGGGGGGTTAGGTTTTGGTTTGAGGGTGGAAAAGATTCACTCATGGAAACTCAGCTGCCTTCCTGAGACAAGGATCCTGATCCCTACGAGACGAGACTCCCTGAGACGCTCCTGCTGGGCCTGCCAAGGTGGTGGAGACATCCTCTCAGCTACCCCCACCCTGACTTCTCCCTCCTCCATGGTCCCAGATCCCAACAGGGCTCCAAAACTCAGCCCTTCCTGGTCCCCTTCACTCTGGCGATGCTCAGAAGCCATCTGGGAGGCTCTGCCATCCACGAGCCCCAAGAAGGTCCCTTACTGCTTTGGCGGCCTCTGCCTGGCCCTGAGGCCTCTCTCCCCACCACTCCCAGGCAGCTTTGCTGTGGTCTTGGAGGCAGATGCCAGGGTGGCCTTGTTGCCAGGATCCAGGGCCTGTCTGAGGCCTGGCTTCTCAGTGCGAGGAGTCTTCCAGCTCAGCTTTGTTCTCGAACATGTCACAAGCACCTATTCTCTTCTCCTGGGCCTGGCACCGGGAGCAGAGATGGAAAAAGCCCAGCTGGTCTTGATCACCAGGGAGCTGCTTGATCAGAGTGCACCCCTCAAAGACCAGCCAAAGGGGGGTGAGGCCCCCTCCCCATACCTCTGAGCCTTCCTGGGGTGCAGGCACAGTTAGGTGCATCCTGCAATGAGGTCGGAGAGGGCCATGCTGCAGGCTTTGGGCAGAGCTTTGCTTTCTTGGAATTCTATTATCTATCTATCTATCTATCTTTGCCGTGCAAGGGGATCTATCCCAGGTCCTCCCACATGCCAGAAAAAGGCTCTATCAGTGAGATGTACCCTCACCCCTTTCTGCTCACCTGTGGGCTCCCTGAGGGCAGGGCCTGAGGTGTCTTCTTCTCAATCTTCGTTGACTCACTGATCCTTATTCACAGTCACTCAAGGGGTGCCTGCTGTGTGCCGGGCATTGCACCAGGCTCCTGTGAACTGGCCAGCTGCGGCAGGTGCTGTCTCCACTGGGTTTTGGAGGGTGCCGAATCTGGGCCTGGGAAGGTGGTTCCAGGCAGAAGGAACAGCATGTGTGAAGCCAGGAAGCCTGGAGTTCTTGGAGGAGGGCCCTGGGCCAAAGCAGGAAGGGACCTGGCAAGGGCAGTGACTCAGAGCAGCGCAGGGCCTGCAGGAGCCATGGAAGGAGACTTTGAGGATGATGGAAGATTTCACATCTGCAGTAGGTGACAAAACCCAGGAGAGGGCCGAGGTTGATGCCCATAAGAAGCCAGGGATCTCAATTCCATGGAATCACTGACTCATCACTGAGAGTGAAGGTGGGGGCGGGGGTGGCTACTGTGCTGCAGCTGTAGCCTTCCAGAGCACCACAGCACCCTCCTAGGAGTCCTTCCTCCCCTGCCCCTCAGTTTCCTGCCCTTAGGGGAATGAGTCCTGGGGCCCTGGCAGTCATTGAGTTCTCCTGTTGTCTAACCCAAATCTATCCTGCTGCATTCTTGCATGTCATTGGTGGAAATAGACCCCAGTTGGGGCCTTCAGCCTTGTCCTCATCTCCCAGAGGCCTTGGCAGAGATACTCATCAGTCTATAGCTGCTCCAGCAACTAACTGTTCAGGGCCACTAAGGCTGGGTCTGGAGCATGTGGTTAGTTCCTAGAAGCATCTTCCTTGAACCCTAGGCCAAACCTTGGCCTTGATCTCCAGATTGACGAAGGTCTTAGGTCATACTGGAGAGGTCTGGAGGGGTCCAGGGAAACCTGAGCTCTTGTTCCTGTCTCTTTCTTTCCATGACTCTTCTTGTTTTAAAATTGCAGTTCTGGAATTCAACCCAGGGTCTCACTCATGCTAGGCAAGTGCTCTACCGCTGGCCTATATCCCTAGCCCCCGTGACTCTTACTTCTCTTTCCTGTCTCCATATCTTTCTTTTTCTCTTCTCTGCCCCATTCCCTTCTCCCTCTGCCTTTCCTTGATTCTGTCTTCCCTTCCCTCCTTTTTTTTTGGTATCAGGGATTGAACTCAGGGGCACTCGACCACTGAGCCCCATCCCCAGCCCTATTTTGTATTTTATTTAGAGACAGGGTCTCACTGAGTTGGTTAGCTCCTCAATTTTGCTGAAACTGCCTTTGAACTCATGATCTTCCTGCCTCAGCCTCCTGAGCTGCTGGGATTACAGGAGTGTGCGACCACGCCCGGACCATCCCTCCTTCTGGGTCTTGACTTTGTCTCTCTGTGTCCCTCTAGGGCTCAGTCTCCATCCTCATCCCTGTCCCACTCTCCTTCTGATGGCCTCCTGGCCATGCTGGGGGTGAGAAGGCTGCATCAGGCTGCAGGAGGCAAGTCACACTGTGTTGGATAGCCCTCCTGCTCTCCAGGGTCAGAGGAGGCCACGCAGGTTGGGACCCAGCTGGTGACCTGGCTTCTGTGCCAGGCCTGGGGCAGAACTCATAATAAAGGGCCAGGTACTGGAGCCCTGAGCAGCTTTCTAGAAGAAAGTCAATGTGGTGGCTTCTCAGATGAGGATAGCCTGCCCACCCAGACGAGGGAAAGATGGAGAACACACAGCAGGCAGGCTTTAAGTCTCCCCGACCCCAACACACACACCAAGGTTCCAACTGCACACTGTTGGTGGGTCTGGGGATACTGGTCATGGAGAGGGGACTGATTTCCTAAAATGATTTCGAGTTGGGAAACAGGAGGAAGGGGACTGGGCTCTTCTCTGGCTGGTTAGTAGCTTCCTTGGGTATCTACAGTGGGCAGTGTGTGCCTGGTCTCTTCCTGCATCTAAAGGAGACAAGAAGCCCTCAGCGTGGAACGGAAGTTAAGCTCCTTGAGACGCTGGGGGCAGCTGGGGTCCTGGGAAAAAGCCAGGAGAACAGGAGACAGCCTCTTCTCCGGATGGGCAGCAATGCATTTTAGGGAGAAAATGGAGCTCTGTTGGCCAGATGCTTGAGGGTGTCTGGGAGTGAGGGGCCCAGGCGGGTCCCCTAGGTTGCATGAGCCTGCCTTTGAGTAAGGTCTGCTCACACCAGGGGGTGGACAGATGTCTACATGGCCATGTGAAGCAGTGTTCGCAGCCTGAGTGTGCTGGTGGGTGACAGCTAGGCTCAAGAGCTCAGGATTTGCAGAGGAAAGGGCCTTCCTACCCCCTAAGGTTGGGGGAAGGGTCTGTGACAAGAGGCAGAGGTTTAGGAACTCCCCATGCAGATGTGGTGCAGGAGACTGGGCATATTGGGCTCCTCCTGGGATGACGGGAAGGACACCCTGACCACCTTGGGGGCCCCAGGACCCCACAGGGCAGCACCCTGCTCCAGCTCTCACTTCCTGTTTCCATTGGTTGGCTGTCCCCCTTCCAGGAAGCCTCTGTCCCTTTCTTTTTCTGTTGTCTTCCTGTCTCTCTCTGGACTCCTAAGGGCTTCTTGCTTTCTCTGTGTCTGTTCCTCTTTATCTCCGCGTGGTGCCCTCCTTCTGTCTCTACAAGGAGAAACCCCTCCTCCCCTGGGACCCAGGGGACCCCTGGTTGTCTACGTGTGTGTGTGTGTGTGTGTGTGTGTGTGTGTGTGGACGTGCCCTGGGCACAGGGTGAGGTGTGAGGTGCAGGTTGGGTCACGGTGGGCTGGCTGTGGAGGGCCTGCAGAAGGTGGAGGTGGGAGGGCAGGGGCAGGGCCAGGGGCCACTCTGCGTGGAGGGCAGGGGCAGGTTTTCTAGGCAGAGTCAACGCCAGCCTGCTCCTGAACTGCCACTCATTCTAGGAAAATGACAAGAGCCAGCCCTGCCAAGGCCAGCACACACAAAGCACATTGTTCCCCTTCCAGGCCGCCGCCCCGGCCTGCTGTGCTGCCAGTTCCTGGTGGCAGGCTGGCAGCCTTGCTCCTGGGGCCACGGCTGCTCACCTGGCGCAGGGAGCTGCTGCCTGCCTACCTGTGGTCTCCAGGGAGGAGGCAGGGGCAGGGCCAGTCCTGGGCAGGGCCAGGAGTTTGTGGGGCTGGCGAAGGCTCAGGAATGGCACCTGCCACCCCTTCCTGCCAGCTGTCTACTTTGTATACTTTGCCCCATTCCAGGAGCTGGCCGAGCTGGTCTGCCCTACGTCGTCACCTCCCCACCCTCCCCTCCTTTTTTCCCACAAGTCTTTGCAGAAGCCAGGTCTCTTGTACAGGAAGCTGGCTTTCCCTGCCCCCATTCCGAAGGCTTTCATTCCTGGCTGCAGGTCTTCTCCTCCTCCAGGAGGCCTTCTGTGATTGGCTCCCTTCCATCTGAGGGGCCCATTCCTCCTTGGTCCTGCTAAATTGCTGGATGCACAAACGACACCCTTGATAATAGAGATCCAAGGTTCCCTGCTGAGTGCTGTCCAGGGAGCAGCCTGGGGTCAGGGAAATCATGGGCCCTGACTACCACCCCCCATGTGCCAGGTACATGGCTCATTTCATTTTTATGGCAGTCTTCTACGTGGACTTTATCATCCCCATTTGACAGAGGAGAAAACTGAGGATCTGAGAGATTCACCGACCTGTCCCACAGCAAAAGCCCAAAGCTAAGACACTCTCACAATGACGTGGGAATGTTAGGGGCTTCCAGGCAGAGGGAAACCGGCCTTCCAAGAGGGTGTGTGTGCTGGCATGGAAAGTCCAGATGTTGCTACTAGAGTTTGGAATGGAGGCGGGAGGATGGATGATATGATCTCTTTAGGGCTTTCTTAGATTTAGTCCACTTTCTTGGCCCTCCCTGTGGTGACCTCTCAGCACTGCCTCCAGAGGCCTTGTTCCCGCCCTCCCCCATGGGCAAACACAGTCCCCAGGCTTCTGAATCCCCTCCCCAGGGTTGGCGCTTAGGTTCCTAGGGAGGCCTGGATCAGAGTAACCTGCCCGCTCCCTGTTCCAGGTGGGTCCCTGGTCTGCTCCCCTGTTTGAGCAACTAGACTAGGACATTCCCAGAACTTCCATCAGGACCTTCTCTGCCTTTGGGGTGTTGGAAGAGCCTGGATTTAGTCTTCCTCACCCTGGATACCATCCACAGGGCCCATCCCTCCTCCTCCCTGCTTTCCCCAGTCTTTGCTCTTCATTCTTTCTTCCTTCATTATACTCCAGCCACACACAGGACCTGAAGCCACAGGAAGTGGTTCCATCCATAGTCAACCAGACAAGAACTTGAAGTAACAAAAGAGGCTGAACAGTGCATTGTGGGAGCTCTGGAGAAACTGGGCCGGTGGGCGCCATCTTGGAAATTTTCCTGAGAGATGGCTGTATTGAACTCAACTTTAGAGGGTTCTGACAGGCAGAGGAGGGCCACTCCTCACTGTGGGAAGGCCAGATGAGTTGTCCATTTTGAACTCTGAGCTTCTGGGCAGAGCCTGTATCCTCCAAAGCAGTGCTTCTCAAATGACTTGACATTATCGACAGATTATTTTCTTTAACCCCAATCTGTCATAAAGAAATAATATTATAAAATATAATATAATGATATTAGAAAAATAAGACATATAAAATATAAACCCCAACTTTTAATTGTTGGATTACATACACTCACACGTGCACACACACACACACACACATACACACACATCACTCTGTCAAATTGCTATGAAAGATTCTAAATGCCTGTGGTTGGTCTCCATATGACCTTGTCCTGGGATGGTCAGAGGAGGTTGGAGGGTGGGTCACTCTCCAGTGTCCCTGCATGAGGGCAGTTTTGAAGCTACAGGTCATGACCTGTTAGTTGGGTGGGAGGTTAATTCAGTGCGATATAACTAGCATTTTAAAAGCATGAGTAGAATAGGAAACTGGGCACCTCATGGGTTGAAGTGGGCCAGGTACTGTTCTGAAACGTTCTTTTCTGCACCCATGTCAGTGCTGGTACTGGGTTGGGCGGTCAGACAGCTCCTGCGGGTTGTCCTTGCAGCTCTCTCGCCACACTGTGTGGACTTGAACCTCCTCTCCCATGCTGCTGCCTCCAGCCCAGCTCAGTCTCCTTCCCTCCAGAATCTGTTTCTTTCATTTCCTCCTCAGCTCAACCCCATGCTGCTCCTGGCTCCATGGCGGGGGTCCTGCTCAGAAAATGTGGCCCTTTTACCTTTTGGCCCCTTTTTTTCTGAACAGACAGTGGGGATCCTTCCTTGCCTCTGGGGATCCCTAAGATACAGAATGGGGTCCCTGCCCTCAAGAAGGGAGCAGAGTGCTGGGGAGTCAGGGAAGGAAAGGAATTCGGAAGTCAAGGTGTGATAGGAACAGAGCCAGGAGCCCCGTCACAGGCCCCTTCCTCAAAGCTGGAGAAGGGGGCCACCTGATTCCCACCTGGCTGGTGTCACCTCTTTGAGGGCTCTGCTGATACCTGCTCCCACTCTATGGATATACTAAAATTTGTTTAACCAGTTCTTTATAAATGAATCAATCTCTGGGTTCTTTCCACATTTATTGGACTCGGAAACTATGAGACAACGCTGGAATGAACATTTTTGGACCTTTCCCTTGCCACACAGAGCTGCTGATTCCCAGAGGTCCCCTCACTCCACATCCGGTTTGTCCCCTCTTTATCTGTACACAATCCACATATACAATTCCTTCTGCTTCTCTGGACTCAGTTGGCCTAGTCTCCATGTCATGAGGCTAACATGAGCCAGAGGTTTGGAAATGTGATCTCCTCCCTCCTCAGGTCAAATACCCTCCTTGTTGACAACTACTCATGTGGTTTTCCAAATGCACATCTTATCATTTGGGAAGGACCCTTGGGCTGCAAGTAACAGAAAGTCACGTTCAAAATGGTTTAGACGATGCAGGAAGTTTTTATTTCCTAAGAAAGGAAATCCTGAGGTACAGTGGCTCAATGGAGGGAAATTGATCGAATTTACCACATTTTCAAAATTCCAGATCCTATCTGTCTTTCTGCTTTGCTGTCTTCAGGGTTCTGATTTGTTCTTCAGGTACTAGAACTGCCCTCGTGGTTGCAAGAGGGCTGCTGAAGTTCCTGATGTCACATCTAGATGTGATATGCCTGGAGATTGAAGAGGCTCCATTTCTTTCAGTGGGTCTATTTTTAAGATCAAGACAACTTTTCCCTGAATCCACCCTAGAAAATTTCTCCCTGGTTCTTATCAGCCAAGGGTAGGCCACAAGGTCATTCCTTTGTCAATTCTTGGTAGGGTCAAGGAGGCTTCCTTAACTGGTTGGTGAGTCATGAGCCTTGTGGAGAGGGTTGGGTTTTAGCAGAGGAAAAGGGTATGGGGACAGAGGTGAGAAGACAGCAGTGCCCAGCACACCAACAGGTAGAGAAGGCCTCTCTATTGGGAAGACTCCATTTCTGTTTCTTAACAAGCTGGCCCTGAAAATCCTAATCTGGAGGGTTAGCATGACTCCGACTCAATCAGAAGACGCTTGATGAGGGAACAAGATGTGGTTTACTCCTTGAGGGAGTTTGTTGTAAGGCAGGAGGGTGAGAGTTGGGGTCCAGAAGAAACTGGAGATGGGGGTTGAGGCAGCCCTGCCCCTAGGGAAGGACGCAAGAGGGACTCAGCAGGAGTTGCTGTTGGGGAGGCAGGCTTTAACTGAGGTAGGCTTTGACCTTGGCTTCCCTTGAGCTGGGACCAACTCAGTGTCAATGATGGGGAGCTCAAGGAGGGGGAGGCACAGACAACAGGGGTCACTTATCCCAGGCCAGTGTTCTCTACCTTTTCCTTGGCCCTCAGGTGGATCTTGTCCTTGTCCCTGAGTCACAGAGGGACAGGAAGGGGAGAAAAGAGTGGTATGAATTAAGAGCCTACCTGGGGACAAGAAAAACACAGGAAGTGACTCAAAGCCTGTAGGGTGGCCAGGTGGCCAGCAGTGCCCCAGGATGGACCCTGGGGGAGTTGGCCGAGGGCGAGAGTCACCTCCCCGGAGGCTGCGGGTGCATGGCATCCTGGCTATTTCTGCCAACCATGTTTCCCACAAACCCTTCCCCTCCTCGCCACAGCAGGCCGCTCGCTGCCCACTCACCCACAAACCCAGTTGCCAGCTGTCGCAATTTCTGGCTCTGGTCCACTCCCTGCATCCTGGAGGCTCATCACCTCTGACCCCTGAGGGAGGGTCAGCCCCTTGCCTGGCCTGTCTCCCTCTGCCCTCGGACCTGAAGGGAGACAGGCAGAAGCCACTGGAGGGTGGGGGTGTCCTGAGCAAAGCAGGTGACTGTGCACCACGCAGTCGGGTGGAGGGGACACCAGCCCTGGGAGCACTGGGCACTGTCTGGTGTGCTGTCAAGGGGTCTCTGTCCTTCCCACTGGAGTTCATGGTCTGAGGCCAGGCCCCAGCTGGCAGTAAAATGATACTTTACCTTCCTTTGCCACTGTTTCTGTATTTTAAACTTCCTTGGGGACCTCTGAGGAGGAGTGGCTGGGCCAAGGTATGATTAAAGTATGTTCTTTTTAAGTTTTATTTTACAAATTTAAGTTATATCGTATGTAAGCTCAACAATTTGCTTTTTCACCTCTCCTAGACATCTTTCCATACTGGCTTATCTAGAAAGTTGCTTCATTCTTTTAAACGGCAGCACAGAATTTTACTCCATGGCTGGACCATGACTTATCCGATTCCCTATAAATGAAGCCCTGCTTTGTTTCCCTTTTCTAACAACAACAACAAAAATATATAAACAATGCTGCAATGAAAATCTTTGTGCCTATACTTGTGGGTATCTGCATTAATGCCTTTGCAAGATAAAACCTTAGAAGTCAAACGCTCTAAACAAAGAGTTCTGATATCTAAAATAGATAGGTAGTGCTTAGTAGATGGTGCTTAATTGCTCTTTAGAATGTGCTACTTTTCCTTGTGTTCACATCTTATGAAACGGCCTAGGTAGCCACGTTTTCCACATACTGTATCTTCTACTTCCCTAATCTTTGCCAAGCTGATTATGAAAAAAAATTACATCTTATTTTGCATTTAAAATTATTAGTGAGGGTGAACATTGTATTTTTATTAGCCAGTGTGATTTTTGTGAATGGCCTGTTTACCTTTATTGAATCTATTTTTTTCCCCTTGGGTTGTTGGTCATTGTTTTACTGTTTGAAAACAACTTTATTTAATTAGGAAAATGAACACATCGTCATACATCTTGCAGGTATTTTTCTCTAATTTTATCATTTGATTTTTATTTATGGAGTTTTTCCTTTAATTTCCTTGCAGATACATGTATTAATAATATTCTGTTATGACTTCTGTCTTGTTTCATGACTAGGAAAATTGCTAACCTTAGGATCATAAAAACATTTACACATATTTCCTCTTGGCACTTTTATGGCTTTATTTTGTTTTCCTTTCTTTGAATCTTTGATCCTGTTGGAATTAATTTCAGTGCTAGGAATGAGGTAGCTAAATCCAGATTTATTTATTTTTGATCCAAGTATCTGGCTAATGACTCAATTTATTGAATTGGATTCTCATGTTTATTTGGGTCTCTTTAACATTTCTTTATCCTTTTCAACTGAACTGTCTGAGGGCACTGGTCCCATATTATTTTAATTATTGTAGCTGTGTAATACTGTAGAAGTGTTTTTTACTGCTACTCTTTCTTTGTTAGTTTTCCTTTTTTTCTTCCAAGAATTTTCTGGTTAGTCTTTTATATTGTTTTTCCCAGATGAATCTGTAATTATTTTGTCTACGTATCCCCTCCCACCCAAAGCAGCTGATGTTCTATACAGAAGTCCATGAATTTATAGTTTAATTATGTTGACACCGACATGCTCACAGTATTATTGACTTTCTTTCTAAGAATGAGGTCTCTCTCCCTTTATTCAAGCCTATGCTTGAGTCCCTCATTTGGTTTTCATTGCTATTTCCACTTACGCTTGCATATTTCAAAAGGTATTATATTTTTGTTGTTTTCATGAATGGAACTTTTTCTATATCCTTTAGGTGGTTATTTTGTGTGTGTATGTTTAGAAAACCTTGTTAAATTGGTCACTTTGATAAATTCTGTGATTAATCCCCAAAGTTCTTGAGCTGATTCTCCTAGAATACCCAAGTCTAGAATAATATCACCCAATGATAATAACTGTGCTTTCTTCCTATGCTATGTACCTTTTGCTTTATGCTATCATCTAATTGTATTGTTAAATAATTCCAGAACAATGTTAAACACAAATGGGGATAGATTATGGTGACACCTGACACCAACTTAAATAGGACTACTTCCAAGTCTCTCCATTAAACATGGAGAAAATTGCTCTCTATATTTTACATATCAATGAGTGGGTATGTGCAGTTTCTTAGCATTCAACTTTCTCGTACTTCTGGAAGGAACCATACTTGGTCTTGATGTATTCTTTTACTAACACAGTCCTGACCAAGGCTCCCTCCCTGTGTTAGTCAGCTTCCCATCACAGCGACAGAATACCCTGAGATAACTTGGAAGGAGAAAAGGTTTACTTGGCTTCATGGTTTCAGTTCACTGTTGCTTTGCCTTATTGCCTTGGGGCCTTTGGCAGCTTCATATATCATAGCAGGAGCACGTGGCCTGGTCACCTAATGAAGGTCGGGAAGCAAAAAGAGAGAGAGAGAGAGGAAGGACCAGATCCCACAATTCCCCTTAAGGGCACACCCCCAGTGACCTCACTTCTTCCCACTAGGCTCTACCTCTTAAAGGTCCCACACCTCCCCCCATGGGCGGGGACCAAGCCTATAACATAGAGGCCTTTGGAGGATATTTAGCCAAACCACAGCATTTCCTCAGTGCAGATGTGCCCTTAGCTGACATTCCTCCTGGAGGTAGAGGCACCAAGACAGGCATGAAGGTCTGAGATGCGGACATGGCCCTAGGCAAGAGCTGAAGTTCAGCATGTGGGCCCTTAGCCTCTGGATCCACAAGAGCGACCCTTGATACAGAAAGGAAACAGACTGAGCAGGGGATGAGGAGGTCTGGGGCAGACCGAGGACCACGGGCAGGGGTCCTTATAAGAAAATCAGGACTCTTCTGCTTGTCTCCTGAAGATGTCCTGCCCTTCTGCCACCTCAGGGCTATCTTGAGCTCCACTCTTTTGGGAGAGGCACGGTCTGGAGCCTTGGGCCTGCCTAGGCTGAGGGAACCAACGCAGGTGAGGTGATGTTCTCCTGCTGGGGAGGGAAGGTGGGCTACAGGGGTGCCCTGAGGCGTGGGAGGGCAAGATGACGGCCAGCCTGCTTGGCCACTTCTCCACCTTTGCACGAGGCGGACTGTGCAGCAGCTTCTGAAAGCAACGAGCACCCCTCTACCCCCCATCTCCTCCAGGGTCCCCAGGGATGTTCTTTTGTCCTAAACACATGACATCACTCCATTGCCTGAGGCACTGTGAAGTGCTCTGCTGTGACCCTGTCTTAGGAGGCTGGCCGACTTCATTGTCACCCTTGAGTGAATAATGGTGTGCCCAGGGGTTGTTGGTGAGGGGAGAGGGCTGGGGGTAGACAGAAGGGCAACTTGTGGGCATGACAGGTGCAGGGGATGGAGGTGGCGGAGGGCACCTATGTGGCTGTCGGATGGGCTGAGGTCAGGTGACCAGAGGAGATGAGATGGCCTTTGTGTATCTTCTCCTAGCTGTCCCCCTCTCCTTACCAGAAGGGTCACCTCTATGAGCCCAGGAGCAGCAAGCTCTTAACTCAACACTTCCTTTGGCCCTTAATTTCCTGTCATCTCAGAAGAAGGGAGATGACTTTGTGGCTGTATTTCCATTACCTGAGTGAATGTAGACACATCCCTACCCTCAAGAGGATATAGGCAGGTGTGAGGTAAATCAAGTTCCAGGCAGTAAGGAAGAGCATGGCAGGCCGTGGATAGAGCCGCAGGAGAGTGTGGCGGACTGACTGGGCTGGACACCGGGGCTGAGTTCAGTTCCCCCGGCTGCCCACGATGCTGTGTATGCATTAAAGGAGTCTTGAAGCTCTTACTGATGCTATGGTGCATCCCAAATGGCTCACGCCATTTCCCAGCCATGGAAACCTGGGATATAGTAGGGAAGTTGGTCAGCAAGATGGAGCTCCTGCCATCAAACTGGGGTTCAAGGCAGAAAGGCAAGAGCCAAATGGGCCCCAGTTCTGGGTAAATCAGTATCTGGGGGGGACGTGGATAGAAAGGGGCAAGATGATCCCATGAGGTTGCCATCACAACAGAGCAAGGGCTGGGCTCCCAGAACAAGGAAGGTGTGTGGCCAGGCACAGGGATGCACTCCTGTAATCCCAGCAGCTCAGGAGGCTGAGGCAGGAGGATCGTGAGTTCAAAGCCAGCCTCAGCACTAGTGAGATGCTAAGCAACTCAGTGAGACCCTGTCCCTAAATAAAATACAAAAATTAAAAAAGAGGAAGGTGTGTGGCAGATTAAGGAACTGGGGGCATTGGAACCAATCTCCACCACCCACAATTCAGGAGGACTTTCTCTGGAACTGTCTTACAAAATCCTGGTGGATTCTTCACTGATGTGGCTTCCTGTGGAAAAGTAGGTGCCACTGATGGGTCTTGTTAAGTAACTTGGCATGAGTCTTACTCATTTCCAGTCTTCTCAATTTCTGCACCAGGCCCAGGCCTCCGGGGGAAAGCTTCTAGTAAATGCATCCCAGATGTGCTATGGGAGAAGGAGCCAAGAGGGCAAGATGACTATATATATGTTTTAAACAATTTCCCCAGAAAACCTTCTCCTTTAAACGAACATCACCTGGTGTTAGTCACTGATAACTTCCACGGTCCCCTCCCCAGAAGCCAGAGACCCTCAGGCTTGGAGGGACCCTTTCCAAACTGTACTGCAACTGTGTTGCAAAAATCAGAGAGAAGGGTTTTTTTTTTTTTTTTTTTAGGGGGGGCAGGAAACGAGGATTGAACTCAGGGGCACTCAACCACTGAGCCACATCCCCAGCCCTGTTTTATATTTTATTTATATATTTTGAGTGGGTCTCACTGAGTTGCTTAGCATCTCACTTTTGCTGAGGCTGGCTTTGAACTCATGATCCTCCTGCCTCAGCCTCCCCAGCTGCTGGGATTACAGGTGTGGGCCACTATACCTAGTGGAAGGTTTTGTTTTTAAGGGCTCATGAGATTAAATTGGGTTCACCTGGACAACCCAGGAAAAGCTCCTGGTTTTTAAGGTCTGTAACCTTAACCATGCTTTGCCAAAGCCCTTTTGCCTGGTAACATAACATAGTTGCGAGTTCCAGGCATTAGGGTGTGGACATCATTGTGGGAGGAGGGGGCGTTGTTTGGCTGACCACAGTTGTTTATACTTTCAGTCTTCTCTCCAGGCGCATTATCTTTGTAAAGAAATATTTGTAAATGTGTGCAGCGTTGTCTGCTGGCAGCTCAACCTCATTTCCCTCCTCTAGTTTAAGCTCTCCTGCCCAGTAGGGGCTGGAAGCCAGGGAACTACAGTTCTCAGAATCCCCGCCAGCCAATGAGTGGCGTTTCCACATGATCTGGCAGGTGGAATAGAAACAGCAATTATAGTATCCTTCACCTGGCAGCTGCAGACAGATGTTTGGGCTTCAGCAGATAGGTGCTTTTTGGTTTGTTTGTTTGTTTGAGACGTCCCCAGGCTTTTTCTCTGCTTTGCTGCTGGAGGATAAGGTATCCTGACTCTCTAAAAGACAGCAATGCACCTGAGCCTGCCCTTCCCCAGCTTTGTAAACACCTAATTCCCTATACTGAATCCTTTCTGCTTGAAGTGCCTGGAGAGGTTTCCATGCTCCTAAGTGACTGATGCAGGGAACTTGTGGACGGTAACAATTTATAACCTGCTTGTTTTCACTTAATAAGAGATCACAAAGACAAACCTGTCTGCAGGTCATTCACTATTCTTCAAATTTTCAGTAAAACATGGGTTTTGGCATCCACGATATGAATGTATCATAATTGATCTAATCAACTCCTATTATTAGACATTTAGGTGGTTTCCTGTTTTTCACTTTTACAACCCATATCATCAAGAATACCGTTGACTGTGAATCTTTGTGCACAGTCAAGATCATTTACTTAGAAAACAATCTTAAAATACATTTTTTTTTCTTAAGGAGCATTCACTTTTGGAATATTTTATCCATATTTCTAGGTAAGTCATCTATATTTTCTCCCCTGGGTCTCCAGGACATAGCCTCTCTTGCTTCTCCTCCCACTTATTGGCTGCTTCTTCTCCATGCCCATGGCGGCTTCTTGTGCCTTCTTGGCCTCTGAACACTGGGTTCAATATTGCACACCTTCTCTTTTTCCTCCACACTTTTCTCTTGGTGAGTGTTAGGTTTGATTCTGGAATGCCTCCTCGCCTTCAGGTCTCATGTGTTGAAGGCATGGTCCCCAATATTTAGAGGTGGGGATTTGGGGAAGCAATTGGATCGGGAGAGCTGTGGCTTCATCAATGCACCAATCCATCGATGGATTAATAATCTGAATGTACTATGGGGAGTCGGGGCCTAGTTGGAGGAAGTGGGGGGTGTGCCCTTGGAGACTATGTCCCTGTCCCATCCCCCCCCCCCCCCCCCCCCCCCCCCCCCCGCCGCGCGCTTCCCAGTTGCTGTGAGGTGAGCAGCTTTCCTCCACCAGGTCCTTTTGCCGTCATGTTCTGCCTCATCTCAGGCCCAGAGCAGTGCGGCCAGACAACACCATGGACTGAGGCTTCTGAAACCATGAGCCACAGCACATTGTTCCCCCTTTAAATTGTTTGTGTCAGGTATTTTGATTAGAGTGAGAACAGTTGATTAACATAGTGAGCTAATTCACTCTCATTGCTTTCGATACTATCTATGTGCTGATGACTGCTTCGCTTCTAGCTCAGACCCAGGTCTTATCCCTGAACTCCAGACTTGGGTGTTCAAATTGCCTGCTTCACAGCTGTGCCTGGGTTCTCAGGAGAATGTCAAAATTGGTATGTCCCAAACTGAGCCCTGATCTTCTTTCTCAAATCTGCTTTCCCTCACTCTACTCCCTTATAATGTCAATTTCTTCCTCCCCCAAACCTTGGGACCACCCCTGATGTCTCTTTTTCTCACACTCTGTCCAATCAATGAGCAAATCCTATTGGAGATGCATCCATAATCTGACCCTTCTCATCAGTGCCACCATAGCCACCTGGTCCCGGCCAGCACTCTCTCTCAGGTAAGTTCTTGCAAGAGCCTCCTGACTGCACTCTGCTTTCCCCTTGCTTAGTTGGCTCTCAGCAGTGGCCAGGGATCCAATCACGTCATAACCAGGTCAGGTCACCCCTTTTGCTCAGGACTCTCTATGGTTCACTTCCCTCAGGTAAAAGCCAACATCCTTTACAGTGGTCCATGAAAACTTGATGGAGCTCCCTTGCTTCTCTGACATCCTTGTCCTCCTTGGTCACTTGAACCTTTTTGTTTCTTGGACATCCCAGGCCAGAGCTCACCTTAAGCCAATGCACTAGCCATCCCCTCCCCCAGAACACTGTCTCCAGGTGTCCACGGGACAGTTCCCTTGCTTCCTCCAGATCTCTCCTCAGATCCTGCCATCCAAAATGGCAGCCCTTAACCATCCTGACATTTCCTATTTTAATCTTATTTCATAGGATGTATCACATTCTATCATATAAATTCTATTTTTTTCCTTTTTTTATTTAATTTTTTTTAGCTGTAGTTGGACACAATACAATTTTATTTATTTTTATGTGGTGCTGAGGATCGAACCCAGGGCCTCACACATGCTAGGTGAGCACTCTGCCACTGAGCCACTACACCAGCCCCTTATTTTATTTCTTGTCTGATTTCTCTCATTAAAAGTCCTTTGAGGGTAGAGAACTTTGGCTCACTGATGTCTCCCTTAAGAGAATACTGCAGGTATTGGATAAATGTTTGGAGAATGAAGAAATGAACTTGGCATTTTATTTCAGCCTACTATCTGAGCCAGGGAAGAAAGTTCCAATGTGGTACTACGTACAATATGCATCTCATTTAATCTTACAAGGCTCTGGCAAGTAGGGAGGCCCAGTAGCAAATCACTTAACCCTCTAGCAGGTACAGAGACCCAGTAGCAAAGTATAGTACCTTACTATTAACCCTTTAGTGCTATAGGCTTTTCATCTATAAATAATGACCACCTTGTAGGGTGGTTGTCAGAATTAAATGAAATAATTCATGCAAATAAATTGCATGCTGCCTGGCACATGCTAATCACTAAATTATTGCAAGCTTGTTTATTCTCATTTTATATAGAAGAATCTGAAGCTCAGAAAAATTTGGAATTTGCTAGGTTCCACAGCAAGAGGTAGAGTGACGTTTGAACTTGGCACTTGTAATCCAAAATGCTTTTTCCATTAACCAAATTTACAGAATCACCCTAATGAAGGTCTTGGGACTTTCCCATAAAGCCCTGAGGCTGGAGAAAGCTGTGCCTTCTCTTGATGTCTCTTTTGTTTGAATCCTTGCCATGACACTCTGGCCAAGTCATCAGCTAACCTCTATATGAGTATCTCTGGGCCTGGGGGACTCACTGCCTCCCGGATTGTGCACCCAGAATGAGGCATCCAGGGGGGTGCCCTGCAGTTTTTCAGTCTCTAGGATCCAGACGTCACATTATTAGGTGTCCACCAAATGTTTACTCTCCCCACCCTACTTACTAATCCGGTTCCAGTTCTTCACGTAGCAATGTGGCCAGCAAATGTTACATTCCCCAGACTCCTTTGCTGTTAGAGTGGGTCATGTGACATGGTTCTGGCCGCAAGATGTAAGTGTGAATCAATCGGTTGGTTTCCTTATTAAAAGGGGAGAATTTTCAGTTGGCAGCATGATCTCCCTTTTTTCTTCTGGAACGTGGATGTGATGCCTGAGGTCCAGCAGCCATCTTATGAGAATGAGGAGGAAAGCCAAACTCTGAGGCTGGAGGGACAGAAAGCTAGAAGGAACTTGGGTCATGGATGACAACCTGAACACAGAACACCAGCCTCAGGCTGCTGCTACCTCTGAGCTTCTTGTGTGTGAAGAAAAGAAACCTTCCCTAGTTAAGCCTCTGAAGCCAGGGGAAAAAAATGAAGTATCCAACAGGAGAGGCTAAAGAAATTATGGCACATCCACATTATGCAGAGTGTGAAGCCCTGAGAACTCATGTCACGGACGACTTAATTAGGGTGGGAAATTGCTAAAAAATAGAGACTACAGGAGTACAAAGTGTGTGTTCCATAGAGTTCCAATTTTGCCAAAAATACATACCTGTGACCCCTCCCTCCCCCACTCTAGTTCTCTCAGGTGAGCCCCACCAGCAGCTGCTCTTAGCCCACTGCCACTTCCTCTCCCGTTGGAACTGTGGTCTGAAGGGCAGGACTGTCCCTTTCCTTCCTGAAGTCCCAGGGCCTCACCTGGGCCCTAGTTCGGACTGGGCAGATGGCAAACATTTGTGCTATAAATGGTTGGGTGATTGGCCACCAGAGAATTCATGTCACCTTTTGCTCCCTGCCTGGGGCCAGTGCACTGCAGGACCTGGGGTCCTCGTTGGCTGGTCTCCCTGATTTCTCTAGTTTTTTGCCAGATCCTACGAATGTACTTCTGGGGTCTCCCAGAGGTAGAAGTCCCCAGTCCTGGCTGCTCGTCACCTGGGGCACTTGAATTAGGCCAGGGTTTCACCCCAGACTGAGAAGAAAGAGAAGGCCTGGAGACAGCTGCCCTTGAAGCCCAGGGACCAGGCTGTCAGCTGCCCCGGCTCAGCACCCGGAGTCACAGTGAGGAGTCGTCCTCAGTTCCGATCCTGAAGATGGATCCCAATGGCTCCTGCTGGTTGTAGAGCTGTCCCTGGACCTTGTCACTGCAAAAAAGCAGGGGTCCCCTGAGGGCTATCTCTGAGAAAGAGCTGTCCCTCTCTGCGTGAGTAATCATGAGAGTTGATATGGGTGGGGGGGTTGTCCCACAGGCCAGCTCTGCTCTAAAGCATTTCCTACGTGACCCACTTAGTCTCAGAGCCAGCAGGGAGGCTGGCATTACCATCACTACCCACATTTTACCCAGGGCCACTCAGCCACAGAGAGGGGAAGTAGCCTGGCCACAGGTCACACGCCTGGCCAGGAACTGAGTGGGGTCCACCCAGGGGAGCCTGGTGCCACAGTCTGGGCTGAGCCCCTGGCTCTACTGTGTGGGAGCTAATGTTTCCAAGCGCCTTTGATGTACTTGAGACCTTTCTACAAAGCAGCCTATTCAGAAACATGAAAGGAAGAAAATAGGGGTAAGAATCCCAAAGGAACAAGAATGTCAAGGACAGCATGCTCTTTCCCCACTCTGTCCAAGGTAGATACTGGGGACAGGTGTTATTCCTATTTTCGTTCCCTTTTGACCCTGGCCTTGTCCGGGTTCTTCTGAGACCCTTCCCCTTGTCCTCAGAGAACCCAAACTCTCTTTAATGGAATAAAGCTGTAATTGCATCATTGTGGGGGACCCGTCTGCCTGGGCCGCCGGATGCAGGTGAGGTTGTGGGGGGAGAGGCAGGGGCAAGGGAGACAGATGGCACCCGGAGGGGCAGATTCAATTACCTGCTTCTTCCCCAAAGCCAATCCGCCCGGTAACTGGGTTATGGCCCATTATTGATAGGCCTCCTCTCGGCTGCCACTTAGAGTTAGTTTGTCTATGACTTGCTATATCCGCTGGAGCTCAGAGATGGATGAGTCGGGCCCGGCTTGGAAGTCCAGGGAGGCGGTGGGAGCGGGCAGCAGGAGGCAGGTGCTGTGGGGACCAGGTGGGGTGCAGGGGTCAGCCAGGGTTAGCGCTCAGGTGAGGGGCATCTGGTGAGACAGGGAGAGACAAGGGGCTGGGAGAAGGGGTGCAGGGGCATTGACTGCCAGGCTGAGAAGGCAGGTTTGTGGTCACTAACGGGGAGTTTCGGTAGGCATTTGGGCAAGGAAATGCCAGGTGGAAATGGTCTTGGAGAAGTGGAGCAAGAGGTGTGGCAACAAACAGGGGGGACAGAGAGCTGCTGTCTGTGGACAGAGGATGGAACCAGGGGCCTGGACTGAGTGGGCTCCGACAGGAGGAGGCAGACAGGCTGATGCCAGCAGATACCGTCCTAGGCCTTCACTCGCGTTACCTCTCACGTCACCCTGGATGCAGGCCGGGTGGCACCTCAGTGCGCCTGCTTGGAAATTTGGCTGGAAGAGGGTGAGTCATCGACGGTTCCTGCGGGAGCAGAGGTCCAAACGGCCTGGTGATGCCAATGCACGCTCTTCCACGGGACCACCTGTCCTCCCTGGGCTCAAGAGCCAGGAGAGGTGTCCAGGGGCAAGAGATAGGCACCCCCTTTCCCTAACACACTTCCCTGAGACCATTCACAAGAACAATGGTCACAGCCACTGGCCATGGCTTACCTTATGCCATGTCCTGCACAGGTTCTCTCTAAACGGCCCTCCCTGGACGCCTGCGGAGCTCAGAGAGGTCAAACGCCTGTCCAGGCGACACGGCGGCTGTTCAAGGGGCTGAGCGGTCTCCCTTGGCCAGTTTGTCTGGTCCCGTTCACTGCACTGTGCCCATTCCAGACACTGGCTTCTGGATTCCTGGATTCCACTTACTGTAATCCTGGGATTAGTGAGGAGGGGGAATTGGCAGCACAGTTCAGAACAAACCACTCAGCATGGAAACTCTGGCTAAGCGTCCCCAGGCCTCCCCGCCTGTCTCCCTTTACACCCCAGTGCTGTCTCCAGGTCTGGAGCCGAGGGAAAGAGGGCCTGTGGGCAGGGCCACAGCCATGGGCCACGGGGACATCCGGACCAGGCTGTGCCCCAGGCTTCCCATCACGGGTAGTGCCAAGGAGGGGTGTGGTGGTGTTGGGAGGGTGCAGGGGCCCTGGTGAGTGGAGAGCGTGTCCCTGCAGGGAACCCAGAGGCTCAGAGGAGGACTAAGAGTGACTGGGCCTCAGCCAGGCCCTAATCCCTCTGCATACTCCCTTCCCTGAGGATGGTTTTTTCCTGGGAAAAATATATTTTATTTTTCCCAGCTTGGAGATGATGAATGGAGGGTTTGGGGTACGGTGAAGATGGGGGGTCAGGGGAGGCCCATGGAGTTTGCCATAGGAAAGTTGAGCAAAAGGAAAAACCACATTCTGGTGTGTCCCATTCCCCCAGAAAGAAGCCAGGAATGCATGCCACCTGGCCATAGGTTGGCAGCCCCTGGCCTGCCGTAGAGGCCATAAGCCTTGGGGAGTTTATTTTGCTATTTGCTTGTTCTCAGAATAAGAGACCCCTAAACACAGAAGCTGCAAGTGACTGGCACAGGAAACCTCGTGTTGGTGAGGGTAATTATTGTGGTGGGCTGGACAGTAACGGAGGTGGTCACAGTGGTGGAAGCCATGTGGGCGTGATGACGAGGACAGTGTGGTGGTGACAGGGGTGGTCATGGTCATGGAAAGTCCTGAGACCATGATGGGCTATGGGTTGGGGGGCTGGAGCTTGAGGGTTGATGGGCTTTGAGACTGGACAGGCCTGGGCTCTGATCCCAACCCTCCGGTCACGTGGGCAGGTCAGCCTCTCTGACTTTGACTTTTCTCATTGGAAAAACAGGACTTAGAGGAGCAATTGGTGTTCGAGGCTCTGTCCTGGGCGGAGGGCGGGGGTGCACGGGTTCCCTGGGTTCTTCTCCATCTCTGGGGCTTCTTTGATTCCTCTGTCTGCTCTGAATGCTTCCTTCCTTTCTGCCCACAAACTTCCTCCAGCTAGTCGCCCTGGCTCTTCCCTGAATCACCATCTCGATTCCTTCCTTCAGAGCCCCACACATTCTAAAAACGAAGTCTGTACCCACGGCCTCGCTTCCTGGCCTCCCACTCGCTCCCCAACCCCTCCCAGCCGCCTTTGGGTTCCCCACACGATGGAAACTGTTCTTTCCATGACAACAGAGGACTCCCCCACGGCTCTGCTGCAACTGCTCAGGGGAAATGATTCTAGGGCCATGGAGGCTTTGAAAGAGCCTTTTCCCAGGGCATCTAGGACCCGGCACTGGGAACTCTTTCTGCCTCCCTTGGGGGTCCCATCCTCAAGACCCCTGCCCCCAAAAGTTGTGCTCCAATGGCGTTCTCCAGTGGCTCTCCAGCAGGGCAGGCTACTGCCCTGGTTCCAATTCCAGCCAGGCCATAGTAGCTAGTAGGCCACCTTCTCTATCCACCAACCCATCCAGAGGAACTGCACAACTGGCCCATACCTGTCCTGCTGGATCCTGTCCAACACCTAAAACAAAGGTAGATAGTACTGAGCTCCCTGCCCCACCAACCAGACCTACCTACTTGTTCTCCTGTCCAGCACCCAGAAGAGCACCCCCCCTTCCCATCCACTGGTCCTCTCCATTATTCTGGGTCATGGTTTTCTTAACATAAACACAGAATCTAATTTTATTTTCAAAACATGAAACCAACTCATCATTTAACTTTGCTTTTTAAAAATCTATTATCCTGATTAATACTCTTTAGTATTAAAGCCAATGAATTATATAAATCTTGATTTTTTTTTTAACTTTAGAAAAATAAATATTATGACAATCTATCATATCATATTAATCTGGGTATAAACTGAACTTTAACCCCCACACCCCATCACCACCACATACACCTTTGGAACACTGTTGCAAGTATCAGAGAAATTTCCTGCACAGCCCTGTGCTTGCTGTCAGTAGCAGCTGACCAGGATGTGGGATCTAGTTCCTGCTGAGGGCAACCAGGAAAATTGTATTAAGCAATAGACTATTTGATGCTTTGAGTGGTATATAAGATAAGCCAGATTGTGGAGAATCCCTGGGCTGGGCAACAGCTGGGAGGTTGACAGGTTGTTTCCCGGGGGTATGAGACTACCAGGAGGAGTGTTTGGTAAGCCCCCTTGCTTTGGGGTTGTGACCACAAAGGGCTGTGCCCAAAGATGAAGGATGAACTGGAAGTAGACAGGTCCTCACAGGGGCTGCAGCTGAGCTTTGACTCATCTCAGTTCTTGCAATTGGATTAAGGTGATCCATTGCTGCTAGTGCCCTCAGGCTCTTGTAAATCCTCTCTGGGAAAAGACATCATCCTGACGTTGGCTAATTTCTACAAATAAATTTGCAACTTATATTGTCCAGAGCACATAAAACAAAACAGAACAAAATCTAAAACAACCCACAACAAACAAACAAAACACACTAATACACACAACACACACACACACACACACACACACACACACACACACACCCCACAAGGCCAAAAAGTAAGAAACAGACAATGAGACCAGAAAACATGAACAAACATAAAAGAAAAACATACACAACAGGGTTTTTTTATGGAGACTTCTGTCAGACTAAGCCTATTGGGGGCACCTTTACTATCAGAGCAAAATTCAAAGCTGAAAATCTTAAAAATAACCAGAAAAAAAACAGATTACATTCAAGGTGTATGTGTGTGTGTTTGTGTGTGTGTGTGTGTGGGGGGGGATGTTAGTTATACAGCTGATTTGTTAATGGAGATAGTGGAAGCCAGAAGATGATGGAATTCTTTAGAGGGCTCCATGAGAGAGGAAAGAGCAAGCATATCTGACAGAGATGTGTGAGATTTCCCCCATCAACAATCAGTCCTCCAGCAAACACAAACCGAGTGTCCTACAATCTAACTCAATTCTGAACACTACCCAAAAGTAGCGTGAGCCCCACAGGATAAGGACTCTGCCCACAAGACAGATCTCCACTTCAGATGCCAATTGCTAAGTCCCAGGTTGTGACCTGTTGGCTGTTGACTGAGGGTTCCAATGGCTCCTTCTTTAGGTTCAATTAATTTGCCAGAAAGGCTCACAGTACTCAAGGGAACACTTCGTTTACAATTGTGATTTAGTACAAGGACTACATATGGAGAGATACCTAGGGCCAGGTGGGTGGCCTCTAGACAGCTCCACATGTTTAGCAATCCGGAAGCTCTCCAAAAAAGTTCTTCTGGATTTTTAATGGAGACTTCATGATGTAGACAAGATTGATGACATCCGTTGGCCATAATGATCAACTCCCTGGGGGTGTGGGATGGGGTGGGGCTGAAAGTTCCAACCCTCTAATCACCTGGTTGATTAAACCAGCCCCATCCTGAGGCCACGGAGGCTCCACCCCCCACTAGTCATCCATTAGCATACAGAAAGTCATTTATCACTTAAGAGTTCCCAGGGATTTTAGGAGCTCTGTGCTGGGAAACCGGGGTGAAAACCAGATAGACATGTCTTATTACAAATCAAAAGCTTACAAGGATTGGAAGTAAAAGTGGATGGCCAAAAATACCCAGAAAAATCATTCAAAAGTGAAGGTGAGATCATTAGTTTTTCAGACAAATAAAATCTGAGAGGAAGGGACCGGAGCTGTGGCTCAGTGGTAGATCATTGCCCGACATGACATGTGTGAAGCCCTGGGGTTGAGCCTCAGCACTGCATATAAATAAATAAATAAATGATCCATTTACAACTAAAAAAAAAAATTTGAAAATTTAAAGTTGTACTCTCCCTCACTTCCAGGAATCACAAGTCCATGAGTCATTCTCAAGGATAAGCTCAAATGATACCCCTATGAAGCCTTCCAGTATCACAGTGCTCTGTCTGTCCCACAGTACTCCAGATCTGGTGACTTCTGGTGGATTTTAAGAATAGATGCCATTAAAATCCTTAAGAACCAGAACTCCTTGTGTCCCTCTTTTTAGAATGTCTATAAGACAAATCATCTGTGTGACCTTGGACTAGTCCCTTACATGCCCTGGCTCTTAATTTCTATGACTGAATGGTAAGCACTTTGGACTAGAACCAGTGTGTAATGGTTTAGATAGGAGATACTCCCCTCCAAAGCTCATGAGACATGAAGAAAGTTTTCTGAGGTGAAAATGATTAGATTATGAGATGTGATCTGATCTGTGGATTACCACTGATAGGGATTAACTTGGTGGTAACTGTAGGCAGATAGTGTGGCTGGAGAAGATGGGTCACTGGGGGCATGAGCTCATATTTTGTCCCTGGTGAGTAGAGCTCTTGCTGCTTCCTGATTGCCATGTTCTGGGCTGTTTTCCTCTGCCATGCTCTTTTGCCATACTGTTCTGCCTCACCTTGGGCCTTGAGCAATGGAGTCAGCCATCTATGGACTGAGTCTTCTAAAACTCAACCCCAAAATAAAGTTTATTTGTCTGTTCTAGATTTGTTCTTATTGAGTCTTTTGGTCATAGTGTTGAAAAAGTTGACTAAAACAGAATTGGTACCAGGAGTGGGGTCATTCCCGTAACTACCCTCACCATATGGTTCAGAAGCTGTTGAAGCTGGTTTGTGGGGGAAGGAATTTAGAAAAGTTTAGAGATGCAAGCTGGAAAATGTTGTAAGCAGAGCTTGATGGGTAATTCTGGTGGGAGCTCAAAAGACCAGAATGCTGACAGGATTGTGGTTGTTACAAATGGGCTCATGAGGTTTCACAGCAGAAGGACTCATTAGAAATTGGACTAGAGACCATTTATGTCATTCCTTTTCTTTTCTTTTATGGTGCTGGGGATTGAACACAGGGTCTTGTGCATGCTAGGCAAGCACTCTACCAACTGAGCTATATCCTCAGCCCTATGTCATTTCTGACAAAGAGGTTTATTTATTTTTCCCATGTCCTGAGACTTTCTGTGTGGCTGAATTTAAAAGTGATGGACTGATTAATCTGGCCGAAAAAAATTTCAACACAGCATAGCATTCAGGCAGTGACATCAGTATTGCTGCCAGCTCTTAGCCAAGTTTACTATGATCATCAGTAGCAGAAAACAAAGCAGAGAGATTTGAAAAACTTGGAATTTGGACAGAAAAGTGCAAATAAAACTAGGGCTATGGAAAAGTTGTGGTTATTAAAGACATTATAGCACTAAGGAAATGCTGGGTACTTTGCACAGAGACATTAAGAAAGATGGCTTGAAGGCATCTCAGAAATTGGCGAGACCACCCCCATCTCAGGCTCAAGGGTATAAAGGTAAAAATTCATTTGAGAAGATAAAATTGGGACCCCTGATTGAACAGGGGGGACTAGGAAGTGGTTTCACCATGCTTAGCCAACCAGGCACTCAGAGGCTGCTGCAGCTGTGGCCCCAGGAGGCTTGGCTACTGCTCAAGACGGTGGCAGATCTTGGTGGCAACCATGTAGTGCTGGTTCTGCAGGATGCTGGAGTTAGGGGGTCATGAAGGCTTCCACTTAGATTTCAAAGGAAGGTGTGGGAGGCCAGGCAAAGTGCACCAGGGTTGGAGTCCTGTGGGGTGCCCCTGTGTGGAGAACTGAGAAGGAGACCAAAACTGCAGTGAGGGTCCCTGAGGTGAAGAGATGCCAGTACTGTGGGGTGTCTGCCAAGGAAAGCTGCGTGAAGTGAGCACAAATAAGCCAAGAGAGAGTCCCCGGGAGAGGCAATCTGAAAGGCCATAGTGCCGAGCTACACAAGCCCTTTGGAGAGAACATCATTATGCCATGTGCCCCAGATGCTGGACATGCAGCTACAGAACTTGTTTGTCCAGCTGGATTTCAGTCTTGCTTTGGTCCCCTCCCTTCTTTCTATGCCACTATTTCTCTCTTATGGAATGGAAATATTTACTCTGTCGTTATATCTTGGGTCTATGTAAATTTTTACTGTGGCTCACTCCGAGAGGTTGCCTTGAATCTCAGAGGAGACTTTGGACTTGGACTTTTGGACAATGATGGAATTGTTAAGACTATGGGGACTCTTGGAAATGAACTAAAAAAATTTTTTTTGTTTGGTACCGGGGTTTGAACCCAGGGGTACTTTACCACACAACCACATCCCCAGTCCTTTTTCACAGTAGCTCAGTGGCATGCACTCTGCTGCTGAGCTACAGCCCCGGCCCACAACACATGATCTTTATTCCTGTCAGTACTTGTTCAATTTAACAGTTTTGCTTCTTAGGCTTCCTTATGATATAATAAGAAATATATATTTGGTCCTTTTCCCCAGTTCCCCAAACAGCTTCTAAATAAAACAATAGGAATTTCCTTTAGAAATTATTTTTTAGTTTTTTAGGTGGACACAATATATTTATTTTATTTTTAAGTGGTCCTAAGGATTGAACCCAGTGCCTCACATGTGCTAGGTGAGTGCTCTACCACTTGAGCCACAACCCCAGCTATCCCCTAGTCCTTTTTATGTATTTATTTTTTAAAAAATTGAGACAGGGTCTTGCTAAGTTGCTTAGTGCCTCACTAAGTTGCTGAGGTCGGCTTTGAACTTACCAATCTCTTGCCTCAGCCTCTCAAGCCACTGGGATTACAGGCATGGGCCATCACTCTCAGCCAAATGTATTTTGCATTGTGAGATATGCATGAGTTTTGGGGGTCCAGAGGTGAAATGTTATGGCTTAGACAGAAGGTGTTCCCCAGAAGTTCGTGTGTGAGATAAATAAATTGCAAGAACTTTCAGAGGTGGAAAAGCTGGCTAAAGCAGTGTTTCTCCAAGGAGGGCAGAAGTGCAGTTCTTCATTGTGTGAACTTCCTGGCACATGGTGGGGCATTTGGCATCTTTCGCCCATGACACCTAATAGTAGTGCTTTCCTTGTTACTGTTAATTAAAAAGGCTCCAGCTCACTTCAGAACACTCTGGGGACCATCTCCACCAGAATGAATGATTTCCTTAGTATCTTCTGCTTAGAAACCCTTGAAATCTGCTGGCTGATACATAGGGACTGATAGTGGCCCAGAAACAATGATGGGGAACCAACTGGAACCAAACTGGAGCTATGTGCCAGTACCTGAGGACACAACCAGTGTCCAACTTCTGAGCCTTCAAAGGGCCACAAACTCCCAGGTGGCTCCTGCAGGCCTCAACTGAGGAGCATGTCTTCCCTTAAGGATAGAATCTATAATTGCCGTAATACACAATGTGAGGAGTGGGCCCCCCATGGCAGGACTCGACAGGTGGGGGCTACCTGGGCTTGGCCAGCAATGGACCTCAGTGGAGCTGGATTAGCAGCAAGGAATTGGCTTTCCTGAACAGGCCATCTAAGGAGGTTGAGTGGGGTGATAAAAGACAATTGAGTTTTGGGGAGCAGGAGAGGCCTGCCCACAAGGCATGCCAGAATGGCTATGGTAGCCCCCTATTGTGGAGGCTGCAAACATACCTGCATGGTGAAGGTCAGGCGGACAAAGAAAGGTGGCTCTGTGATGAGGAGGATGAGAGATGGCTGTAGACCAGCAGCCTTTGCTCAGATGTGGGTTATGGCTGGGTCCTGGGGAAACCCCATATTGCCTAATGGTGAGGGCTCAGGGTGAGTTTGCAGGAGGTTCTGGGAATGGTTCCATTCATGAATTCACTGACTCATCCATTCAACAACGTCTCTGAGGTTGCAGTGAGACCACCCCAATCCTGTACGTGTTCTGGGACCATACGTAACTCATCTGATGTGCGGTATCAGCTTTGGTGACTGGTAAAGGAGGAAGTTGGAAATGAGGAATTTGTCCGTGTTTATCCAGCTGGGTTTGGGGAGGCCGTTGTTAATGGAAACAACTGGCCTCCAGCAGATGATGGGGGATGATGATGGGAGATGGGGGGAACAGGAAGGAATGTGCCAGGTACCGTATCAGCTGATCTAATGCCCACAGCCACTCAGTGAACCAGAGGCTACGATTCCCCCATTTTGCAGATGAACAAACAGAGGCCCAGTGATTGAGTTCAGAAGGGTTTTTCTTGTTCAGTATTGTTCAATTTTACTAACTCTGAGAATCTCCAGCTGCTCTTACTGTGACATCTGTGATTCTTGGGTCTCTGATGGTGACTGCCAAAGTAGGGGGAAGCCTCTGTGACCCCTGTGGTCCTTTTGAAAGCCACATCTGTCCCCATGGGAGGACCACATTGGTTTTCCAGAAGTCTGATTATTTGGCTGTTCTCTCCGAATCTGGTCAAACTGATCAAACTGAATTTTGAAGCTGCCACACCAAAGGACTAAGTATGGGTGACTCCACCAAAAACCTAGGAATGCTAGCTAACATGTGCGCACACACTCCGCACCTGCACCGCTCTCAGCAATTCGAATATAATAACTCACTCAATCCTCCCTCTGATCTGGGAGGGAGGCACCACGGTTAGCCTTATTTTAGAGATGGAGAAGCAGAAACGGGGGGAGTAACTTGCAAACCAAGATTCAAATGCACGTGTGTAGGCTCCAGGAATTCAGGAAGTCTGGCCAGGGGCTTCCTGAAGCAGACCGCCCTCTTGGAGTCAAAGACAGCTGGATTTGGGCTCCCGAAGCCTGTGGTCAATTTCTAGCCACACCACCAATTCTCTGGGTGACCCGAAGCACATCACTTTCTCTCTCTGGAGTCCCATGCTCCCCCTGGCCAAATGAACAGGTTGAACTGGGTGATCCCTGGCTCCATTGCAGCACTGACATTTCAAGAGGCTTCATCAGGCTAAAATAAGCAGGCAGAGCCGTGCTGCGGTTAGGAAAGGGCAGCCTGGGACGTGCGTGCGTGAAAGCTCTGTGGTGAGGGGGCGTACATGGCTAATTGTGGGCTCATGAGCTCAGCTGGGGGCCACTTTCTCCTTTCCATGCCCGCAGCTGGCTGTGAGTCACTGACGGGTCACTGGCCACAGCAGGGCTGTTGGAGCAGGGTAGACCCTGAGCCAGGACAGAAGGCAAGTCTGACCTGGTGCCAACTTTAGGGGCTTCCGGGGGCCTGTGGGCTCCTCCCTGTTGTAGCTAATTGCTCCTGCAGCCCACCAGGAAGGCACTCTGTCCCCACCTACCTGGGCAGGGAATCCCTTTCTATGGCAGTTCTGCTAGTCCTGGCACACTCTGTCACTGACCCCATGCTCACTGAGCACCTAGTGACAGGAGATTGAGGCAAGGGAGGAAAGGACCTGCTCTCAGGATGTGCATGGCAGGGGCAGGGCCTGCTGGGCATGACAGACGTACGTCTCCAGCTTCTGCCAGTGGGGCTTAGAGCCAGGTTACCTACCACACCCCCAGAGATGGGGCTGCGAGTATCCACCCATAGCTTCTGTGAGGGTCAGTGCCATGTCCTGCCAGGTATCAACCTCACTCTCAACCTCAAGTAGAAGACTGCCAGAGAGCCATCGGCTCAGGACAGACTTATTCCAAGGGATCACTCCTGGAAAGTGACGTTAAGGGAGTTCTGGAAAGGAATGGTGCACGCCTGTAATCCCAGTGACTCAGGAGGCTGAGGCAGGAGGGTCATGAGTTCAAAGCCAGCCTCAGCAACGACAAGGCACTAAGCAACTCAGGGAGACCCTGTCTCTAAATAAAATACAAAATAGGGCTGGGGATGGGGCTCTGTGTTTGAGTTTAATCCCCGGTAAGGAGAAGAAGGAGGAGGAGGAGGAGGAGGAGGAGGAGGAGGAGGAGGAGGAGGAGGAGGAGGAGGAGGAGGAGAAAGTGAGTTTTCTGGGAAAGCAGGGAAAGTGTGGGAAGGAGGGGAGTCAGGGCCAGGCCTTCCAAGATGCCTCTCCTGCCTGCTATGCACGTCACCCGGCATGACATGTCTGGCACTGATGCAGTGATTCAAAGGTGCTTTCCTGCATATGTGCGTGTGTGCGTGCCCTGTGTGTCTCCTGCTCAGCCCTTTGAGGATGGGGCCAGGGCTTGTTTTCTACCTGAGGTCTGGTGTAGTGCTAGTCTCACGGACTCAGTCCATGCAAGGTCAAATGTCTCTGGCTTTCTGCCCAAGACATGAAATCCTCTGTACAGTCATCATTCATTCATTCATTCATTCAGCATCAGCACCTTTGAGAAGCGCTCCTCTCTGAGCTGCTTAAACTCCTTTCTCAGAAGCCCACAATTGTGACCCTGTGATATTTCAAAGTTCTTACTTTTGATGGTTTCAAGTCTGCCTGTCTGCATTCACCTTTTTCTGGGCTCTTGCCCTTGGAGGACCAATCTAATCTCCCTTTACATGCCCCCCCTACCTTGGATGGGTCCAGGCCTGCCCAACTCTTCCCTCCCTCCCTCCCTCCTTCCCTTCCCAGCTTTCTTCTTTCCCTTTATAGACATAATAATGAACTTCTGTTAAGTTCCAGGAACCAGGAAGACAATTGGGAACAAAAGCACACACAGCCCCTGACCTTCCAGAGCTATAGTTAAGTTAGGGAAACACCATTGATCAAACAATCTTGCAGACAACTGTAAAGCTGGTCAGAGCTACCGCAAGACCAGGACGAGGTATTACACAGAGCATATAAAAATGGACACAATCCACAGAGTGGTCTCTCTTTCTTGGGCTAAATTTTCCTGAGACAATTCCTTATATGATGGAATTTCTGGAACCTTCCTCACCTGTTACCGCTTTATTATTATCCCCGTCAGAGGTGGATCCCCAGGCTGGACCCACTGCTGGACCCAGGAGGGTCTGGCCAGCCTGAAGCCCCAGGGGCTACTTCTTTTCTGGATGGATGCTGCCTCCCCTGAGTGCAGCCCAAGTCTGCAGGCTCATTGCTCTCCAAGGGACAAGTCCCCTCCCAGGGAAGTTCACCCATGCTGATCTTACTGCAGTCTCCTCCAGACTGTGTCTGAACTGTTGAGTTCTGACCTTGAGTTTGGATCCTGCATTGTTCTTCTTCCTGGTGTGGCCGATTCATGACGGCCTCCAGGGGCTGCTCTGGGCCCAGATTCTGCTCCAGCTGCAAAGCCTGGAGCCGCATATTCCCTGTTGATGTGACCAGCAAGGTGAGTCTGCATGTCCTGGATAAGGTGACACAGGGCAGGTCCTATGTGGGACTCTAGGGGCCTGAGTGTCTGGGAGGAAAGTATGGGGTGGCATCTGCTCTAGGGATCCAGAAAGAGGTACCTGGGGCCTGAAGCCTAAGCTATGCTAGGGTCACACTGTTCTGTGTGACCCTTGTCCTATGTTCCTCACCAGCCCCTCATGAATACAGATGGAGGAGTGGGGCCAGCTCCATGTGTGTTTCTGTGTCTGTGGGGAGGCAGCCGGTGGAAGTTGTCTGAGGGGCCCTGCTGTTGGATGGCACCTATGTTTTTGCCATTGTTAACCCTGTCATTCAGTAGTGGCTAGTCACCAGGGCCCCGGTCAAGGCCTCACTCACCTGGCCTGCCTAACAGCCACAGAGGTGACCCCTTCTGGCCTCTGATTGCCTGGAGCATCCTTACTTGCCATCCCAGCCCCCTCCTGGACCTGGCCAGACAGTGGGCAGGCCCCCTTCTCAGTCCTTTATTTTTGCTCTCCAGTCTTCCTACTGCCAGTGCCACCAACCCAGGACCTACTCCTTTTAAAAGAATTCCCAACCCTGCCACCTCTCTGCTTATAAATGTTTTGTGGCGCTGGGTGCAGTGACACATACCTGTAACCCCAGTGACTTAGGAGGCTGGGGTAGGAGGATCTCAAGTTTGAGGCCAGCCTCAACAACTTATTGAGACCCTGTCTCAAAATAAAAAGTAAAAGGGTAGGGGGCAGTGGTAAAGCACCCCTGGATTCAGTACAAATCAGTCAATCAATACATACATACATACCTTTAGTGGGACTATCTCCCATGAAGGAAATCCAGACACTGGCTGTGGCCTACATTGCCCTTCATGGCCAGCCCTATCAGGGGCCCAGCCTCAGCATACCCGACAACCCCCCAGGCTAGGCTATTCTGAACAATGGCATGTCCCGGCTGGGCTGGGCCCAGGCTGCTCCACCTGCCCCTCCAACTCACCTACCCGTCACCCCCTCCTTATTCTTTCAGGCCCAGTGTAGACATCCACTCCTCCTCCAGGAAGCCACCCTGACCCTCCCCTGGGCTCTGCACATGGTAGACTCCCAAGGCAGGGCCTGTGGGGCCTTTATCACAGCATTTTCAGAGGCTAATCCTCCACAAACCTTCCTAAATGAAGGAAATAACAATGACCACAGACTTCACATTTCTTATCTGTAAAATAAAAATATGCAGGATTTGACAGCCAGGGTTCTGAGGAGGGCTGAGGGGAGAATATCTGAAGACTCCCCATCTCGGGGCTAGACACGGAACAGATGCTCAGGAAACAGTTTTGTTCCCTCACCCTTTAGTCTTTCTGGGGAAACACTCTTTTCTGTTTAAAAATACTGTACATTTTTGGAGTCCTTTTGACCCTGAAGCATGACTAGCTTCTTATTACTGAGGTTTCCACACAAATGTCACCTCCTCCCAGAGACATCTTCTGACAACCCCATTTAAAATAGCACCTCCAGCCCGTCACTCTGCATCCCTACTTGCCTTCCCACGACCCGAACCGCGTCATGTTGGTTGATCATCTGTCTTCCCTCCCTAGAATGTGGGGGCCATGATGGCAGAGGCCTCTGCTGACTCGTACTACTGACGCCTCAGTCCCTGAGCTGTGTGTGGCCCAGAACAGCCATCTAGGTTTCCACAGCCATAGCTGTGAAGTCTTGGGGACTCCCTGGGGACAAGTGCCAGGGCGTATGTGTGTATATTTGGGATAGGGGACCATGAGGTTATCTCTCCCCTTCCCTCATCCTGCATCCCAGGGAGGTGAGGACCAGAAATGCCCATAGCTCCCCGTCCTTGTTTCCTGAGGGACTTAGGAGCAATGGCCTCTCCAGAGGGCTGCGGATGTGCATTGCTGGGGAGTGTGGGGTGGGGCAGCACCTCCTTTACCTGGTGCCTCCAGGCACCCGGGGATGAATACAGGTCTTGCTCGGCACCCTTGAGTGACACCCATGTATCACCAAGAGGGGGGCCCGGGTGCTTCTGCCATTCCCCACTTTGGAAGGACCTGCCCCCTACCCTAAGCTGGGTCCCCATGCCCAGGCCTGCTTCCCATGCATGCCCTTCTTCTTCCTGTGCCCTATCCACTCCTCCTTTATTCTTGCCTTCCTGTCACTGGTACCTGGAGGGCCCTGGCCCACCTGCACTCCCTGTTGGCACCGAGTTCTGATGCTTCCAGATTGAGCAGTGAGGGAGGGTCCCTGAGTGTCCACTACTCATGCTGCTCCACTCAGGCTTCCTGGGCCAGCCCCTGGCCCTCAGCTACTGCGGGTCCCCTGCCAGCTCTCCCCACCCCCACCACTCTGCCTTTGCCTTGGGCATGAGAGGAGGATTCCAGAGTGTCCCGTTTCCTTCCCCCAGCTGAGGGGACTCAGCCTCACTCAAGACCCCTGGGCCTCTGGGCAGGCAGTGAGGGTCAACACAGGACTGTGGCTTTGGGCCCAATGTTGAAAGGCCTCTCCCACCAGCTCACATCCTCACAAGGCATGGGCAGTCCACAGTCACTACCTGGTCCCCACAGCTGTCAGCACCCTGGTTCTGAGGGTCTCAGCTCTGTCAGGGCCCCAGACTGCTTGAGCAGAAAAGGACTTCAGGGGTTGTGAAACAGGCTCTGCGGTGCCCTGGCTCTGATCTATGTGCATATGTAATGGACTAGACCTTGGGCCCCCATTTCTCCTTTGACCACAGAAGTCCAAAAATTTTCCTCTGTTGCCACAGACAGCAGAAGGGCCACATACATTACTATTTAAATAAAAGGATTCATTATTTTAAAAAGGAAAGGTTTGAAAACCACAAAAACTAAACAAAACTTCTTTTACATACAGGGAAATTGAGGCCCAGGTGAGCAAATGGCTTCTCAAGGTCACAGTGGTGTCAGTGGCAGAGATGGTACTGCACCAGGCTGCCTGGCTCCCAGGCTGATGTAGTTGCCAAGACCAGGCAGAAATGTCCCTCTCGGGTGGGGCACAGTGCCAGAGATGTGGGGGAAGGTCACAGCCTCCTTACTCCCAAGGGCCCCCTAAGATGTTCTCAGGGGGTCAGTTACATTGGAACTGTCACTCCGATCTTATCTGGAGGCTTGAGGTTTTGGAGTGGGAAGGGGCAGTGGACAGGAACTCATCCTTTGGGTTATCACACCTCCACTGAAAGCAATTCTTTACCCTAAGCATCTGATTCAAAGTCTGGCCTTCATTGAAGGAAAAAGCAGAGGGAGCTTGTGTCCAGGCATGGGGGGTGCTGTGTGGGCCCCAACGTGTGACTTCTGGGGTGGGAGGGCCATGGAGAAAGGGGTTGAAGCTTCTCTCTTAAGGTCTTATGGATCACACCCCCCTGCCGGTTACAGCAGAAATGTCCAAGTTGGGGTGGGGGGCTCTATGGGATTCACCATGTCTCCTCTAGGACCCAGCTGGACACCTAGAGACTGTTACTGAATGAATGGCTTGTGTTCACCCTCCCCACCCCAGGGCCCCTCCACAGCCTGGCCTCCTCCCTTTCCCAACCCTTGCCCTTTAGAGACTACAAGGACTGAGTTATTCTTAGTAGGTTTCATTCATCAAAGTGTGACAAACGGTGTCCTGGGAGGAATGCCTGGCCACCACAGGGAGCCAGAGGGGCGGGGTGCAAAGGTCCCATCTAAGGGGAGAAACCATTGAGGGAATCCCAGTCTGTGGGAGATGCAGCCCCCTCCTCAGGAAGCCCCAGTCTTAGGGGAGTCAGGCTCTGTTTTCAGGAAGCCCCAATCTGAATGGGAGAGACCCATTTTTCTTTTTGGGAACCTCAGTCTGAAGGGAGAAGACATAGTCCAGGCCCTGGGAGAGCCCACTATGATGAAAGAAATTTCTCCTACATCTTCCCTTCCCTGGCCCTTGGCAAGACCTCACCCTAAGGGAGAGATCCAGTCCTGCCCTCAGGAACCTCTAATCTCATGGTAGAAAGGGACCTGCCATCCCTGCTGGAGAAGATATGGTTCAGATCCAAGGCACAGAGAGAGTCACTGAAGATGAAAAATGGGGGCACCAGGAAGGGGTATCTGGAAGGTCATGCAGCCACCACTGCCACCACATGGGCAGTACCTAAGAAACAATAAAGAGGGGTTCCCAGGGACAGGGACACTGGCCAAGCAACCTACAGACTACAAAGGGTAGCAATGGTGCTGACCAAGTCCCAGTCCTGAGCAGAAGGTAAGGCACAGGCAGGCCACCAGGGCTGTTGAAGTCAGGGGTCTGCCCTGGCTACAGGGAGGCCACTGAGGGTCTACACGTCTCAGGTTCTCACAAACACAACCTTACTAAAGATTCAATGTGTCCCAAGGCCATGCTTTGGCACCTAGGACATCAAGAAAGAATTCCAGAGAGAGGCAGCCATAGGCCAACTTTGGATGAAGAAACTAAGGTCCACTGTTGCCCTCCTGAGCCCTGCCTCCAGGCCTGGCTTTTGTATCTTCAAGGCCTCTGTCACCCTTTCTGGGAGAGAGAACTGAGCTGCCCACTCTTCCTTAGCTCCCTTGAGACCAGGTCTGGGATGGTCTATCACCTTTCTTTGCAGGAAGGTAATTTCACTGCCGTGAAGGGATCCTGAGGTACGCTATGAATTCACCGTTAAATGAGCTGATCTGGAAGTTCTGGCTGAGTGGCCCTTCCCGAGAGCCTTCCCTGCCGGAGAAGCAAAATGGGGACACTGTTGCCCTGCGGGCATGACCCACTCCTCCCTGGACAGTTAACTTTCTTATAAGCTTCAGTGTTCCTGCCCGCTGCCCACTCTCAGTTCAGGAGACACGCGGGGTCCCGGGAACCTTTCCCTAAGTCTGGCACCATTTCCTTGGTGGGGCCTGAAGCTCTCTTGATACCGAAGGGTATCCTGGAAGACAGCAGGTGGCAGCTGGTGGAATCGGGACACGGGAGGGGTGAGGGGGGACAGGGAACGGGTTCTGGGAGCAGGGAGGGGCGGCCTAATTACGGCGCGTTGGCCCAGTGCCGCGGAGCGCGCGGATGACAGTGGCGGTGGGTAATTAGAGCGCATTAGCCGTGCCCCTGCAATCCTGTAATTTCTCCGCGCGCTCCGGGTGTGTTGTCGGAGGCGAAGCGAGCCGGCTGGGCTGTGAGTCAGACTCTCGGAAGCCCGGGTGGGGACGCAGGGGGCGGTAGAGGCCGCGGAGAAGGGACTCCACCGCGGGAGGCGCTGGCGCCTTCCGCTAGCACGCGAAGTCACCTGTGGCGGGCTCCCAGCCCAGAGCGTCCCATCCGGAGCCCAGCGCGCCGAGGGGCAGGGGGCGTGGCCAGGCCCTTTCCCGCCTCCAGGGGGCGCTCCAGTCGGCCCCTCGGATCCCGGGTCGCGTGGCCCAGCCCAGCTGTGTGTCCGGCCCCTTGTGCGCAGGTGGACGGAGAAAGAGTAACACAAATGCAATCGGCAGGGCAGGGCCCTCCCCAACCCCAATCCCTCCAAATCAGAGACCCGCAACACACTAGGACAGCAGGCCCGCGACAGAAGAAAAATGACAGAGACAGAAGGGGCCGGGGTGGAGTGGGGCCGCTCCTTGGGGCCGAGAACCCTGAAATCAATTCTGGAGAGCGGGGAGGATCCAGCGGGGGGCTGAGGCTGGGAGGGGAGTTTATTTATTAGCCAGATTAGCCGGCATTAATGGGGGAGCGGTGGTGGCCGGCGGCAGCAGGGACATAGCTGGCATAGCTGGCATAGCGGCGGGGCCTCCCGCTGCGCGGGGCTCTGGAGGCTTCAAAGGGGCTTAAAGAGGCCCGTGGTGGCACTGCCACGGCCCCACCGGGGAGGGCGTGGGCGCGGGCGGAGGGGGAGAAGGCGGCCATTGTGCACGGCAGGATTAGGGATCTGGCCTGGAAGGAATTTTAAACTGCTGAGAGCAGGAGTCCTGGGACTCTCCTCCCCTCCCAGGCGCGCCGACATGTTTACCTGCTTTCCCACGTCTGGGGCGGAGGGTCCGACTTCCTCTCTCAGACTTTATTTGCCACATTTGGTAAGTGAAAAGAGAGAACGTCCAGTAAAATTGAATGAAATATTTTAGCATAAGTATATCCCAAGCATTGCATGGGATATACTTATGCTAAAATATTATTTGTTGTTTATCTGCTCTTCAATTTAACTGAATGCCTTTCTTTCCTCTTTCTTTTTCTTTCTGGAAGCCGTAGAGGTATTGAAATGTCTAACTTGTCTCCCAAAACAAATTGCTCCTGAAAATCCAATAGAGTTCTTGAGCACTGGAGTTGCCTCTCTCCCCTCAGACTGGGAGATTCCTGAAACTGGCTGCTGATTTCCATCCTTCAGAATGGTGCTCTGAGGGCAATACATGCCTCCTCCATCACACTGGAAGGCCAAGGATAGGGGCTGTTTTTCACCCTGTAGATTGGAGTCCACGTGTCAGTGTCTATGTCCTCTCCTCCACCTCAAGAGGTTCCCTGAGACAGGCTCCATGGCTTCCCACCAACAAGTCTGTCTTCTGCCCCAGGCTGATGGAGGCCCTGTGCAGCTTCCTGCCTACAGGGGGCGCCAGGGTCCCAGAGGACTGACCTACAGATGGCTGGACCCTGTTTCTTAGGGCCCAGGGCTGCAGTTCTCTGGCCATAAAGCACTTGGAACTTATGGGGTGAGATCCCTGTCTTGTGAGGCTCCTGGCTTGGTCCTGGTCTTTGCTTGAGCAGTTGAAGGCCATGTCTGCCTGGACAAGAAGGCTGTGGGTGACATGTAGGGGAAACTGTGGGTGCTGAGGACCCACGGGTTCTGCTGGGAAGGCACAGAATGACCCTGCTGATCTGTGTCCTCCGGCCTCACCGACTCCCCCGGCCTGGCCCCTGCACCTGCTGTTCTCTTCTGGCCAGAGTGTGCTCTTTTCACCCTGGAGTCTGGCCGAAGTCTCCAGCCTCTTCTGTAGGCTCTGGCCTTCAGGAGCCAGGCACTGCTTGTGTCTGGGGTTGGTGGTCATCTATGCAAAGATCGTCATCTACTCTCTCCTTCCTCACCAGCCTTGGCAGGGTGGAGGTGGGGGGCAAAGAGGAGGCCAAGGTGGCAAAGGGGAAAGATGGAAAAGTGGGAGGCAGAAGGGGAACAGGACTCACCCCTGCTATTCACCCCTGCCCCCCACCGCTGTCCCCCACCCCCGTTTATCCCTGCAGCCCTCCCCCCAGGCCCCTCATCCCTCAGGGCTTCTGAACTCTTTCCCTTGAAGCTGAGGGAAGCCCTGGAAAAGCCCTTTCCCACGGTTACAGCCTCAGCAACTCTACCCCTTCTCCTTTGGCCATGGCTACCCCAGACTGGTCCCCCGTGGAGTGCGCCCACTCCACCACTGAAGGGCTCCCCTCCTTGGCCGGAGCACCAGCTGCAGTCCGTGGCATCATCACCCCACGCCTCAGGCTGCCCAGTCATCAGGTCAGCAATTAGCTACTTCCTCCCAGCCACATGAGGCCACCAAACGTCACGGCCCCTCCTCCTGCTGCTGCCAGCGGGAGTGCTGGGGGTGCCCCTGTCCTTTGTAGTCAGTGCCAAGTCCTGGCCCGACACCCCCTCCCACAACCTACTGAGAGCCGGGGTAATGAGCTGCCATCTAGGGAACGGGAAGCTGAGCAACTGCCTCCTCCCCTGTGTCACCCCATCCCATCGCCTGGGTGGGGCGATGCCAGCTCAAGGGCATGGGCCCAGCCTGGGCAGAGCTTGAGACTCAGGTGTCTCTGGCTCCAGTTGTGGGCGGTTTTCGCCAGGCCCTCACCTGGGGCTGGGAGTCTGTGAGTGAAGGAGCAGTTATCTGGGAAGGGAGAAAAATGGAGTCACTCTACAGCTGTCCTGACATGCAGCAGGTGGGCTCTGCACGAACACCCTCGGGGGCTCTCATGCCTGCACCTAGGCACACTCACAGGTACAAGCTGTGCACTGTCCTTCCCATGGGCGCTCCACCCACATGTGTACCTGGTGGGAAAGTAAGCCCACGGGGGTGCATCCTCAGGTCAGATGCACATTCTGACCCAGCCATGCTCAGAGGCAGTGAGCTTGCTACACCACTCCCAAACCAGGACCCCTGCAGAGGAACCAGGAGTCACCCCAGCACCTCCCACCTAGACCTTCCTGGGGGCAGTTGGGAGCTACACTGCATTTGCAGGGTCTGTGTGTGGAGGGCTAGTGGACTGTGGTCTGTGTGGGGGATGGGGGGAGGCTATTATTTCCAGAGAGAATTAAACACAAATGTGTACTTGTAGGTAGATCACTCAACTCCTCAAGCCCTCAGTGATTGCATCTGTGCAATGGGGATTGTAGAATCCCCTTGAACTTGGCTGTGAAGTTGAAATGAGACAACCTGGCTCAGAGCAGTAATGCACAGGCTGGCATTACTGTCGGGGACCCTCCCAATATCCGGTTGCTTAGTGGTAAGTTTGCCTGAAAGAGCTGCCTGGGGAGCTAAGCATCCCTTGGTCTTGCATTTTACCTGTGTCCTTGCCCCTGCCTTTCTTTGATTTCTGGAGTCCAGCCCCAGCCAAGATGCAGGACACAGGTTGAGAGGTGTGGCAGGGTGCAGGTGGGGGTGTGATTGGATGCTACTCCCTATTGGCTTGAGGGTGGGGCCCAGGAGGGGCTGGCTACCTGCACCACCCCTACTTGGCTGGCACAACAGGTCACCCAGTGTTGGCTTTTAGCCCTGGGAAGGATGACTCAACCAGAGCCTCCCTGACCAGGCAAATGGGTGCAAGGGATAGGAGCTTGGGTGGAGGGGCCTTCTAGGAATATTCCTGAAAGGGGATCTGGAAACAGGCACTGCTGTGGGGAGCTACCACCCGCACCCCAGCGCAACAAGCACTCCCGCCCTTGTTTTCAGAATCAGCCTCAACCGGCTGACTGGATTCCAGATGCAGGGCCCCTGCTTGCCCCCCTCGCTGGTCCCAGGTATGCCACCATCCTGCAATGTCACTTTTCTCAGCTTGACCAGCATGGTCTCCGAGCTATGTTCCAAGTTCTGAAGCAGAACACACACACACACACACACACACACACACACACACACACACACACACACTCAGGACCCCTTGGGCATAGGGCATGCACACTCCCAAACATGCAGTCATTACTGTTGAGGGTTGTACACTCCCCACCCCCAAAGATCTGTTGGAGTGATAATCCCCAATACCTGGGAATGTGACCTTATTTGGAAATAGGTTCTTTGTAGATGTAATCAAGTTAAAATGAGATCTCACTGGATTAGAGTGGGCTCTAAACCCAATGACTGGTGTCCTTTTAAGGAGAAAGATTTGGAGACACAAAGACAGGGAGACTCGCAGGGAAGGTGGACCTCTGGAAAAGTTGCAGAGACTGAGGGGCTGCAGCCACGAGCCAAGAGACACCGAGGACTGCTGGAAGCCACCAGGAGCTAGGCCTGAGGGGCAGGACAGAGTCTCCTTCAGTGCCTGAAGGAAACCCACCAATTGTGCCACACCTTGATCTCCGACTTCTGGCCTCCTTATCTGTGAGAGCCCCCTCCTTATCTGTTGTGTTTATGCCATGGGGTGAGTGATAATTTTTATATCAGCCCTAGAAAACATTCCACACACACAGGTACACACACCGGATTGCTCCAGGCTTGGGGTGATATCGGTGGAATTCCCCTTGGGGGCCACTCTGTCTCTATCCTCCTTCCCTTGTCAATGGACCATCAGATCCCAAAAAAAAGGGAAAGTAATGTTTTTTGGGTTTTTTTTGTTTTGTTTTGTTTTTTTGTTTTGGTACTAGGGATTGAACCCAGAGGACTTTACCACTGAGACACATCCCCAGCCCTTTTAATTTTCTTTCTTTTTTCTTTTTAATTTTGAGACAGGATCTCACTAAGTTGCTTAGGTCCTTGCTAAGTTGCTGAGGCTGGCCTTGAATTTGCTCTCCTCCTGCCTCAGCCTCCCAAGTTGCTGGGATCCCAGGTGTGCACCACACGCCTGGCTAACACTTAGTAATTTTAAAATCCCTCTTTATCTTCCCAGATTTTTTGAGCAGACGACTCCCTCGAAATCTACTCCTAAAGCTGTGTTGTCATGTTTCTGTGCAGCAAAGATAAGTATGAAGGATGCTACAGCTTTCATTATATTAGTTAAAAATAGGAAGATCCCAAGTGTCCATCGATGGCAGAATAGATACATAAATGCTGGTCCATCCACTCAAGGGAATGCTGCTCAGCAGCGGAAGAGGAGGGAAGGTGACGTGAGCAACACGGATGAGCTCAGGGACACGTTGAGCAGCATGAGGCAGGCACAAAAGGGCACATACCCACGACCCACTTAGAATAGAATAGGTCACACAGAACTACGGGGGTAAAAGGAATCCCAGTGGTCCCCTGGCCTGGGGGATGGAATTGACTGAGGGGCTCAGGAAGCCTCTGAGAGCGCTGGAGGAATTCCATGTTGGATTTTGGTACATAGATGGATACATCATAAAAATCCACTCCACTGCGCCCTTAAGATTTGCTCAACTTGATGGAGAAATCTGATACCTCCCTAAGAGGTAAAAATGAAAACCTGGGGAAGTCAAGAACTAAAAACCACTGGGTAGTGTTTTCTGGGGGCATTTGCAACTTCAGTCTGACTCCCTAGATCAGGGAGAGGCTCAGTCCCTGGGGCCATACTTGTGGCACCGTTCAGTGGATGGGAGGAAACGCCACTCTTCAGCAGAGACTGGGCTGGACACACATGTGCACACACACCTCCTGCACCACAGCGTGCAGGCTTCAGTGGGTATGTCCCTCAGGCCTGAGGCTGCTGAATTCCCTCAGGCCAACAGACAGGAGTTGCGAGGTGGCAGGTATCTGCCACAGGGACATTTTTTTGGTACCAGGGATTGAACCCAGGGGCTCTTAACCACTGAGCCACATTTCCACCCCCGCTTTAAATATTTTAAAGACAGGGTTTCCTGAGTTGCTTAGGGCCTCACCAATTTGCTGAGGCTGGTTTTGAACTTGGGATCCTCCTGCCTCAGTCTCCTGAGCTGCTGGGATTACAGGCATGTGCCACTGCCCCTGGCTTGGTGACAGGGACATTGCTTTTCCCACTCTCTCCATATCCCTGGAGTGAACTGCCTGACGTGGGTGTTATAGGGCCTGTCATGTCCCCATTTTGCACTGGTGTCCCCAGGCCTGGGCCTGTCCTATAGCTGACTTTCCTTTGTTGACTGTTGAAGTCCAGGCTGGGGCTGCCAGAGAGATTAGGGATTCAGCAGCCTGACCCTCTGGGGGCCGCTCTTTGGGGTGGGAATAGGACACAAGCAGGACCCAGCTGCAACCCGCTTCCGCACTTAACCACCAAATGCAGTGGTTTCTTTCTGAAAACAAAAACAAAAGCCCAGCTGAAAAAGAACAGTGACCTCCTACTCAGTTTTTCCGGTCCGACAGGTGTGCACCAAGCACTTTGAGGTCGGTGGCCTGTTACCATTTCACAGACAGGAAAACGGAGGCTTCGAGGAACTGAGTAAAACCTCAGGGTCACACAGGAAATTCAACAGGGGGTGAGTGCACGCTGGCTCCATCAGACTGGGGCTCTCTGGGAGCATGGCTGTCTCCCCCTGGGGTGTGGAGGAATTTCTCTATAGGAGAGGATTAGAGGAGGAGCTGACTTTGAATGTGTCCTTCATAGCGATCTCACTGATCTCCTGCAGAGGCCAGGAGGGGGCTGCTGGCCCTGGCTGCCCCTGCTCCTTATTACCTTAAAGTTAACCCTAAGCTGAGCCCAGGGCTCACCTCATAGGTAGGTGAGCCACAGTTAGGGACCATGGTTCTGGGGACAGGGAGGGTGGAGGGAAGGGTATGAACCAAAGAAGCCATCCCTTTGGTGACTCTGCTGGAATCAGTGGGGGAGACTCTTGCTCAGGGTCACCCAGCTGAGCCAAGCCATAGCCACACTGAGCACAAGTGGTCTGGACCCTGCCCCTTCCCAGGAGGATAGTCTGAGTGAAAGGCACCATTTGAGGACATATGGAAGGGACAGAGTGCAGGGTGGCCCCAGCAAAGCTCGGGATCAGGTGCTTCTTTCTCTGCCCACGCCTTACCAGCAGGAGCTGGGTCATATGATGGGGGTGAGGTGGCAGGTGTAATGGGAGATGACAGCCTCCAGGCCAGCCCCTCCACCATATTAAGTCTGTGTCCCTAGCTTCACTTCCCCCACCCTCAGGACAGGGATCCTGCACTGTGGGCCAAGAAGTCGTCCCTGCCGCCCAACCCCACTGTCCTGGGAAAGGGGCAGGGGCCTAATGAGGTCAGGGCTAGCGGGTGCGGGAACTGAGGAAGTGCATTTAGTCTTGGGGTGCTAATGAGCTGCAGAGGAGGTGCTGGGAGGGCTTTAGCACCCTCACACTCTGCCGTCCCCTCCAGCCTCCCACGCACCACCTAGGGCCTCATAAGGGCACATGGAGAGTGTGCTCACTGGCAGCTGAGACTCGGGTCTAACTCCCAGCAAAACTTGCACCAGACAGCCCCGGGGGTCCTTGGGAATCCAACTTCATCCTTATAACCTCTCCGGAGCTCACATCTGCACACCCAGCAGTGAGTGCTGGCATCCATGTGGCTTGCACCCCAGTGCCCCCACAGGCACCCACCCACCTGCTTGCTATGTCCCCTAAAGCGATGATTGAAGCAGAGGAGCCCTGGAGTTTCAGGGGATGCAGAGTGCATTCTGGGAGTCCAGGGCCCTTGCACCCCCTACCTAGATCTAAAGGCACATTCCCTGGGATCCCTGCTGGTGGGACTCACCACTCCTGGGGGGCAGGAGCCCCCGGAAGCCCTGCCTCTCCCGGGGGTGAGGGCGGGGCTGGCCCAGGGTTTATTAATAAACTCGCTCCTGACTGGAAAGGCCTCTGCAGAAGCCTCCACCTCAAGCCAATCAGAGCAGAACTTTCCAGGAATGTCCCCCCCCAAGCAAGCCTGCCTCTGACTCCAGGATTATTTCCCACCCCTGACTTCATCCCCTTGGTGTGTGTGGCTCCTGCCAGGCTCCACTGGCTCTGCGGGCAGGCCTGCTGTCACCTGGCAGCTGACATCTACCTTGGCCACCGTCCAGAGAAGGTCATGCCGCACATGGGTGGTAGGGCCAGGATTAGATTTGCTTCCCTGTCATCCAGGCCTGCTCCTCCCCGCCACGCACACAGAGGCCACTGGGGGGACAGACGATGCCCTGGACCTCATCCCCACTGGGAGGAAGCTGAGAACCCTGGCCCTGAAGGCAGAGCGCCTGGCTCACTCAGCTTTCTGCTGCTTCCTTGTGACCTTGTGACCTCAAACAAGCAGGATTTGACTAATTTGTGGCTCAATGTCATCGTCTGTAAAAATGGTCACCCGAAGAAAGACAGCCGCGGGATTAAGAGTATGTGATGCTGGCGGGGCGGTCCAGGGCTGTCGGGAGTGGGAAGTGAATGGTGTTCTGGCCTCTGTCACTAATTCCTGTCTCATCTTCATCACCACTGCCACTGTCACTACCTCCTCCAGCCCTGACCTCACTCCCAGCCCCATCACATCACTCCCTCCCTGAGCCAGCCTTCCCCTAGGACGAGCTGTTATCACTGTTCAATCATCCCAAGAACACTGTTCCCATGCTGGGTTCAAGGTCATGTGAGTGACCCTTTGGAGATGAGTTCTGCACCAGCTACAGTTACTGTCATTATTATTATCATCAGTCCCCCTCCTGCCTGTGTTTGGCACAGAACTTTGTCCTGCCAATGGATGAAAACACCAATGGATACACTCCAACTTTCCAACAAGAGCATTTTGCAGGGAAGGAAGGTGACACTGGCCTTCTCCTGGATGGCATCCTTGCTTGCCAGGTGAGAGGTGGGTGGGAAGTACCCTGCAGGGAAGTCAGATGTTACTGATGTCACTTGCTGAGCACCTGTGGGAGGGTTACTTCTCTACCTCTGTGGGATGACTCGGCCTCACTCTCCCCATCTGTCAAATGGATCACCGTGCCGGCCACCATGAGGCTAGCAGAACTGTTGGTCAATAATCTTGTACTCAAGCACCACGGAGATGTCCGGGCAGGGCTCAGGGCCAGTGTAGCCTTTGGGTGTCTGCCCCTCTGGGGCAGACAATGGACAGTTTTGGCCCAGCCCGCTCCTCAGAGTCAGCAGGGAAGATGCTGGGTGGTAGGAAGTTCTCAAAAAAGTCCAGCACCCTGGACAAGTTCCAGGGGCAGCATTAGTAATGATTAAGCCAGACTAGGCCCAGCTTGGCCTGGCCCAGAGCGTGCACTGGAGTCTGGGTTGGACTCCCAGGGCAGGGCTGAGGGCCAAGGGAAGGACAGCCGAGGGCCCCCACCCACCCACGGGCTCAGGGAGGCCGCTCTGTACTCGGCTCCACGTGCACCACGGTATCATTCATGAGGCAGGGATGGGACAGCTGGGACATGGCAAGACGGGGTGGCCCGGGAGGCCCACAGGCTTCCCTGGGGTCTGGGGTCCTTAGCACATGGACATCTATGCAGCTGCAACTGTCCGAGGATCCCCCGCCCTCCTCCTATGGCGCCCTGGCCATGAACTCCCGGGGAATAAACAGGGCCTCCGCCGACCGACTGCTGTGTACTCCTGGCCCCTGCAGTGTAAACTCCGGGACGTATTTATGTTGTCTGGGCCTGGTCCGGGTCCCCTGCCCAGCTCACAAGGGTCACACACCATGACAGATGTCACACGTGCAAGGCATCTGGATTTCTCCACACGGTGGGGGGACAGGGGAGGGAAGGGGAGTTGAGAGGGGACAGTGACCAGAGCCAGCTGGAGCTGTGGTCTGAGGTGGGGCGTCAGAGCTGAAGAAGCGGCAAAGTGCCTTCACCCAGCCTTCACTGTCCCCTGTTCCTAGAATTGGAGGCAAGTCTCCTAGGAGATCCCTGGCCCAGCCAGTGACCTGGGTCACTCTGAAGCCTTCCAGGGCCAATACTGGTCCCAGACTCCAGGGTCATGGGGCCTAGGGCTCTGCCCAACCTGCAGACAGCCTGAGAATTGGCCCTCCAGGCCCTTCTTTGATCTGCCTTTCTATTACCCCCACGGGCACCATGCCAAGTCTCTGGCACACATTATCTCATTTAAGCTGATGCCTGCCTGCGGGGGGGGGGGGGATTGCTGTTTCCTCCTGACCCAGGGGGGTGAGATACAGGGCCTGAGGTGAGCCAGGCTGGGGTTCGAACCTGAATCTGTGGACACAGCAGCGCTACTCTATAGAGAGCCATGTCTGTGGGTGGGAAGCCACAGTCAGCCCTGGAACCCAGGTCTTGTCAACTCTCTTCCCACTCCATCAGAAACAGGGTGGTGGAGATGCGACCCTGTCCTCGGGAGCCCCAGGCTGACGGGGAGCCCTAGACCACGAGCAGTTACTGACCACACCACTGGGGAGGCAGGTGGAGCCAGAGGTCTTTGCAGAGCTGAGGGAGGGACTGGCGGCCCCCTGAGGGAGGAGGACTTGGCCAAAGTGGTGGGCAGGTTTGGGTGGCCCTGGAGACAGGAGCTGAGTCCCTACACTGTCCTGATAAGGAAACAAGGCTCATCTCTGCTCCCCCCAGGGCCCCCCTCTCCCAACTGCCATCCTGGCCCTGCCCACCATGCCCGGGAGGGGCCCAAGGAACATAGCCGTGTGCAAGCATGCCACTGGGCACTGAGCACGTCTCCAGGAATGACACCCAGGGAAGGCTATTTTTGTCTGGGAAGTCTCCCGCTCCTCCTGCTCACCCCAAAATAACCAGGCTGCAGGGAACTGCAAATCGTGGGCTGCCCCAGCCTCATGGGGCGCTGCGGTCCCCGGTGACCGACTTCCTCAGGCCCCTCAGATGTGGAGCCCCCACCCCAGGGCCGTCTCCTCTCTCAGACTGGGGCTCCCTGAGGGCAGAGGCTGTCTCCCCTGGGTTAGGAGGCCCTGGGGTGATGGGGCTGTGTCCCCCCTCTAGTAAAGGCAGCTCCTCAGAGCATTCGGGTCCCTGGAGCCTGCTTTACTGTGGATTTCGGGGGGCCGGTGCCAGGTGGCCTTTCCCTCTTCCAGGCTGTTAGGAAGGGTGCCCTGGCGGGGAAACCAGATCTCCCTCCCTCCGCGGGCACAAGTGCGTCTCGCCGGTGGGCTCACGCAGGGCCTGGCTGTGCTGGCAGTACCCGGCTGTCCTGCTGCAGGCCACACAGCCCCTGGTGGGAGGGTTCACATGTCCAAGCACCAGCCAGCCACCTGCTACCTCCTGCCTCCCAAAATAGAGGCTGGCCTTCTCCCATTACGGGCTGCACACCCCACTGCCCTTGTCCCCAGCTTGGGGCTCTGCCTCCTCCCTCCTCTCCTTGGTGGGGGGTGTTGAGGGGTTGGACCTTCAGTCTCGCCTGCCTTCAAAGCTGGAGTCTGGATGTGACCCAAGAAAATGGCCCTGTTTGAGGGCTGGACATGAAATGGGATGCTCCTCGTAAGGAACCAGTGTCCTTGTCCTGTTTGGAGGGCACTGTTCCCCTCGGCCTTGCTCATTCTCCAGCATCCAGTACCCTCCCTTGCCATGGAGTCGGGGGTGGAGTGTGTGGCTGCTGACCCAAGTGACGTCATTAACCTCTGCTTATTGAAAGCTGAGAAACTGAGACGGAGAGTTTGGGAATATACCCCGCACATGTGCACGCCAGCTTCCCCACCATCCATTTCACAAACTGCTGCTTTTAACTGAGCACTTACTATGTCCAAACTGTGCTGGTTCTCCCCACTCATTATCATGTTCAAGACTCAAAATATCTTCTTAACAGGGTTATAGTTGTCCTATTCAACAGTAGAGAGAGTGAAGCCCAGACAGGTTAAATACTCCCCTAAGGTCACACAGCAAGAAAAAGAAAGAGTTGGTATTCAAACTCAGGTTGGAACAATGTATATCTTTTTCTTTTTTTAATATACATATTTTTAGTTGTGGTTGGATACAGTCCCTTGATTTTATTTATTAATTTTTATGTGGTGCTGAGGATTGAACCCCAGCGCCTTGCCCATGCTAGGCAAGCGCTCTACCGCTGAGCCACAGCCCCAGTTCCTTCCCTTTTTCTTTCTAAAAGATTTTGTGATGAGAAAATTAAAACACTCAAACAAACACTGGGGATGGCACAGTGAATCTATGGGTACCCGTTGCCAAGATAGAGCCACGAACATTTTGCCAGATTTTTGTGCTCAAGTATTTTAAGATCTAGACGTTATGACCTGTCACCCTGTTCACTTCATCATGAATCTCTAACAAAACCAAACCCCGGACTTTCTACATAATCCAGCATGGCATTCTCACCCCGAGCCCCAAATTTCCTACTATCCTCTAACACAGAGCTCGCGTTCAACTCCCCCAGATTGTCCCCACACATGGAGGGATTTGGGGTAGATCTGCACTCTGCCTTCTCTTCCCCTTGATGGAGGAAAGGTTCTAGAAAGGGACCCCAGGGGACATGGCAGGTGGCTGAAACTGGGATGGGGACCATGGAGAGAGATGGATGGGGACCTGAGAGGCCAGAGCCTGGGAGTGGGAGCTTCAGCAAGGATTCTCAGGATCTGACCCTCTCCACCGGGTGAGGGCTGTCCCCTGGGCTTGCGATCCCTTCCACAGGGCCCCCTTCCACCCTGGGCTCATGGTCCAAATGGCCAAAATAGGTGCTAGCTTATCGTCCACCCCCCAGCCCGTCCCTCACCCCGTGGACCTGCCTTTCAGTCACCATCAGTGTCTGGGGTGTGGGAAGGCCACCCCCAGGTCACTCATGCATGGAGAGGAATGTTCCTCAGCAGAATTCAGAAGGGGCTGAGTCCCCACAAGTGACAATAAAGGGGTCTGCTTGCCAGTGGCCAGTTAGGCCAGGGGTCTCTAAGCTCCCTTCCTGCCCCATGTCTGCTCTGTCCTCCTTTCTTGTGAACCGGAGGGACACTGACCAGGGCAAGAGAAGGCCCAGGTGTTCCCTCAGTCTTCTGGCCTGGGTGGGGAGTGGAGTGCTCAAGGCCGAGTCAGGCCGACCCCAGGGCTGTGGCTGGGACTCCCTGCCCAGACCGGGCTGTGAGAAGAGCCCAGGATGGAAGTGTCCAAAGGAGGGGGCTGTGTCCTGCCCTCAGGAGCCCCAATCTGAAGAGACACAGCCCCAACTTTGGGGAGCCCCAGTCTGAGGGGGAGATGAGGCCCCTTCCTCAGGGAGCCCACAGTAAGGGACAGTTCCTCCATTCAGTTTCACTTACTACTAAAGCCATGTTGAGATTGGGGGGAGGAGGACAGGAATGGCCAAAGTCCCCTCATCCACCCTCTCCAAATTAGGGCAGATTTCTGTCCTGTGAGAGCCAGGATAAGGTGAGTTCCTGTCCACTCTGACAGGCTCGTTTGTATCACATGGGCTGCTGCCTGGGGCCTCTTTTAGCTCTTAGAGTTTCCTTCCTTCCTTCCTTCCTTCCTTCCTTCCTTCCTTCCTTCCTTCCTTCCTTCCTTCCTTCCTTCCTTCCTTCCTTCCTTCCTTCCTTCCTTCCTTCCTTCCTTCCTTCCTTCCTTCCTTCCTTCCTTCCTTCCTTCCTTCCTTCCTTCCTTCCTTCCTTCCTTCCTTCCTTCCTTCCTTCCTTCCTTCCTTCCTCCGGGGCACTTGACCACTGAGCCACACCCCCGCCCTATTTTGTATTTTATTTAGAGTAAGGGCTCATCCAGTTGGTTAGCGCCTCACTTTTGCTGAGGCTGGCTTTGAACTCACAATCCTCCTGCCTCAGCCTCCCGATCCGCTGGGATTACAGGTGTGCACCATTGTGCCCGGCGTCTTGGAGATTTTTGTGAAAGAGTGGAGCCCCATGGCTGGCACACTCCGGGACTTGGCATTGGCAGCCATTTGGTTATTCACAGAGCGTATTCCCATCCATGACATCAGCTAAACTCACCACAGCATGTGCCACGATAGACCCCATTTTACAGACAAGGAAATTGAGACTCAGAAACTTGAGAGGAGGCCTCAAGCCCAGCAGCTAACAAACGGTAGAGATCCACTTCTATTTGGTGTCAAATTTTGCTTTCTCGGGCTGGGGATGTGGCTCAAGCGGTAGCGCGCTCGCCTGGCATGCGTGCGGCCCAGGTTCGATCCTCAGCACCACATACCAACAAAGATGTTGTGTCCGCCGATAACTAAAAAATAAATATTTAAAAAAAAAAATTTTTGCTTTCTCTTCAGGAGCCTGCCACGTCTCACCTTGTACAGGACCCATGAGAGACAGACCCTGGGGAGCATGAAGATTGGGTGTAGTTTCTGGAGGCCTGAGGCCCAGGGTCTTTGGGAAAATGCTCTGGGGGGTCTGTGGGGAGACACCAGGGAGTCATGGGAGGAGGGAGGAAGTTACTAGCCACCCTGGGCAGGGGACAGGGCCCTCCTGGAGGAACAAAAGAATCAACCTCCACAAGGAACAACGGCCCTGGAGCCAGGCGGGCTCTGCGGACTCTGGCAGGCCCCCCGCACACCATAGCAGGGTCTTCAGACACCAACAGGCGATTCATGTCAGGCCCCACGATGGCAAAGAGAGGAACCCCACAGAGGGGACGCACTTCGAGAACTTTCTACTTCCTTTACTAGGTGCGGCAGGAGTTTGGGGTCCGCCAGTGGCTCTGTCCTTGGGAGGGAGTCCCACGCCAGTCCTGCTCCTCTCTCCCCACAGTGCTCAGCTCTCCCCAGGGCCTCCCCTCAGCAGGCTGCAGACATATCAGGGCAGAGGACCATGACCAGGGAGTCCCTGGGTGGCAGCCCGGGGGGAAGCCTCCCTTGGGAGGAGGAGGCCTGGCCAGCTGAGGGACGGGGTAGCTCTGCATCAGGTAGGCTAGGGCCAGGCGGGCCTTGGCCAGCCCAGGGGCCCCTCTGAGCTCCAGAATGTCTGGGCGCTTCCTGCTCAGCCTTGGCTGCGGGGGGCAGGGGCGGTGGCCGCAGCAAAGTTTTCCAAATGGAAAATGACGAAATCTTTCTGGAAAGCGGAGTTTCCCAGGCTTTGGTGGGTTCAGCTGACGAGGGGAAACCTGAGCCCTGTGGGCAGCAGGGGGGTCCAGCAGCAGGGGATCAGAGGCGCCTGTCCGTGGCAGAGCCCCGGGAAGCCATTCCACCACTGTGGAGGGCCTGCTGTCTCTGGGCATCCAGTGAGGCAGAGTTGGCTTTGGTCATGGTCCCCTATTGTCCAGCCCCAACCCAGCAGCCAGAGTGGTGCTATGACAACAAAGTCAGTTCCTATCCTACTCAGCTCCCATATCACTCAAGGCCAAAGTCAAGCCTTACTGTGATCCACGGGGGGCCCCACGTGATCCCCACCCACCTATCACCCTATCCCTCCCTCACTCCACTCTAGCCTCCTTATTCTGCAGATGTGCCAGGCTCACTTCTCTGCCTCAGGGCCTTTGCACTGTTGTTTTCTTAGCTGAATGTTCTTACCCCAATATTCACATGGCTCACCCCCTGGTCCCTCTAGGTCTTTGTTCAAATATTACCTTCTTAGTGAGGCCTTTCTTGACCACCCTATTTAACACTGCAACTGGATCTCCCCACCCCACCCAAGCACTACCCTGCTTTGTTTTTCTCCAAATTTCTTACAACCTTCTGGTATATTTATAGTGCATCAAATGATGTTCCCTCACACTCTGTGATGCTGCTCTAACTCCTGGGACCTCTAAGTACAACTGTAGTGGGTTGCAGAGTACCTGCTCTCATGCCCTCCCTCCAAATTCATGTCCACCTGGAACCCCCAAATATGACCTTATTTGGAAGTAGGGTCTTTGCAGGTATAATTAAGAATATTGAGATGAGGTCATCCTGGATTTAGGGTGGGCTCTAAATCCAATGGGTAACATCTGTATAAGAGGGAAAGACAGAGAGATGCAGGGACGAAGGCCACCTAAAGATTTCAGCAATGGAGCCATAAGATAAAGCAGCCCAGAGGCTGCTAAGGCAGGCAAGATCCCCTCTAGAACCCAGCAGCGAATATGGTCCTACCAACACCTTGAACCTTGACTTCTGGTCCCCAGGACTGAGGGAATAAATTTCGGTTAAGCCACCAAGTACGCAGCGATTTGTGACTCGGCCACTATGGGAGCTCCTACCTGACTCTATAATCTACTCACTGATTATGTTATTGTCTCAAACACCCAGACCCCTCAGCTTCGAGCTCTGAGAGAACAGGGATTTTTGGTTACTCTGTTCACCTGTCGGGTGCCTGGTGACTAGCACGGTGCCTGGCCTCTCGCAGGTGCTGCGGAAGCCTTTGTTGGATGGCCGAGGGAAGAAGTTAGAGGACAGGGAGGTATAGGAGGCCGCTCTTTGGGTGACCCACCTGGCTGTCAGCCTGCGAAGTCCAGCTCCCCATGCCAGGAACTCGGCATCCGTGCAGGGAACCATCTAGAAGAAGAGGTGAGGGAGACCTGGGTCCCCTGGCATGGGCCCCAGGACAGGAGACCTCTGTTCACCATGGAGACTGGGTAGAGCCTGCCATGTGCCACGGGGTTCTCTCTCAGGCTCAGCCCCAGCAGGAGACTTTGTAGGACAGACCTCTGCACTCTGTGGGCACCCTCTGCCACATCCCCCAGCCAGCCCATCCATCCCAACCTCAGAGGCCTCAACAGTTGATACAAACAGGGCTTGACCCAACTGTAGGCCAGGCTCCAGGTCATCTGTGTGGAGGCCTGGGGAGGATGGTTGTCTAAGTGCTGACCAGAAATCCCCAGGGGCCGGGGTGGTCCCCTATCAGTCTCTAAGTCCCCAGGCCTCTATCAGGCAGCCTGGCTCTCTCCCGACTTTCCTGAGCTCTTCTGTGGAGGATTAATGATGAGCGTCTTTTCCACCCTCACCATCAAGAGAAAGAAAAAAAAAAAAACGCAGTGGAAGCGATACTGTGTGGGTTCCAGGCCCAGCTCTTAGGAGGCCTGGTGGCGTTCCCTGTTCCCTCCCGTCCTCTCCTCCTCTCCCTGGCCGCCATGACTCCATGTCCACCATGTCATTAGGAAGCTCAGGCTATTCTGCTGCCAAAGCAGGCCCTGGAGGATCAGGTGGGGGAGAAGAGCGGCCTCAGAGTTGTGAGAGAGGCTGCCTGGGACCCCCCAGATGGACGCAGCTGATGAAGTGGCTGAACCCCAGTGGGTCTTGGAGAACAGCTGGGACAACTGCCAGAATTGGGGGGAGTTAGGATCCTTTGTTTCCGAGGTGCTGGGTTGGGGAGCGGTTGGTTTGGCAGCCATCGAGAGCTGGCGGGCTGTGGATCAGAGGCTCCGTGACTCCGGCATGGCAGGGCTTACAGGATTTCCAGAAGCTCAGCGAGGACCTGGTTCCCCAGGGATATAGAGGGACACACATCTCAGCCTCGGTGGTCACAGGTCTTGTGCTGGAAGGACCTCACCAGTTCTAGAATTCTGAACATCAAGGCAGGCTGCGTCCGGCCCCTTTTAGCTCCTGTCGGCAGCCCCTTGGATTAGGAGGTTGTCCCTCAGACTTCCCAGTCCTTGGCCACCTTCCCCTCCTGTGCAGGGCTCCAGACCTGGGCAGGCAGGGAGAGCCCACAGAGATGTCTGGGGTGACTGGCAGTCCCCTCTCTGTGTGTGTCCCTGGCCAAGGCCAGCTGGCTGGAGAGGCTGCTGGTGAAACGTCCTGTTCCAGACACTGCCCAGAGATGGCAGGAGATGCCATGACAACCGAGGGCAGCCGGGCCCAGCCAGTGGAGGCCACAGTGGGGGGAGGGAGGCTTCGGTCTGGCTCTGGAACGGTCTGGTGCTTGGCCTCCTCTGAGGATAGAGAAGTCTATGTGTCATCCATACTGGAGGGGACAATGCCAATCTGACCTCCACTGGAGAGGGCAGCAGCCTCTCCAGGCCAGCTGGCTCTGTTTCCCTGGGCTGTGTTGTCTGAAGAGGTGGGGAGGCCGGACAGTGGGGGCCTGAGCCTGACGCCATGATGCCACTCTGGGAACCGGCCGGGGGATGCACTGGGAGAGCTTCCTCACTGTGACCTGCGTCCTCAGGGCAGGAGGAGTGTTTGACAGGGGTCTGGGCAGTGACAGACATTACCCTAGAGGTCCCTTTGGACCCCCAGGACCTCAATGATCTCAGGTGCAGAATTTCCCTCTAAGAAGCATACACCTGTGGCACACGCGAGTGTGTCTGTGTGTGACCGAGGTCCTCCTGATTATGCTGACTTACTCAGGCTCTGAGGACACAGGCCCTCGGCTCCTCCGGGAGCCTTCTGGGTCACTGTGGGAAACAGCTCTGGCTTTCCAGAAGGTGGTCCACCCGAGACTCCCTTCTCTGTCTGGGAGCCCCCTAGGGAGGTCATGGCTGTGCCCTGGGCTGGGCAGGGCAGCTGAGTCCCAGAGAGGGAGCTGTGATCCCTCACCTTTATTTCAGCGGGACACTGTTCGTGTGACTTTGAGCGAGTCTCTGCCCCTCTCCCAGGAGGAAACAGAACTTCCTCAGGTCCGCTCCCCAGGCTGTGCTGTGCTGGGACTCTCAGGGCCTCCCTCAGGCTCCCTTCTTCTCCCCCCCCCCCCCCCCCCCCCCCCCCCCCCCCCCCGTCTCGGGTGCTCTCAGGAACCCCTCCCTGTCCCTGTTTGTCTAACAGGAATTATGGAGGGTAGTTGTGAAGATGAATGAGGAGACGGGATGGAGGAATGGAGAGAGCATCTGACCCTCCTTATCTGGGCCTCCATATCTGACCCTCCTTATCTGGGCCTCCATATCTGGGCCTCCATATCTGTGCATTCAAGCACAGTGGATTGTAAGCCCACGAGGTCCTGTGACCCGTCCCCCATGGATACTGAGGGATGCCTTCCTGCTAAGGCCTCAGGTGGTGGGCCGCCTGTCCATCCTGTGTACTTTTTCTGTGCATCACATGCCAGTCCACTGCCTCTGCCACCTGAGTCCACGTGAGGCGCATGTTCAGCTTGCCCATGTGGCAGGGCAGCTGGACGAAGCAAGACAGTGGTGCAGGCGACCCTGGGTAAACATCCCTCCTCTGCAGCAGCGTGGACAGGATGGTCCTCCCTTGTGCTGAGGACAATGGCTACCTTGTGTAAACGAGAAGGAAAAGTGGGTACTTGTAATCGCTGATCTGGGCTGAGCCCCAAACAGGCTTGAAAAGGGCCAGACAACAGCCAGTGCCAATGTCTGGGGGTAGGCGGGTGGGCAGGAGAGCCCCGGGGGTGCAGGGCAGCCCAGGAAGAGACGTGGAGACACGGAGTAGGGAGAAAGTGGAGGAGCCCCAGTGAGCTGCCTGAGAAATGAAGTGAGGCCGGCTGGGCAGGAAATAAGAGAGGGGAGAGGCCGCTGCGGGGGCTGGGAACAGTGGCTCTTCGCGGAGGGGTCTGGCTGCAGTTCCAGGCGGAGCGGGCTTTGCTTCCTTCCGGCCCCAGGCCCCCTGGCTAGGAAAGCGCTCTAAGAGCGAAGCCAGACTGTTCCTTGAGCTGGGCACCGCAGAGCAGAGCTCCAAGGCCTAGCCGCACACTCAGATTTGCACACACTGATGTGCAAGCTCTGAGCTTTCTCTGATTCTAGGGAAATTTTTTTTTTCAGATCCCAAAAAGCTGACCCTGCAAGATGCTGCTGATAGCCTCGTGAAGGCACAAAGATGGGGGCCTACACCGGGCACCTAGGTCCACATTCAGCCAGTGCCACAGTGACCAGCTCTGTAAAGGCTTCCTGGGAATTGCCAAGGTGCTCTGGGATGGCACCTGTGTAGAGCCTCCTGCTGCCTTCACCAGGCTTCTCTGACGTCCTGTGGGTGGACACCGGGGAATGGCCTAGCACCCTCAGATGTGTGCACCCCAGCAGTGAGGCCCACAGAGGGCCTTTGCCTAGTGAGAGGTACGAACCAATAAATAATCTGAGATATTCCATAAGGTTCTAAAGAAGACTTGCAAAGTCAGCTACAGTCACCCAGGGGGTGACTAACTTGACCACAGCCTTGTGTTAGCCCCCTCCCCTGTTCCACCCCTTTCCTGCCTTGTTCCTCACCCCCGCCTCCCTGGGATCACTCCCCAAGTCAGCGACTGGCCTCTGAACCCAAAGCCCATGCAGGCTCCACTTCTAGGGGGAACCAGAGAGGCATTCGCTCTGGAAGATTCTAAATCTTAGGGGTGGAGAGGGAGTATTGAGAGGAATTGAGAGGAAACCCTCTCCGCCTCTCCCCCAAGAGTGCTGTTTTGAAGCATGGCTCTTGGCTGGCCCCTTCCTTGCACAGAAACCCATGATAAGGACACTCTGGTATTTGCCCCACTGCCTGTAGACTCTGCTACGTGAGCTCCGAGCACTTTCTGGACCCCAGCGTCTGGGCTGTGCCTCGAGGTTGGCCTTTCCAGTAATTAGTGATCACTGGGATTTCACACCAGCAGCTGGTGGGAGGATCCCTCCCCACAGGCCTTGCCCTGGGGGAAGGATAGGCCTGGCCAGGCCTCGGTGCATGAGTTCAGGAGGCAGGGCCTGGCCTCTTCCATCTGGTTTGTGCCTTCTGAGCCCAGCTCCCAGAATGTTCCCCTCAGGGCTCCTGCAGGAGTGAAGAGCCCAGAGATCCTGTCCAAGGACACCACCCCAGACAGGGCTCCAAGTCTGTCCTGCTCCCCTCTCCCAGTGCTGGAGGGACAGCGGGGCTGGTGTGTGGGGAAGGGGTCCCAGTGAGCCTATAGCAAGGACCCGGGGACACAGGAGAGTTGGGCAGGAAGCTGGATTGACTGGGGTCTCAGTCATGGCTCCCCTTCTGGGATACTGTGTCCTTTATGATCTTGGGGCATGAAGCAGCAGTGGTTTCCTCATCCCCATGTCCTTGTCCCCACTGAGTCACAGAGCCTCCTCCTTCTTCAGAGGCCACCATTTGTGACACACCAGCTTCTGTCTGGAGCTGAAGGGGAAGATTTTGCCTCCAGCCTCCCTGTTTCTGCCCGGTGTCCCCCTTACTCCTCGGTGTAACCTGCCCCCCCCTCACCCTGTACCTCTCCAGGCATCTGAGTGAATGGGAACGAGGGAGAGGGAGGGCGAGGCGTGACCGTGCTCGTCTCCTCCCATTCAGGTCCCAGACCGTCCTTTGGCTGGTGGCCCGGTGATGTCCTGCCCCAGTGAAGGGTGTGGGCAGAAAGTAGGGGCTGACATGAGTAAGGTGGGGGAGGACCCCCTCAGGAAACATTAGGATGGGCTCTCAGATGGCCTTGGCCAGGCCCAGGCTGACTTGGGAAGCTGGGGTGGAGTGGGCCTCCCTCGGACACTCGTCCCTTGGGTGAGGGCTAGGTCTCTTGCTTTCTGACTTCCTGTCACTACCTGTCACAGCCCTGGCATGCAGGAACCCACCATCTGTATGCCACCATCAGAGGAATGGTGACTTGGCCTGGCTGCTTCCCCTCTGTGGGAACCTCCTCCCTGAGTTTGACCTCAGTTTGTCTTCTTCAGTCCGTCAGCTGACAAAAGCATTTTTTGGAGTGCTTCCTTTTTTATGGGGGTGAAGAAGGGGAAGCCCAGGTTTACACCCTTTGGGACCTGGGAGGGCTCAGGCAGCTCTGGGGTCAGGAGCCCCCTCTGTACTTCCCAGGTCAGGCTCCTGATTGGCCAGCAGCTCCCAGGGGTGGAACGGGCCAAATTTGACTTCCCCTGATGTCCCTGCCCCTGGCCTCCTCCTCTGCTGTCGCTTCTCTCCCCATCCCACAATTCCAAGGGCTCAGCACCTCCTCTGTCTGCCTGTGTCTGCAGGCTCTCATCACCACTGGTGACCTCAGCCCAGCCCCTGCTGTCCCCACCCGCTCCTGGTGGATAGCAGGGCCAGAGGCAAGGTGCTCTAGCATGTGTGTGTGTCCGATGTAGTTCTCACAAAGCGGCCATGACAAAACCTCCTGTTCCATATGTTCTCCTAGAACCCCATTCTACTCCTGACTTCCAGTGTAGTTGAATTCTCTTCATCTTGACTCTGGGTGGCTTTGTGACTTGATTGTCACCAATAGAATGCAGAAGACATGATGTGTGGTTTTCAAGCCTAGACCAGAAAAGATGACCATTGTGGCTGGGCTCCTCTCGAGGCCCAAGGCTGCCATTCTGAGTGTGAGGAAGCCCAGAGCCGCCCACATGAGGAGACACTGAGATGCCATGCAGGAGGGTAATGCCTGGACCACCCACGCTGCCCCTGCCTTAGCCGCTGTCTGGCTGAAATCGCAGGAGAACCACCCAGCTGAGCCCTTCCTGCCTCCCAATCCACAGGTATGCTAGAGGCCATGAAGTGGCTATCACAGCTGCCTCGTCTTGGGATGACCCACTGATGTCCAGCAGATGCCCAGACAGGGTGCTGGAAAGAGCCCAGCCTGGTATCTCAAGGTCCCTGCCACTACTTAGCCTTTGCCTGATTCTAGGCATGCAGTTCCCCCTCTCTGGGCCTTGGTTACTCTTCTGAACAGTAACAGGGTCAGGCCAGCTGTGCCCTCAGGCCCTTCCTATACACTTTCTGCAGGAATAAGCCTGGGTAGTGTGCTTGCTGCCCACCATATCCTCTGTGTGAGCTCCCGCTCCCCCAAAAGGCCCAGCCCCCCAAATACCACCTCCTTCCTAAAGCTGCCCTGATTTCTCCCTGTCTAGGTATAGCATGCAGGCAGCCCTGGTCCCTCCTCTGCCCTCTCCACGGAGCCTGGGTCCTGTGTCCTAGTTAGTAGGACACTTGTCGAGCATAACACTAGCAGGTGGTGACTTGGGTGTCTCTCCAGAGCTGTCTTTCTCCTCTATCTTCCTCCAAAGTTTTAGACACCATTCCTCTTGCATAGCAGACGTATCCCTTACCCTTTCTCCAAAGCTAATTGAACAAATGAACAAAAGATGTCGACCCTCACTCTGAAGGTCCTCGTTGAGCACTTACCCTGTGCCAGACAGATGTTGTGAGGAGCACTTCCTAAACATCACCTCATTTAATCTTCATAACAACCCTGGGGAGTGAGCAGCATTTTCAACCCTATTTTACGGTCAAGGAAACTGAAGCCCAGAAAGGTTAAGAAACTTGTCCAAGTTCCCACAGCTAGGAAGAGGCAGAGGCAAACTTGAAGCCTTGAGTGTGCTTGATCACCATGTTGTGGGGCACTGTGTCATCCTCAGTTTATGGTGGAGGACACAGGATGGAAGACCTTTAGCAAGCTGCTTGTCACAGAGCTGGCAAGGGGAGGAACAGGGATTTGGACTCAGTTGTCTGGAAAGCTGTGTCCCTAATTCCTGGGCTCCCTTTTCTAGAAGTGGGGACTCTCAGGTCCACCATACTCAGGAGACTAAGGTCAGCTGCTGATGAGGATTGGTGGGGGACACTGAGATAGGACACAGCCCTCTCTAGATTGTGGCCCCCTCTGATTTGATGGTGACAGTGCAGTTTGGGGGTCCTGGCATGAGTGACTGTTCATTTAGTCCTGGGTGGGGTTCGCTTTGGGTTGTCACCTCAGACCTTTCCACTCTTTAACCAGATGTTGAAGCTCTTATCTCACTGGGTGTGTAGCTCTCCTGGGATCTATGAGGACACTTTGGTCCAAAAGGGGTTGGTGACGCCACCAGGGTCCTGTGTGAGACTGGGCAGGGCCAGGCTGGCTTGGGGCCGCCTTTCACTTCCCACTCTTCAGGCTGTTGCCACACTTGTTATCTTTGCGCACCCTGCTGTGGTCTAGGTTGGGGGCTTTCCAGGACAGCGCATGCCAAGTGCACAAAGCCGCGTCTTCGGGGTCACTGAGCTGCGCCTGCAGCCCTGTGCTTCCTTGGAGTGGCTCTGGGTGTTGAAACTGGGGAGGAGGCGGGTTGCTCCCTAACTTATGATGCTCCTGGTCGGTGTCTGGGGCTCATGGTCCCAGATTAGGGTGTCTTGGGTGGAGGGCAGAGGGCATTTGAACGGACCTTTGGGAGCAGCAGTTTAGGGTGAGCAGTCAAGAGCGGACTCCTAGCCAGAAGCTTCCTTTGGCTCCCACTTCTCCTATGACAAAGAAACACAATCCTTCCCCTTTGGTTTATTTAGGCAGAATTTGACTCTGAGATGTAAACGACTGAGCCGGGAGACCCATGTGAGAATGTTCAGAGCAGCATTGTTCACAAGAGAAAAACCTGGAAACCGCCCAAATGCCCATCAACAACAGAGGGGATGAATGAACTGTGGTTGTGTGGTCGCCGGGTGAAATGCTAGACAGCAGGCAAAACGAAGGACCTCGTGTAACCTCCAGCAATACGGACGAGTCTCAGCAGCAGAAAATTGAGATGAAAAAGTCCCCAGAGATGACTTGCCATTAACATTAAAAACACGTGACTTTATGACCATATGGGTGCAATTACGCTACACAAAACGTTAAGCAAGGGGCTGATGAACACAGACAGGATGACAGTCACCGCAGCGGGGGTAGGGCCAGTGTGGGGACGGGGATTAGAAGTGGGTGATTGTTGAGGATTAACTATTGGTTGAGGTGGTGAGTTTATGGATGCTCATTGCGTTAGTAAAACCAGCGAAACAATATAAATAAAAGTGGGATTTGCGCGGAACACTAATAAGACCGCCATGGACCAAGGATTCTGTAAGCCTGAGATCCAAACAAAGAAATCAAATGAAACAAAAGATATGAACTGGGAAGACCCTGTGCTGACCCAAAGAAGAAGCCACAGGAAAGACATGATCTGTAAGTGGTAGGGGACCAAGAGCTGGGCAGCCTCAGGCTTGGTAGATCCCACGGCCCCTGTGTTAGTTTCCTGTTGCTGCATAACAAATTATAGTTGACCCTGGGGGATCTGTGGGGGATTGGCTCCAGGATCTCTCAGAATCTGTGGGTACACAAGTCTCTTATATAAAATGGCACAGGCTTCATATATCCCACACCCCTCCTCCCATTTGCTTGAAGTCATCTCTGCATTGGGTACAATACACAATACAAAGTAAATGTGATGTAAACAGTTGGTATACTGTATTGTTTAAGGAATGTGACAATAATGTATATGTGTTCAGAGCAGACGTAACTTTTCCCCCAGGTATTTCTGACCCACAACTGGTTAGATCTGAGGATGTGGAAAGTCGTGGATAGGGGGACTGACTGGACCACACACACAGCAGCTTAAAGTCACACCTATTTGTTATCTCACAGTTCCTGTAGGTCAGGAGACTGAGTCCTCTGTTCAGGGTCTCATCAGTCTTAAAATGAAGTGTTGATGGGCCATGATCTCCTTTGAAGCTTGGGGTCTACTCCTAAGTTCTTTGCAGATGTGAGACTGAGGACCTCAGCTCCAGAGGTCACTGTTGTTTCCTGCCATGTGATCCTCTCTGTGACATGGTAGTTTGTATCTTCAAGATCAGTAGAAGAACATCTCTGCTGCTTTGAATCTCTGGCTTCTTCCATCTGTGTTCTCTGGATTCTCATATAAAGGTGAATCTGATTAGGTCAGGTCCACCCAGCATAATCTCCCTTGGGATTAATGCAGAGTCAACTGATTATGGACCTTAATTACACAGGCAAAGTCCTTTGCCTTTGCTGTATAATGTTATCCAACCATAGAAGTGGTATCTCATTGTATTCAGGAGTCTTGTTCAACCTTAAAGGGAGAGGATTTCTGAGGTATGTGTACCAGGGACACGTATCTTGGGGACCATTTCAGAATAATGCTTATATTATTTCCTTTCCAAGATTTGGTTTTCTCTTCCATGAAGTAAGAATAATCTCTACTTGACAGGAATTATAGACATATTAAATGAGGTGACAAAGGCAGAAGTGCTATCATTCTTTCCAAGATATTTATGCGGGCCTACTGCATGCTAGGTGGGTCTTCCAGGAGCTCAGTGAACACAGTGGTGGGCAACATGGATGCGGTCCTTGCCTCATGGGGCTGATAGGTAGTCAATGAGGCAAGTGTGAGGAGTAGGATCAGTATTATGAAAACTACAAAATGTTGTTGCAAGAAATCAGTGAAGCCTTAAAAAAAAAACCTGGAAAGATATACCATATTCATGGATTAAAGACTTTATTAATAAAGATGTCAATTTTCCCAAAGTGAACTATAGATTTAACACAAGCAAAATCTCAGCAAGATTTTTTTTTTCTGGTAGATATTAAAAAGTAGATTCCAAAATATTATGGAGGGACAAAGGAACTAGAATGGCTAAAGTGGTTTTGAAAAAAAAGAGGATAAATTGGAGGAATCACACTGCCCAATTTTGAATCTTAACATAAAACACAATAGTAATCAAGACAGTACGATATTGGCAAGGAGATGAATGCATAGGTTAAACAGAATAGAACATTCAGAATTTGATCCACATAAATATGATTAATATGTACAAAGGTACAAAAGACATTTAACAGGGAGAGAAGAGTCTCCTCAAAAAATGGTGGTGGAGGGGCTGGGGATGTGGCTCATGTGGTAGAGTGCTTGCCTGGCATGCCTGAGGCACTGGGTTCCATCCCCAGCACCACATAAAAATAAAATAAAGATATTGTATCCACCAAAAACTGAAAAATAAATTTAAAAAAATGGTGGTGGAATAACTGGTCATCCAGGAGTAAAATAATAATAATAGCAATGAAGATTAACCCCAAATATACCATAGATCACAATGGAAACCACAATTGTTAGAAGAAAGCATATGTGAAAATCTGACTTGGGATTGGGTGGCAGGTTTTATAAATCATAACAAAAGTATGATCCATGAAAGATAAAATTGATACATTGAACTTTGTTAAAATTTAAAATTTTGCTCTGCTAAAGAAAGATACTGTCAGGAGAATGAAGAGACAAGCTACAGACTAGGAAAAAAATATTTACAGACCACATATGTGACAGAATATATACAGTATACTCAAAACTCAACAGCAAGAAACAAGTTGTCCAGTGGAAAAATGGGTAAAGGACTTGTCCAGACACTTTACCAAATAGGAGGACACGTAATACATGAAAAGAAATTCACCACCATTGACCGTCAAAGAAATACAAACTAAATCCATGATGAGATTATTCTATAAGCCTATTAGAATATCTGAATAAAAAATACTGGGTAAGGCAGTGTGTACTAGTCCCAGCTACTCGGGAGGCCAAGGCAGGAAGATCAGTTGAGTTCAGGAGTTCAAGGCCAGCCTGGGCAACATAGCAAGACCCACTCTGTTAAAAAAAATAAAATAAAAACCATGGTGACAAAGCTGGGGGCTGTGGGGCACACCTGTCACCCCGGCCACTCCAGAGGCTGAGGCAGAGGATCGAAAGTTCAAGGCCAGCCTTAGCAACATAGCAAAACCCTATCTCAAAATAAAAAATATAAAGGGCTGGGGTGTAGCTTAGTGGTAGAGCACCCCTGGATTCAATCCCCAGTACATGGGGCAGGGCCTCTGACCAAAACAAGGTGCTGACAAGGACACAGAGGGCCTGGGACTCGCACCTTGCTGCTGGGAAAATAAAATGGTTCAGGCGCTTAGAAAAATGGTTCATCAGTTTCTTGTAAAGTTAAACACACGCTTACCATATGACCCAGCAATCCCTCCCTGCATACAGTCATGCACCACATAATGATGTTTAGGTCAATTACAGACCACATACAACAATGGTGGGCCCCCAAGATTATGATGGAGCTGAAGAATTCCTATCACCCAGTGCCTGTTGCAACCATTGTGACTTTGTAGCGTAACACATTAGTCACATGTTTGTGGTGATGCTGGTGTAAACAAACCCAGTGCCCTGCTGGTCCTAGGAGAGCAAGGCACATAGAGTTAGGTTCAGTTCATATCCTGGGTCGTGATATGGATTCACTAGAGGATGCTTTTATTATTATTTTAGCATGTACTCCTCCCTGTAAAACAAAAAGTGAACTGTAAAGCTGCTTCAGACCCCGGGGATTCCACAAGGCCTGTCGAAGCAGCTCTCGGTGATGTCAATGATACTGACCTTATGGGCCTAGCCAAACACGTGTGTCTGGGTGTTAGCTTGGCTTTTATTTTATTTTTTTCCTGGGATGGGGGATGGAACCCAGGGTCTCATGCAAGCAAGCGCTCCACCACTGAGGTACATCCCCAGCCCAGAGTCTTAATGTTTAATTAAAAAGTTTAAAAAGAAGGAAACAGATTTTTCAAAAAGCAAATATTGTAGACAGCTGTACAATATGTTTGTGCCTTAAGCGAAATGGAATTACAAAAGAGTAAAAAGCATTTAAAAATGAAAAGTTTATAAAGTAAAAAAAAAAAGCCACATTAAGTGAAGGTTAAATTGTTATTGAAGAAAGAAAGAAAAAAATCTTTAAAATATATTTAGCATGGCCTGAGCACACGGTGTTTGAGAACATGGTAGTGGATGGTGTGGTCCTGAGTCTTCAGTCCCTTGGCCTCACTCCCTGCCCCACCCAGGGCAGCCTCTAGCCCTGCAAGCTCCACTCATGGCAAGAGGCATATGAAGCTGAATCATTTTGAGTCTTCTGTATCTTCTCTCTCTATTTTTTCAGTGCTTGCAATTGAATTGAGGGCCTACCTTGGAGCTACATCCCCAGACCTATACAATATTTTTACTTTACATTTTCTACATTTATATATTTTTGAATACACAAATACTATCATGTTACAACTACCTACAGAATTCAGTCAGTACCTACTGCACAGGTCTGTAGCTTTGGAGCAACAGGCCCTCCCATGGAGCCCAGGTGTGTGGCAGGCCATACCCTCTAGGTTTGTGTAAGTACAATCTGTTGTTCACACAACAATAAAACCGCCCAATGGTGCATTTCTCAGAACATATCCTTGTCATGAAGCAATACATGATTGTATTTACCCTGGAGAAAGGAAAAGATTTTTTTTTTCCACATAAAAACCTCTAAGTGAATGTTCATAGCTTTCTAATAGCCCAAAGCTGGACACAACCCGAATGTCCATCCATGGGTGAGTGGTTAACGAAGTGTGGTACCTATGAACAATGGACTACTACACAACAGTAAAAACCAACTGTATTGATAGGCAACATCTTGGATGCATCTCAAAGAAATTTAAATTGAACAAGAGAAGACTGTCAAAAGGTTACACACTGTATAATTTCATTTATTGGACTGTCTTGCAAAGGAAAAAACTACAGCGATGGAAAACATATTACTGGTTGCCAGGGTTACGGGTGGGGTCAGGGTGTAACCATAAAGGAACAGCATGAGGGATTTTTTAGGGGTGATGGAATTGTTCTGTATCCTGATGGTGGTGGTGGTGGATACACAAATCTATACATGTGTTGAAACTAATAGAGCTGTACACCAGAAGAAAAAAAAAACAAAGTAAAATTCACTGTATGAAAATTTAAAATATCCAAAAGTATGGATAAGGGCTCTAAGAGAGAGATGCTTTTGGCTCTTGAAAACAGACTCATGTTTCAGAAAAGTTATCGTTATACAGGGGAGAACTTAGTGCAGAGCATAGAACTTAATAAATGTTCAATAAGTAAATAGCAGCAATAAAGAGATCAATGAATCAGGAACTCATAAATGAATTATAAGTCTAGGAAGTGGTGTCATCAAGAAACCAAACACTAAATTCTTCTGGAAAGTGGATTCCTGAAGTCAAGGAGGCTTGTCCGAAGATGCCCAATGTCAGCTAGGAGAGGGGCATGCCCCAGTGGAGGAGGTAGGGCGGCCTGGAGGGCTGACTGCAGACCCTCCTCCCTTGCTGGAGCCTGCTCAGAGATGCCCAGGGCTGTGTCTTCATGGGCGAGGGAGGCGGTGGCAGGCTCTGATTGGAGCCTCTCATCACCTCCCAGATGGCCCATAGCCATGACCTACTTTCCCTACCTGTGACACAGGTGAGTTCTCCCACCCATAACTATTTTTATTTCAGCAGGAATTCCAGCTACTTGTTTTTTGTTTTTTTTTTAAAACCGCGCTGGCTTGTGGGAGAGTTGCATTGTGGGGCTGGGTTCCTGCTCAGTGGAAGACCCTGAGGGATGTCCCCTTCCCCTCCCTCCCATGAAGGACTACTTGTCTCTCCCCAGCTGCCCCAGCTGGAGGGAGACCCCATTAGGTGTTTGCCCTACTGCAAAATCTGCGCGGGCATCCCATTGCTGACCGGACAGTGGGAATTCCCTTTGACCTGGACCTGGACACACACCCTGACCTGGATCCCTGCTTCCCTGTGGCCCCAGAAACTGCCTGAGGGCCAGTGGCACAGGCTCCTCGCAGAGGCTGATAAGGCCTCTTGATTTCCCATGTGGTGGCTCACTGACCCCACGGGACTCTCCCCTGCTATCTCCACTGGGTGAAATCAAACCCATTCTCTGGGCCCCCGCACTAACGTCACCTCCTTCAAGGAGCCCTCCTTGATTCTGCAGCTGATGGAGATGAGGTCTCCTAGAGAACTATGTTCTGGGCCTCCCTGCTCCCTCTGTCCCAGGGATGTCCTCTGTGGCTCTGTCTCTCTCCCTGGTTCTCAGGGTCACCACGGCCTACCTCTAGGCTCAGTGATCACCTGTGTGGGTGGGATGGAGGAATGGCCTGTGAGCCACTGCCTCTCTGGGTCCTCCAGGCTGCCTGTCCTCTCCGGGACAGGGCAGGGGCTCCACTCTGTTGGAGCGGCCTGGCTCTCTGCCTCGTGAATCAGCAAACCCTTCCCGGGGCCTGCAGTGGGCTCAGCACTTTTCTGAGTGCCCTGGGGAGGGTGTGGGGGAGGAAGTCAGTGAGCCGCGTGTGGCAGAGCAGAAGCTCCCGACTACACGGTAGGGCTGCCTGGGGGGCCCAGAGGTGCTCTCCCTCTCCCCCTAACCACTGCCCCAAATTGCTCCTCTTTAGAGAGAATGGTCGGTCCCCGTGGCCTACCCCCTGCTCTTCTCATTCCACGCTGTGGCCTTGGTCCTCGCCCTCTGAAGACCATCTCAGGACTTCTAAATCTGGAGGATGTGAATGAGTTTTCCGGGTGCTCCGGGTCTCCTGATGCTGACTTCCCAAGTTCCCAGGGTGCCCCATTCTCTGGGTTTCCTCTTCCATCTCCCTGAAGGGCTCCCCTCCCTTGGCTGGTCCCTGGGAGATCAGAATCCTCTCTTCTCCTCCTGGAACCCCTCAAATCCCAGCACTGGGGACTCAATCCCAGCCACTGTTCCGGGTGTTCTTTCCTGAGCTCTGGGTCTCTGGAGTTCTCCTGGCCTCAGACCTAACATGATCCCAACTCAGCTCATCCCCTCCTCTAATGGGGTCCTCAGCTCCACCCAGCCTGCTGTGCGAATCTGGAAGCTTCTCCCCATCCTGCAGTTAGCTCCCCAGCCACGGCAAGGCCAGGCCTCCACGGCTCATGGCCCCAGCCCCTGCCCCTGCCTGTTCTGTGTCCATCCATCTTCCACTCTGCACCCCCAGGAGGCTTCCCAAAGCACAAACCAGCTGGACCCTCCTGAAAATCTGTTATTTGCCGAATAAAGTCCAGGGTACAGGGGAGGTGAAGCCGGGTTCTCGGTCCACATCGGCTGGCTGCCTGACCTGGGAAGTGACTCTGCCCTCAGCAAACCTCCGAGCCTCTGTTCCCTTGGTTGTGAGGAGTATCTACCTGCTGGGGCAGTTCCGAGAACCCAGGGGGATCCTGCAGGGAATGCGCGGCTGGAGACCTGCGTGGGCCTGCAGGGAGCGCTCAGTGGACATGGCTATCGCCTCTTCTCCCCAAGTTCTCCACGGCTGCAACTCTGGCCTTTATTCCACATGGCAATGCCACCACCCGTTGATGTCCTTGTGCCATCGATCTTATGCTTTCCTTCTACCTGTCCACTTTAACGACCACTTTTCCTACTTGGGTGTTGGTCTGATAGAAATGCCACCTCCCTCTGCAGCCCTCCCCTGAGCTGGTGGCCCAGACGCCTCCCCCAGGACTTACCAGGAGGGGATGGACCCCCAGACCTGTGCCTGACTCTGTGTTCTTCGAGCAGCCGGGCTAGAAGAGGAGATCTGTGAGAGCACACACCAGAGCCTCAGAGGGGGTGACCAGGAGAGGTCCTGGTGTAGGACAGCTGTCACACGCCTCTCCAGTGGTCTTGAGTCACTGAGTCCACCAAGAAGGACTGAGTCCCCCTAATAGGAGAAGTCCTCTCTCCGTGTTGTCAAAAGAGACTGTCAACACTGACAGGACCAGGCCCTGTGGGACGCTCACCTGGAAACCAAGCCCAGGCTGGGCTCCTTTTGGGCAGATGGCGGGGGACACATGTGGGCTGAAGGCCAAGGAGACCCTCACAGAGGGGTGTGGGAAAGAGCTTTCTTGGCAGTCGAGGCTGAGTGGCAGGAGGCAGGTAGTGAGGTTGAGAGGGATGGATCTGGGTGGTTCTGCAGCTCGGCAGAGTCTACACCTTCAACACAGCAGTCGCTAGCCCTGCGTGACTTTTCACATGAAAATGAAGTAAAAGCCGAATTCGGCTCCTGGCTGCCTGAGTCACCAGGCAGATGCTTGAGAAGCATGTCACCACCGCAGGGCGCTGTTGCTCGGGGGCAGGCGCTGCTGGAAAGCCTGACTGTCCCGATTCAGATCATCACCCTGTTACTGCTAAGCCCAGGAGGGTTACTGGGCCCCTCTGGTCCTCGGTTTTTCCATCTGTAAATGGGGATCACAACAAGTATCGAGAAGATTAAAATGAGCTAAATACAGGCAAAGTGCTTACAGTTACGCCTGGTACGTGGGAAAGGCTTGAATCTGCCGGTAGAGAAAGCACAGTCTCTGCAAGCTTGAGAAACCCGATACTATTTTCTTTTTGGAAGATTATATAAAATCCAGATGCAGTTGTATCCATGGGAGATGGGTTCCAGGATCTCCCCCTTGGATACCAAAAAATATGTGGCTGCTCCAGGCTTTCATATAAAATGGCATCCTATTTGCATATTACAAACATCCTCCCGTGCACTTTCAGTCATCTCTAGATTACTGACGAACCTAAGCCCATGCGCATGCTACGTAAATAGTTGTTGCATCATATCGTTTAGGAAACTGACAAGTCTGTACATGTTCCGTGCACATGCAATTTCTTTTTTGGATTTTTTCAATCAGCAGTTGGTTGACTCTGAAGGCAGAAGCTGGGATACAGAAGGCAGACTGTATATAGGGAAAGGCCACGATGCAAAGCCTTCTCTCAGTCACCATGGCCCCCTGCCAAGCAGGGGCAGCCCCCATGGAGATACTGCAGGGAGGAGGACTCAGAGGCAGGGAGAGGGGAGAGGGCCTTTGTATGAGCTATTTCCAGAAGTCACCCACTCAGGAAGTTAGTTCATCCTGATGTCTAACCTCCACCATAAATAAAGCCAGTTTCTTTTCTTGCCTTGTCCTTGGGAGGCATGGAGCACTTATTCCTGGGCTTCCATATCTTCCCTATGGAGCCAGGAATCAAGTTCTTGCTGTGCCTGACCTGCCTCTTGGCAGGGAGACCCACAGCTCCACACGGGGATCTCAGTGCCAGCCCAGGCAGGAAAGCATATCCTAATCCTGGGTATCCAGGGGGGCCGGGCCCCCAGCAAACCCTGTAAGGAAGAAGCTGCCCATTGTACAGATGAGGAAACTGAGTCCTGGGAGCCTTCCCCTAAACCCACAGTCAGGGGGTCTGGGGTCTCTGGTGTCCACTGCAGTCTTCTTCCCAGTCCCTCCAGAGAAGGGCCAAGTTTGCATGGTAGGGGGTGGCTGCCAGGGCACCAGGGTTCACAACATCTCTGAGCCTTGGCCATCGGGGAGGAGAAGCAGCCAGCCTTTTATGGACTCCAAAGCAATTAACTTTATCCTTCTTGTCTCCTGAAGTTCAACACTGAGTTTAAGAGAGAGAGAGAGATAGTTTAAGAGCCAGTAAAAAGTGAGAAGCATTGTGGAATTCACCTTTCAGAGGGTATTTTAACCCATGGATGGGCAAGCCAAGCTGCCTAGTCCGGTGGTACAGGTTGCCTATTGTACAAAGGGCAAAAATGAAAGATGAAATTTCTCTAATTCAAACCAATATTCTCAAAAGCCTGTGAGAGCGTCTTGCAGACTTCATGCAAGACGCTCAGATCATGCTGTGGACTGGGTCTAGCCTGAGAGGGAGGCAGTGGTGTCCTGGTCCCCGCTCCGGCTCCCAGCCTGGTCTGCTGTCTGGCCTCCCTGCCCACCCGGGCTGCCTCCGTGATTGAAATCTCCCTGCTGCTCTTAGAGCTGACCTTCCCGCCTTTAATTCAATCAGGAATCACAAGCCCTTTTAATTTAGGAAATAAAAGGCCGGCTGCTGAGCAGGCTGCACCTGATTGACGGGGCTGCCAGCAGGGCTGGCCTGGGCTGGCCTGGGGAGGGGGCACAGGCCCGTGACCTCAGCCGGCCTTTCTGGAGTAAGGCTGATCCCCAAGGCCTGGGGAACAAAGGAGAACTATCCCCTCCAGACCCGACAGAGAGGGGCCAAGTTTGCATGGTAGGGGGTGGCTGCCAGTTGGCCCAGAGAAGCTGTGGAATGTCAAGCTGTCCCTGAAGCATGGGGAAATCGGGGTAGACATGAAGGAGGACTTCCCAAGCAGCCCACTCCTTTCATTCGTGATTCTGATTCTTAACAATACATCTTTCTTTTCCAAGAAAGTGGAATAAGTTCTAAGGAACTGAAGCTGACTTTTCTAGCTTCCATTTCTCATCCATTTATGGGGATAATCATGAGACTCAGCCACAATGAGGATTAAATAAGTTAATGAAATCTCACAGGCACATAATAGCTTCTCATTAAATTATGGCTAGTATTGTTCTTAATGATATTATTCTGTTGAAGACACAGGGAGGTCTATAGCTCTACTTGCAAATGTAGAGATTTTGGGGAGATAATCCGGGGACCTGGGACCTTTTCCTCCTTGGAGAAATCTCAGGCACTTCCCCTCAGGGCAGAGACACCTTCCTGGGGAGGCAGGTCCAGCTGTGAGAAGCTGCTGGCTCAGGGCTAGAATTGCCATTCAGCACATTTTGCCTGGGTGACCTTAGGCAAGTTCCCTGCCTCTCTGGGCCTCCATTTCCTCCTTTCAGGACCTGGCAGGACTGTTTGGGAGCCAGAGCTTGCCTCGTGCATGGTGCTCAGAATGTGACGCTGCTATCTTGTTCTCTGCCAATCAAGGGCCTAGCGTCGCCTGTCCGGGTGGCATTGACCTTCACTTGGAACCTGCGCTGGCCTGTCCCATGTCCCCGGGATCTGGAGCTGAGCTCGGAGAAGCCACCGCCTTGTTCCTGTAAAACCTCATTGAGGGACGATCCTCTGAGACCCTGGGGTCAAGGCCTGTCCCCGTGTTCCCACTGTGGCTGGCCTCACCTATTCCCAGAGCCACTCCCGTGGAAGGGACCCGAGGGCAGACCCCGGGGCTCTCCCCAGACCCTGGCGCACCCCTGCCCCACACTTACCGTACAGTGTTGGCCTTCTAGGAGATCAGACTTTGGTTTCTCTGTGAATGAGTCTCAGGCTCCCGTGGAAAACACATTTGGAGCTGGAATGTCGTCGGGGTGGCCACCCACCGCAGTGCTGGGATCTGAGTCCAAGCCTGCTGTCAACTCTCCGCAGTCCCCGTTAGGTGGTTCATGGAGGCTTCCCGGGTCCCCTGGTCATACCTGAGAGCATACAACCTTGGGGTTATGCCAGGCACGGGAATGTCGTCACTCTTCTCCCATCCCTCAGAAGAGGAAAGGAAGGGTCCCAGGTCACACAGAGAGTAAAGGTGGGGCTGGGCCCTGGCCTTGTCCTGCACTCAGGCCCTCATCCCAAGAGTAGCCCCCTCCCCCGGGCGTGAAAAGCAGTCTTCACCTTTTTTTCTTTTTTTTAAGAATTTCTTTTTTAGTTATAGGTGGACACAATACTTTTATTTTGTTTGTTTATTTTTCTGCGGTGCTGAGGATCGAACCCAGTGCCTCACACATGCTAAGCGAGCTCTACCACTGAGCCCCAGCCCAGCCCCAGCCCCGGTCCTTCACTTTTTAAGGGCAATGTTCCCACTGGCTCACTCACCCATTTGGCAAATATTTACTAGGCACCTACTATGTTCTGGGCCTCAAGTAGGAGATTAGTGCTGAGTGAGCCAAAACCTGGCCCCTTCTGGAAGCTTATCAATTTTGAGGTGAGAAAAACTTGGAACAATTGTACACATGAAAATGATAAAAACTAATAAGCATTGTTGAGAGAGAGGGGCGGGGGACAGGTAAGAGTATTGAGAGCTGAAGGAGAATAGCTCTGGATATTAGGCAAGGAGTCTGGGAAGAGCAGCCTAGGAAAAAAGAATAATGTGTGCAAAGGCCCTGTGGCAGGAGTAAGCAGCATAAAAACAAGGTTGGAAGTACTCAGATGAAGCAGGAGGACCCAGGGCTGGTGGACCTGCCCTCATCCTCAGAGGAGGGCCCAGAATTGGTTTGTATTCCAGAGCAGTGAAGAACAGCTGGAGGGGGTTGAGTGCACACAGGGACCCAGCTGGGAGGTGCTGTCCTTAGTGGCTCAGGTAGTGGCTTGCAGTAGGGCTGCAGAGAAGGAAAAGGGAGCTAGAGCCAGTGTCCTCTAACCACAGCTTCATTCTGGGTTCCTCTGGCCCTTTGCAGAGGCTTGTTCTTGTGGCCAAAGCCCAGAGACCCCGGCTCCTAGGCAGTGGCTAGTGATTGTTTAAAAAACAGCTCTGTAGGGGGAAATCTTCACGGGTACCATTTGCCAGTTTCTGCAGTGTAAATACTCCCACAGTGACTGGTTCAGGATCCCACCTCAAGTCCATGGTGAGGAGTTGGGAAGGACGTTTATTGTTCTCTAAGCGGGACAAGTTGGCTGTAGCACAGAGACCCTGGGGTCTCAGACAGCCCCTGGTCCTAGTGGAATAGTGTTTATAGGTGGCCTCAACCCTCTGCGGAACTCCTGGTTCCTGTGGATGTGTTGGGAACGGGGAGAGTGGAGAGGATGCGGGCTGGATGGGAAAGGGGGGCCCGTAAGGAATTAATAGTAATGCTACACCTTAGTCTTTCTTGGATCCCAAAGATTGTTCTTATCCTACTTCCTAGATGAAGAAATTGTTGCTGGATGCAGAGGCGCATGCCTATAATCCCAGCAGCTTGGGAGGCTGAAGCCGGAGGATTTTAAGTTCAAGGACAGCCTCAGCAAATTATTGAGGCCCTAAGCAACTCAGTGAGACCCGGTCTCAAAATAAAACCTAAAAAGAGCTGGGGAGGTGGCTCAGTGGTTAAGCATCACTGGGTTCAATCCCCCGTACAAAAAAAAAAGAAAAGAAATTATTATCTTAGTTCTGTGGGATCAAGTGCATGGAGTACTGCATACATGGCATATGTTAAGGTCATCTGAGTGGCAAACCACACCCCAGTACTAGGTGTGAGTGGCAAACCGCTTACCCTGTAGGCACAGCCCTGGGCATGAGGCCATGTGTTGCAGTCCCTGCACTTGCTCCACTGCCCCGCTCCTTGATTGGTTGCTACAAGGACAGTTAACAAGAAATTGCTTTGGTGGCTGCCTGCAATCTGCCTAGCTACCGCCTGAGTATATATACATGGTAACTGCACAAGAAAATCAGACCTGCTTCCTGCTTGGTCTCCGGAGGTCTTGATTAGCAACTCCACAGCCACATTCTCCTCTACCCTGTTCCGTGGACCTTCTCGCTAGACAAGAGAGAGCCTATGCATAGTTCTTGTTCTAAGGATGATATTATGCATTGTAATTTAGCAGGTCTACTTCAGATTAATACTTGATTCCAGTAAATCATAGATGCTTGGCTGCAATACAGCTCCTGTCCCTTGCCTGTCCTCTGTGCCATTTTGGTCATTCCACCCATGCAAATATTGCAGTGCTGGGTTTATTGCTATCTTTTGTGTTTTCCCAAGAATTTTGAAGAAAGAAGGACAAAATATATTTATAGAATTTCACGTTAACCCACATATTGGCCTTTTTGGTGGACTTCATTTCTCCTCGGGATTTGAATGATCATCTAACGTCCTCCTTTGTTCCCATATAGCTCTGTTCTCTCCCATATTTTGTGCTCTTATTATTATTATTATATAGTACACCTTTATATAAGATCAGCAATATGGATTTACAATTATTATTTTATGTAAATTTTTTATTTGCTCTTTTTAGACATACATGACAGTGGAATGTACTTTGACATATGATACTTACATGAAGTGTAAGTTCCCATTCTTGTGATTGTACATACTGTGGAGTTACACTGGTCTTGCGTTCATATATGAACATAGGAAAGTTCTGTCTGATTCATTCTACTGTCTTTTCCATTCCCATCCCCCCTCCCTTTTCTTCATTTCCCTTTGTCTAATCCAATGAACTTCTATTCCACCCCACCTTTTGTGTGTTGGCATCTGCATATCAGAGAGAACATTCAGCCTTTGGATTTGGGGGATTGGCTTATTTCACTTAGCATGATATTCTCCAGTTCCATCCATTTACCAGCAAGTGCCATAATTTCATTCTTCTTTAAGGATGAGTAATATTCCATGTGTATATATATCACCTTTTCTTTATCCATTCATCCGTTGAAGGGCACCTAGGTTGGTTCCATAGCTTAGCTATTGTGAATTGAGCTGCTATGAACATTGATGTGACTGTGTCCCTATAGTATGCTGATTTTAAGTCCTTTGGGTATTTGCTGAGGAGTGGAACAACTGGGTCAAATGGTGGTTTTCTGAGGAATTCCAAGTTTTCTGAGGAATCTCCATACTGCTTTCCACAGTGGTTGCACCAATATGCAGTCCCACCAGCAGTGTATGAGTGTGCCTTTTCCCCCAACATCCTCGCCAACACTTATTGTTACTTGTATTCTTGATAACTGCCATTCTGGCTGGAGTGAGACGGAATCTCAGTGTAGTTTTTAGCCCTTGTTTTTAAAATCGTCTAAGAGAAAAACATATTTATAGTGTCTTTTCTAGTTCCCTTTTGTGGTAAGTCCTTTTTAGTTGCTCTGTGTTCCTTCATGTGGATTTAACTTCTGTCTAGTGCTATTTCCTTTCAGCCTGAAGAACTTACTTTAGTCTTTCTTGGAAGGTAGATCTGCTAACATTTCTAACTCTTTGTGCATCTGGGTATGTCTTTATTCTGTTTCAGTTTTGAAGGCTCCATTTATTGGCTTTGGACTACTCCACTGACAGATTTTGTTTGTTTCAGCACTTTGTCTCTGACTGCCCACTTCCTTCGGGCTCTCATTGTTTCTGATGTGAAATCAGCTGTTAATTATATTGTGGTTCCTTCAAAGGAAATGCATTGTTTTTGTCTTGATGCTTTTGAGATTTTCTCAGTCTCTATTTCAACAGTCTTATTATGATGTCAATGGATCTTTTTGTATTTATCCCACTTGGATGTGTATATTCATGTTTCCTATCAAGTTTGGGAACTGGAAACTTTGGGGCCATTATTATTATTATTTAATGTTTTCTGCTCCTTTCTCTCTTTTCTCTTCTTCTGGGACTTCCACTGAGTATGTCTGAGGTTGTTTCCCTAGTCTCTGAGGTAGTGCTTATTTTTCTTTGTTTTTTTTTTTCTTTCTGTTCTTCAGATTAGATGGTCTCAGTTGATTTATCTTTAAAGTTGCTGATTCTTTATATCAACAGCTCGAAGGTGCTGTTGAATTCCTCTAGAGCTTTCTTCTTTGTAATCATTGTACTTTTCAAACTCCAGAATTACTAGTTTTTAAAAAATAAATATTCTCTTAATCGTTATCCTTTAGTTGATGAGTCATTTGATGAGCATTTCCTTAATCCTCTGACATGGTGTTTTGTTAGTTCTTTGAACACACAGAGAGCATCTTCTTGGAAATCTTTGTCAAGTGCAATGTCTGGGTACCTCACAGACAATTTCTATTGACTATTCTTTTCCCTCAGAATGGATCCCATTTCCCTCTTTATCCATATGTCTTATGGTTTTTATTGAAAACTGGGCATTTTAGATCACACCTTGTGGCAACTCTGGATTCTAATTCACCACCACTGACCCCCACCAGGGTTGTCCTTGCTGACCTTTCCCTGTGTCCGTTGGTTGGTTGGCTCTTGTCTAGTGACTTGCTTAGGCTAATTCTGTGGACTCTGTCTTCCTCACAGTTATGAGGCTACTGCCGTCTGCTTAGTTTGTTTTTGATTCTTGTTTTTATTTTTGAGGCTGGTCTCCTAGGAATTGCTCCTGGGTCAGCGTAGCTTAGCAATAGCCAATGATTGGTCAGACTGTGCTTAATTAAATACCTTGATCCAGGAAGGCCAATGGATCCGTGTGTGGGTTGGGGAGCACCTTCAAAATGTAGGTGGCCCTGATCTTTACTCTGTGTGCTCAGCTAAGGATGGGTGGGCAGTGAAGGCCCTTCAGTCTTCCCAGTGTGCAGGTCGTCTTTTATCCCAGGGATAGATGGGAGCTTAGCAAGGCTCACTGTGGCTTTTTTTATTCCTGGATATTCTTGATAAAAGTCTTGCTATTCGGGTGATTTTTACTTGCTGCAACCAGAATTATACTTCAGGCTAGCTGCAATGTTGGCCTTAACATGGGCAACTTAAAAAAAAAAAAAGACAACTTTTTATTTGTTCTTTATAGATATATGTGACGGTAGAATATATTTTGACATATCCTACACCCATGGAGTATGACTTCCCGTTCTTGTGGCTGTACATGATGTGGAGATACACATCATGTACAGCCACATGTACATGGTATATTCATACATGAACACAGGAAATTTCTGTCCAATTCATTCTACTGTCTTTCCTATTCCAAAATATGTAATTTTAACTAAAGAAACGTGCCTATCCTGAGATCATGCTTACATCGTATTTACCCATGAGAGTACACAGTGGGATCAGTGGGACAGCTGCTGGCTTAGAGTCTGCAGTTTCCAATGATCATCTCTGTCTGGATGCTGAATCTGGCTCTCGTACCCCTTGGGTGGCGCGTATGGGGGGCACCTGAGAAGAGCTGATACAGCAACTGGATTTCCAGAAGGCACCTCAGAGGCAAATGGTGGTTGAACTTGTCTCCTTAGGACATCCAGCCCTGCCTGCCCTGCCTGCCCTGCCTGGGCCTCTGCCCCCAGGGATGCAGGCCTGGCAGCTCCATCAGCAGGCCTGGGGTGGGAAGCCAGGTGCCCTCTGCGCTGGCTCCCAGTCACCGGAAGCCTGCCAGGCGCTCAGGAGGAAGGTCTAGCTGAGCCAAGAGAATGATCAGTTCCCTCCGGGCAGTGCTGCCAGCAGGAGGGAGGGGGGTCACTTGGTAAGCAGCAGGCTCCCGACCCAGAAGCCCAGGCCACAGAGGCCTGGGGCCAGGGGGCACCGGTAGACCCCCAGGTACTCATTTAGAAGACAAGGAGTCACAGGGAAGCTCCTCCCCCAGGTACTGCCCCTGTCCTTGGAGTGGACATGTACAGAGAGGCCTGTGCCTGTCACTGAAGGTCAGCGTGCTCTGCAGACACTGTGGGGAGAGGGAGGGGGGGACAGGGGGGACTGGGCTGACTGTCACGTACGCTGATGTCACTGGGCACTCCAGCACTCCACCTCCCTGAGGTATCACTTTCCTCATGGTCAAGCCTGCAGCTGAGTTCAGGGGCCAGTCACGTCCCCTCCCTGGCAGGGCTCTTTTGGCTACTCACTGCGCCACCTCTGGGGCTGCCTAGGTCTGGGTGGCATACACCAGCCCTGCCAGTGTCAGCTCTGTCCCTCAGAGGTGGGGAGGGGAGGCTGGGGAGTGGGGAGAGTGTCAGGGTCAGGTTCCCCGGGGGCCAAGCTGCTGAGGAGGGGTCCCATGAGGGGCTTCCCGGGTTGGGAGGCTGAGCCGAGTTTCTCTCCAGGTGAGCCGGGTGTGACACAGGAGCTCCCAGTCTGAAGGACAAAGATAGAACCCTGGCCCTCAGAGTGTCCAGTCTGATGGAGGAGACTGGATCAGAGAGCCCCCCCACCTCCTGGTGGCAGAGAGCCAGCCCCGTCACACAGTGGCTGGGTCTGGGCAGAGTGGGGTGGCAGTGGTTGAAGCCCCTTCTTGCCTTCTCCCCTGTGTAGGGCTCCCGGGTCACCCAGATCTGTCCTCTGCAGGTCCCTCCCCCTGCTACTCTGAGCACCCAGCAGGTGTCCCCCATGTGACTCCTGCGTACAATGCAGAGGGGCTGCCAGAGCCCAAGTGCGGACAGACAGGGCGTCCCTGTGTCTGAGCTGTCTTCTCGTCTTCGGGGCTGGGTCCAGCAGAGGGAGCTGCCAGCCAGCAGGAACCCAGGCCAGCTGTCCCTGACCTCTGAGATGGCCTTGAGGGGCTCCTATACCTGCCCAGGTCGGGGAGCCACCCTGGGACTGGAAATGGAGTGCCTAGAAGCAGACACAGGGACACAGGTCACCTCACCCCACCCCACCCTCCAAGGCTGTCCCCACAGAAACCCCTCTGGGGAATCACAAGCCTATATCCATCCAGAGGAGCCTGTGAGTCCTTCCCTTTGTCCCTGGGTGAGGTAGCAATGCACGGGATGACAGACCAGGGAGTGGACTTTGCTCCTTGCTTATGGGATCCATGACGAGACAAGTTAGGTATCCTCTCTGGGCCTCGTTTTGTCATCTGTGAAGTGGGCAGCTGTGGAGGGAGCGTGTGTGAAAAGTGCCTGAGAGGATGAGCCCAGTGAGGGTACGTCCCTTCTCCCCACGCCAGGCCTCCTGCTGCACTCCCGGGGATCTCCTGTGCCAAGGCTGGAAGGTTGGGGGTGGGAGAAGACGTTGGGGCGAAAGGTCACCGAGGCCCAGGCAGCACTGGCCAGAGCAGAGATGGCCTTTGAATCGGGTCACACACATCAAGCTGCAGCCAGAAGGAGGTGACACCGAGGGGCAAGGCACGGGATCCCACTGGCTCTTCTTTAGCACTACAACATGTCCTGGCTGCAGGTCAGCCCCCAGTAGGACCCACGGGCTTCTCGCTACCTCCATCAGGGCTGAGGTCTGGGTGTTCCCTCCCCTTCACATTGATATTTATCGAGAACTTAACTATGTGCTGGGCCCTGTTGTGTTTCTAGAGAAATAGCGTGAGCAGAGGTGAGCGCATGGAGCGGGGTGACAAGCATTAAACACATTAGGCATATTAGGGACTAGCTAGTGCTCTGTGGAAACATTCACAAGGACAAGAGTCAGCTGTGAGGGGTGTTAGGGGATGACATGATGTTTAGGAGGGAAGTCAGAGAAGGCCACACTAAGAAGGTAACAATTGAGTGAAGACGTGTGAGGAGGAGCCCTGTGCACTGTGGAGATCAGGCCGCACAGAGGAACATCACATGCAAAGGCCCTGTGGGGGTAGCCCAGCCGGTCTGTTTGGGGAAGAACAAGGAAATCAGTGAGAGGACAGAGATGAGGTCAGAGAGGTAGGAGGGAGTAGACCTGCAGACCAGCAGGCCCTTGTCAGGACTTTAGCCACAGAACAACACACCCATTTCCCTGATGATCAGTGGGAAATAAGGAAGTGCACCTGCTGACTTCCTAGATCAGACTGGGCTCCTGATTGATGGGCGGCTGGCTTGGTACATGTGGATCTGCCCCATGGGGATCTCTCATCAGATGGTGCCACCCCACAGTGGCCTTGGGGGAGAGAGGGAGGCTGCTCAGGGGAGGGCTGGGAACAGCCTGGTCTCCTTGATCCTGCATCCTCAGCACCTCGACTTATAGGCACGGAGGAAGGAAGCAAAGAAGGAAGGAAGGAGAGAAGAAAGGACAGACGCCCAGTCATTCCCCAGAACACCAGAGACCAGTTGTTTAAAAAGCCCAGGGCAATGAGGTCAGAGAGAAGCAGGCTGGTAAGGCCTCCCCAGACCTCCTCTTTTCCACCCTGGGGAGCTTCAGCTGGCCCCTGGTGGCATTCCCGTGGTGGAGACCATGCTACACCCTCTCCCTAACTCACACATCCGAGCCAGCCAGCAACTGCAGAGACCGTGGCCATGGTCAAGATCCCACCTCCCACAGCCCAGCACCTTGTCTGAGGCCCTTCCCTTTCTCCCTGAGCCACATCCAAAGAGCCACCTCTTTGTGACTCTCCCCACCCATGCACAGGTGGCAGCTTGGTGGACCTACCAAAGGAGCCTAGCCTCAATCAGTGTGGGACAAGGGCTGCCCCAGGCAGTGGGGCATGTGGCCTGGGGTGAGGTAGTAATACTAATGACAACAGCCACAGTGGTGACAGTGTGTCAGCCTCTGTCCAAACCTGTCACCTACATGTTCTCATTGAGTCCCAAGAGGCCTCCAAGAGCTGGCTGAGGGAACTGGGGCTCTGAAAGATCAAGGGACCGTCAGGTGCCCTTCCCTGGGTGGGGTGACCCTTCCTGCTGCTGCTCACCCTTCCTGGAGCAGTCAAGAAGAGGGGTTCAGCCCAGAACACCCCCATCTCCTGCAAGACCCAAGCGAGCTCTATGTGGCAAATTCCAGCCCTGCCCTGCAGAGAAAGAAACTGGGGTTGAGGGGGACAGCAGGGGCTGGTGAGACGGAGCAGCCCCCTCCAGTCTCTGGCCACACTGTGGGACAGCAGAGTTGGCTTCTGGGGCTCAGGCCACCCCCAGGGCGTGCTGCTGCTTCCCGGGTCCACCTGCCCCTCGCCACGGTGGGGCTGGGAGAAGGGCCAGAAGTAGGAGCAGGCCCAGCCCCCACCCCAGGCCGAGATGCGTCTCCTGCCCAGAGAGACCAGATCTGGGGATCCCTGTGCACAGAGGACTTCTGAGGCTTCCAGAGCTGAGCCCCTGCTTGGAGGGGTACTGGGGACCTGGGCCCTGCCAACTCCTGGCCTCAGCCACCCTCTCCGACCTCACAGCAGGTGCCTCCTTGACTGCCAGCTGGGGGGGGGCACTGAGGACAAGCTGCGAGAAGGGCAAAGAGTGCCCTATAAGTGGCACCAATCCAGCCCCTGTGGGCTCCTCTCCCTCACTCTGCACCCCCAGGGCACCTGCCATCCTGTACCCCCAGGGATGGCGCCCACCCTCCTCTAGACTTGGGAAGCCTGGCAACCTCGGCCCTTCCCCTTGACTTACACTCATGTGTGCGCATGTCTGATTCCCAAGGGCATCTGAGCCTGGGGGCGCAGGGCATGGGTCTGAGGCCCCTCTACATAGGGCTGGACAGAGAGCCATTCCTTCCTGCTCTCTCTCCCTCCTAGAAAACAGCAAAAGTGACCTGGGACAGGGTCCTGATGGACAATAGGAAGAACCTGGGTTGGGGTCTCACAGACCTGGGTACCCCTCCTGACTCTTCCTAACTGCTCTCTTTTCCACTTTTAAACTTTATTTATTTTTGCTGTGCTGGGGATTGAACCCAGAGCTGGCACATGCTAGGCAAGCGTTCTGTGACTGAGCGACACACCCACCTCCTAAGTCCTTTTTCATTTTGAGACAGGGTCTCACTTGGCCTTGAAATTGTGATCCTCCTGCCTCACCCTCCCCAGATGCTGGGATTACAGGCATGTGCCACCACACCAGGCTTTGAGAATAGAAGTGATGCAGGTTCTGAACCAGAATGTGTCCCTCATAGTTGATTGATATTTGCACAAACAAGGCCAAGTTGATGGGGTCCTTGTCCACGTGAGCATCAGCTTGGAACGACAGTGGCCTCATCACCTGAGTCCTCTTCAGTGAGCTCAGGGCTGTGAGCCCAGGGGTGATGGGTATCCTAGGAAGCAGTTCCATGGGAAAGGAAGGAACCCATGGCTTAGCACTTTGGAAGTCACCTAGCACTAGGAGGGACAGGAAGCTGGGAAAGAGTGGCCCTTCCTGAACATCATGGCCAGACCAGGTAGCAGGAGGAGGGATAACTGTGAATGGCACAGAAAAGCTGAAGTAAACCCATTTTGAAAGTCCATGTTGAAAATCTAGCAAAATCTTGGCCAAATCCTCGTTGACGGCTCACCCTGCAGAGCAGGGACTGCGCCTCCAGAGCTGGGACCTCAGGATAAAGATCTGGAGTGGCGCCCTTCCTTCAGCTCTGCTGGAGTAAAAAACAGGTCTAACCTTTCCCCTCAAGGGGACACACCAGCAGCAGAGAAGAGTAGGTCCAAGGAGTCAGGCCCAGAAAAGATAAGAGAAAGCCGTAAGATAGAACTGGCCAGAGGGAATTTCACTCTGTTTGCTCAGGAGCACCGCAATCTCAATTGTCGTTAAATAATTTGCTTCAAACCACATAATTACACATGGTCAGGATAAGATTCCAGCTCCCACCAGGGCCAGGGTTTCCTCCTCAGACCCTCCAGCTGCTTCTACTAGGAGCAAATAACCCAGGTTCCCCAGTCTCAGCTCTTCCTCACTGGGAGGCTGGGGATGAGAAGGCTAAGTGTTGGGCAGAAAAAGGGCCTGTTAGGATATGCTACTGGGGTTGGCTCCTGGGACAACCACAGGGACACACCTCTGATGACAGCTGATCAGTGGACACCTGGAATTCTCCAGGGCTGGCTCCAGGGACCTGATCTTTGGCCCCAGACCTCTTGGTATTTTTATCAGTGACTTGAATGGAGGAGGGCTGAGGGTCTCCCTCCCCAAGTTTGCAGATGACCTGAGGCTGAGACGAGCAGACCCAGCAGCGTAATCAGATTCCAAATTAGCCTGACAGTGCCTGGAACCATGAGGAAGCCACCAAGAGAGATCACAGCAGGCACAAATGACAAGTCCATCTGGTGGGTGAAAAGGCATACGGATATGATCCCACAGAAACCCTGGCTTATGTGCAAAAGGAGTCCTGGCAGTATTGCCTTGGATATCAGAGGCAACCTAAGTGTCCAACAGTAAGGGATCAGTTAAATACTTTGGGTAGATCATACGATGAGAGACGATGGGGCTGATACAAAGAAGGAAGCAAGGGGTTCTAAACTGATAGGGAAAATTCTCCATCTTGTCTGATTAAGTAAAAAAGCAAGATGCATGACAGGGTATGCTGACAGTGTAGATTCTGCTTCTCTTTGTCCAATTGGAAATTTGTGTTATATTTGTGTGTGTTATGTATATTCATATATACATATTATATATACATAATATACATTATATATATATATATATATATATATATATATATATATATATATATATATATATATATATATAATCTCCAGAAAAACATACAAGAAACCAAGTGACTTGCTGGAGTCTTACTTTACATTGTGTATCTTTGGTGTCATGTGCATTTATATGTGTATAAAGTGATGAAAAAGACCTAGAAGTTTGAATGACCACTGAGAGTTGATTTAAAAAAAGACTTTAATGTGAGGTTATATTAATAGGAGCATAGCGTTCTGACTGAAGAGTGTATATGTTCTGCCATACCCTGAGCTGGTATGATACTCAGAGAGTGGTGTTTCCTGAGGGAGCCATGTTTGAAGAAAAACTTTGATAACTAGATCATACCTAGGAGAAGAGCTTGGCTAGAACTAGAAGCGGGTTGGGGGAGAGAACCTTGACAAGCACAGAGATGTGGGAGGAATGGAGGATCATGGAGTTTGGGCAATTCAAGATGCCTGGTGATATGGGTGAGAAATATGCCAACCTTCTCTAGTTTGTTGAGGGCTGGCTTTGGAAGCAGGAAGGGCCTGGTTATTTTAGTTGCTCTGAAGGATGGGACTTGGATCGATGGTTTGGAAAGTACAGGGAGGTAAATTTTGGCCTCAGCTTGAAGACATTTCTAATTAGAATGACCCATTCATCAGAAATGAGCTTTCTGCCACCAGATGTATTCCAATAACCACAGATGATCATCTATCTGGAATGTTGGAGAGAGAGTCCCAGGGACCTGTATCTGGGGGCTCACTGCAGGCCGAGTGAAGCTGAATCTCTGTAGTTAAAGTCTGTAAATCTGCTTTACTGTTTATAATTTTATTTTATCTGATTTATTTTTATCTCAGATGCAGATACTTGAATTGATTTACACTTCTTGGTTCACAGTGTACTGTGACCTACTCAATCCCCTTCAATGTTCTTTTCATTTTCTTTTTCTTTTTCACCTGATCTCTTATTGCCTATATCTCACCCCAGAGCCAGAGCCAGACACCCATTCTGTGTTAGATATGTCTTGAAATATGCATCTCATGAGGTTTTCTGCATGTTTTATACTTTACATAAGTGATATTACACTTTTTTTTCATTCAACTTTGCTATTAATATCTATGTTTGTATATTTGGCTTGCTTCCAACCGCCTCGTAGACATTCAGGTTCCCTGGACTCCCCAACTCTTCAAATTTTGCTGCCATGAACACCCTGTACAAATCCTCTTTCATTCCTCCCTGGTCATTTTTCCAGGCTGGAGACCCATTTTTGTGGGATTCTGAGATGCAGGCATACTCACCCCTAGTTAAATACAGCCAGATTGCTCTCTGAATGGCTGCACAGCTTATCCTCTTGCCTATGGACCCCAAAGTCCCACCTCCCTGCATGGAACATGCTCTGCCTGTCTAATCTGTGTCATTCAGTTGGATGTGGAGGGACATAGTTATTTGAAACAGGTGTCTGTTTGGTGTCTAGTGAATTTGTGTGTTTCTTCATTTTCTTCTCAGCCTTTGAACTTCTTCTTTTATTATGTGCCCATTAATGTATTTGCCTTTTTCCCCCCATTAGGGTTCCTTTTGTTTATTGACAGAACTTTCTAAGATATTAATTCCTGCTGGGTTTTTAGATTGTCCCTTTCTTCTCCCATTCTGAGAATCTTCTTTCTTATCAGATGTGCTAAGGATTATTTAGTTTTGGGAAGCCCAGGAGCATATATATGCTGCCTAATTTCTAATCCCCCCACTTTGTACTTTTTAAGGTTCTTGGGCTTTCTGAGGCGTTACCTTGCCACCTCTGTGGGGGCAAACAAAGAAGTCAGGAGGTGTAAGTGTGGGTGGGTGTGATTATGAATATGTGATATGGAGCTGGAATGGCCCCTGCATTTTCTTTTAACCATCTCTAGTGAGTTAGAGATATTGTGAAGATATTTAAGTGACCCACCTTGGCCAGACTTGTGGGATCCAACTGGGGGAGAGGGGAATGTGTGAAAGATACTTCATTTAGAAAAGTCTAGAACATCTCATGTTCAGAAGATATCATCAATCAACTGAACTTTTCTTAATAATAGAAGCTTATCTTTTTCATCTCTGTGGAAGTTTTAAATTATGGCTGCAAAGTTTTTGGCACTGCTCCCATTGAGAGCGAGGAGAGTTTCTGATTCCTTCCATTGAATCTGGGTAGGGCTGAGCCTGGGTACTTTGTGTGCCCAGCAGAACTCAGCAGAAATGATGCTGAGAGATCTCTGTGGCTATTATGGAACTAGTCATGCCTTTTCTACCAGGTGTTTCTTGGAAACTCACTCTGGGGGAAGGTATTGTGTAAGCCATCTAACTTCCTGAGTCTGCCATGCCAGAGAGGACATGTGTAGATGCTCTGGTCAGCAACACCAGCTGAGCTCCCAGCCAACAATCAGCACCAACTGCCGGGCATGTGAAGGAGCTCTCTTGGATACCCAGCTCTGATATCCGATAGCAACTGTAGGAGAGGCCTTGAGTGGCAACTGCCTGGTCAAGCCCTTCCTGAAATTCTGACCCACAAAATGCTGAGATGACAAAATTACTGTTTGATCACTAAGTTTGGGGGTAATTTTCTATGCAACAATCGTAACCACAACCATCTCCTTAAACATAGTAAGCCCACTTTCTTTAAATCTTTGCTGTTAACTCTAATACAGGTAGACTATGTGGATCTATTTCTATCGTCTATCTTTTCTGATGTTTTAAATATAATGTTGTCTCACTCTTTGTGTATAGTTATTTTTGATTATGTGTTGGACATTGTTTTTACATCTTTCTTAGAAATAATTGGAGCCTCGGATGATGCCTTTCTTCAGAAAGGACCCAACCCACATTTGTGCCTGGAGCACTGACAATACAGGGTCTTCTAATTGTATTTTAAGGATTGAGTAGAAACTAAGCTCTTTCTGGTTCACCCTTAGCTCCTAGGGTGTAGCCCTTTGCGGAGTGCCTGCCAAGAGAGAGGGAGTTCACTCAGTTTCACTACTACCAAACCCTGGACCTTCATTCCATGTGCTCATGGTCTCACAATGCTGTCAAAATAATTGTTCAGCTTCTTGGGCTCTCAGGTGATTCTTCCCAAATGCTCAAACACCCCAGGGCTTAGGGAGAGAGAAGGTTCCAAATTCCACTCTTATCTCTCTGGGTCTTAATCGTGGCCCAGAAATTCTTTGCTATCTTGTTAGTTCTCTGATGTCTTTGAGCGGATTTTGAAATATTTTGTTCTGCTGCCCTAGTTGCCCTCAGTGAGTGTATCAGTCGGCTTTTGTATATTTCTTTAAATACCAAAAATATAAAAAAAACTGAAATTATGTCCTCTGAAAGTCCTTGTTTAAAAATGTGATATATACTCTTAAACCTTCTTAAACAGAAATTGATCGAATCCAATTTTCCACCGAAGACTGCTGTAATGAAAACAAAACCATGTCCCTAAGAGCTAGGGTCTGTCATTTACTTTGCCTCTGCCCCGAGTAGCTCAGGATTGCTTTAGTTTTAGTTCTTGGGTAAACTTCTTATTGTTTATTTATTTATTTATTTTTGCTGTCTGATATCTTTCATCTCAAAGAAAGATCATTCATCTCATCTTTAATAGCCTTTATTCCAATGAAATTATTTTAGTACATATGAAAGCTACAGTCAAGTTAGCTTGAATAGTGTATAATATAGTCCCTGATTCAGGTGGGGGAAAAGAAGTTCCAAATCATAATTGTCAAAGTTCTAAAGTATAATTGCCAAACTCTTGTCAGACAATTTTCAGGAGTGTCGTTGGTCTGCTCAGCAATCTCTTGATCTGAGACCTGGGTCCAGATGATAGAGTTGGTTAAATATGAGGGCCTAGATAAGTAAAGTGTCATGACATCTGCCCTGACTTAGGTACCCCCACTGGAAATGGGGAATTTGAGGGCATGAACATCACTCTGCAGTAGCTCAGGGGCTTTGGCCAGCCCTAGGCTGCCGTCTCTTTGTTTCTTAGGCCCCACCCTGTCTCCTGGCCAAGGAGACTCAAGAAACTCTGGCAGAGAATGTTGCTCCCTGCTGCCCAGCGGAGATGACCACTTCATGGAGAGTGGAGAGGGGAAGGAGGAGGAAAATGAAAAGAAAGGTCCCCTTTCAGACTTAAGACGATGTGGAGTGGCTGCCCCACTCCCTGCCAAGAGCTGACTCACCGGGCTGGGACGAGGTACCACAGGTGCACGCAGACCAGCAGACAATAGGCGCCTGTTGCAAACAGCCCCACACCCCAGAGAGACCACCAGGTCAGGTGAAGATAGCCCCTGAGGGAGCGTGGGGGCTGGAAGGGCGGGCAGGAAAGGGCTCGGCCTGGAATCTGTCATTCTCCAGCCTTCCCAGGACCTGGCTCTGCGCACTCACAACCACAGAGACCCTGTGATTTCACGACTGAGGGATAGAAGCCCTGGACCAGAGACCTGGACCACCACCTTGGAGTGTGGGTCACCTTCATCTCCCAGCACTAACTGCTGCTGTCAACATGCTCTGTGACATTGGAGAAGGTACACACCTTTTCTTTTGTTCAGTGGCCAATGTTTCTTTTAATAAATTCTGCATCTCAATATTTAGTACACACTGACACATTAATTATTGATACCTATTTACTGCTTGAATAAGTGAATAAAATAGGGTGTTGGATTTTCTTTCCTTGGTGGTTTTTTTTTTTTTTTGGTACCAGGAATTGAACCCAGGGGTGCTTAACCCCTGAGCCACATCCCAACCCCTTTTTATTTTTATTTTTTTAAATTTTGAGACAGGGTCTCATTGAGTTGCTTAGGGCCTTGCTAAGTTGCTGAGGCTGGGTTTGAACTCGCGATCTTCCTGCTTTAGACTCCCGAGCCTCTGCACATGCTTGGCTCTTTGCACATTTTTTATTGGTGCATTAGAGTTGTACATAATGATGGGGTTTGGTGTTACACATTTGCACAGGCACACGGTACAACAATACAATTTGGTCTATACCACTCCCCGACACTTGTCCTCTCCCTCCCCACTTCCCACCCCTGATCCCTTTCCTCTACTGAGCTCCCTTTGATTTTCATGAAATCCCCACATCCCTCCCCTGCTCCTGTCTCTTCCTTTTTTCTTTCTCGCTTCCATAGATGTGAAAAAGCACATGACCCTTGACCTTCTGAGTTTGGCTTATTTTGCTTAACATAATGGTCTCTAGTTCCATCCATTTTCCTACAAATGGCATCATTTCATTTTCCTTTTTGGTTGAATCAAACTCCATTGTGTATATATACACCATATTTTAAAAATATTCATTCATGGATGGACACCTAGGCTGGTTCCCTAGCTTGGCTATTGTGAATTCCGCTGCTATAAACATGAGTATATCACTGTAGTAAGATAACCTTCCTTCTTTAGGATAAATACTGAGGAGTGGTCTAACTGGGTCACATGGTGGTTCCATGCCCACTCCTTTGAGGGTCCTCCATAATGATTTCCATAGTAGTTGCACTAATTTACAATCCCACCAATAGTGTGAAAGGGTTCCCTTTTTCCATGCCCTCTCCAGCGTGTATTGTTATTTGGATTCTTGATAACTGCCTTTCTGACTGGTGCCAGATGAACTCTTTCTGCAGTTTTGATTTGCACGTCCCTCGTTGCTAGTGCTGCTGAACATTGTTTCGTATCTGTTGGTCATTTGTATTCCTTCTTTCGAGACATGTCTGTTTAATTCATTTGCCTATTTATTTATTAGGCTATTTGATTTTTGGATGCTTTTTGAGTTCTTTATATATTCTACATATTAACCCTCTGTCAGAAGGGCAGCTAGCAAAGATTGTCTCCCATTCTGTAGGCTCTCTTCACATTCCTGTTTCCTTTGCTGTGCAGAAGCTTGTTCATTTGATGCCATCCCATGTATTAACTCTTGGCATTATTTCTTGAAATTGAGGGGTCCTGTTGAGAAAGTCATTGCCTGGCACACACCTTTTCTGAGCCTCATTTTACCCCTGAACTCCTCACCTATAGTATCTCATTAAATCTTCCCCTGGTCTTTGAAGTAGGTACTATGATTAGTCCCATTTCACAGATGGGAAAACAGGCACAGATGGCTCAACGATGCGCAGCTGAAAGCTAGGCTCCCAGGTCAGAGCTGTGTCAGCCTGGAGTCCCTGCCCACCCCTGTTCCACACAGCTACTGGGGTGGACCAGGACCTAACCCCCTGCATCTTGGCAAACAGAATGCCTGCTCTGGGGCCTTGGCAGAGGCCATCGGGGTGACATGGTCGGGAAGCTTCCCTCCTGGAGAAGGGGAGCTGAGCAGCTCCCGGCAAGGTGATGGGCAGCGTGGAGGTGAGGGAGTGGGGCTGGGGGCTGAGGCCTGGGGTTCTGAGCTGACAGTCTACGTGTTGGGGGTCTGTGTAGAAGATCTGCATGGGGGTCTCTGCGCTGAGGCAGGCCGTTCATGGCTCTGTCCATTGCTAGCTACGAACTCAGGCAAGTTTCAGAGAGTTTTAGGGCCTCAGTTTCTCATCTGTAAAATGGGAATGATAACACCAGCTCAAGGGGTGGCACATGTAACAGCACGTCATGGTGCGGTGGCCCACGGGGAGCATCCAGCACAGCCCCTGCCCCTCTGCCTCCTCCTCTCTGGGGGAGGCCTCCCTCTTCTTGTCTTTCCTCAGAGGCCTCCTTGGCCCAGTGTTGGGCAGTCTGGCGTCCCCTGTGGCCCAGCCACCCCTCCTCCTTAGAGTTCACACCCTGAGTGGGCCCAGGGCCAGATGCAGCTCCCTGATGCTCTGCAGGGGCATCCGGTCCTCGTCCCCATGGTGCGCTTTCTCTGCCTCTACCTCGTTGAAAGGAGCTGAGGTGCATTCGCCCCAGAGTTCAATGTCTGGAGACCCAGCCCGGCTCCCCCTGGGTCAGACCCGGACCTCACTGGAGTCTGCCCCCCGGAAAGCAACGCTGTGAGGGGCCGGCTCTCATGGGGGCTCCAGGGTGAGCCCAGACCGGGGGAGCGGGTGGATAAGCGAGGCAAGAGGCACGCAGCCCCCGCCCTCATCTTGCTGCTGTCCAGAGCCTCCTGGGTTCTCTGCCTGAAGAAAGAAAACTTGCTGTCTAGTGTTGAAGGCCAGGGCCTTGATAAGGAATTAAGTGAGCAAATCCAGCCTGCATGTTAATCCTTCCTGCTCAGAGTGACCGGGGGAGCTCGGCTGGGCGAAGGCCTGGCCGGGACCAGTCACGTCTAGACCCAGCTATCGAGGCGGCAGACAATTAGCCAATTAGGCTGGAAAGATCCAGGTCTGGCTTCTGGAGCTCTGGGCTGTATCTCCCAAGAGGGCAGGACCTTCTGCAATGCAGGTTTAGGTGACTACTAGGGGTCAGCTATGGGGACATGCTCAGGGCCCCAGGGCGCCCCAATGAGGGAAGCTTCAGCCTTGTGTTCACTACCCCCATCTGCATCCAGCGTCCAAGCCCCGTCTTGGCAGAGAATGTGGCACGAAGCCACTACTCAGTGACAGTCAGCTGTACCATTATTATTGCTTTTATTGTTTCCACCATGCTCAGAGCCTGTGATGTGACATTTTTTCCAGTAAGTCACATTATTTACCCCTGTTTAAGGGTGGGGAAAAAAATTGAGTGGTGATTCAAACCCAGGTCTCCATAAGCACACGCCTTAAAGCTGATCTCTGAGTATTACACGGTGCTGGGCTGGGGCCGCTCTGGCAGAGCCAGGCCTCCTCCATCAGGGTTCCTGGGGCCAGGAGAGCTCAGGAGTCTGTGTCTTAAGGACCTCCTGCCATCTGTCGCAGCTTCCCTCGTGCAAGCAATCGGATTCTGAGCAGGCTGAGGCCATGAGGAGAGCACCACCCCTGTGCCCACTCACCCCCGCTTCCCTGAGCCCCCAGAGCCACCCAGGGTGGGGGCAGGAGGGAGGACACATCCTTTCAGCCACTTGTCTCTTTAATCCATTGAGAAACCCTTAGTGGCATGGCCTCTTCCCAGAGGCAGGGTGGTGGCAGGGGCGGGAGGGTGGCATTCCAAGTGGAGGGGATCCCCAGCATGGTCTCTGGGCCAGCCTGGCAGGCTCTTGTCTGCCTCCATGATGGGGAAGACCCAGAGAGGGGCCTCAGCTGCTCTGAGACCACCTGGGTCCGAAGAGAGAAGCGGGCTCTCAGGCCGACCACTCCTGCACTGGGGCCACCCACGCCCACAGCAGCTGGGAGGGTCTGTTTCTCATTAGCGTCTCTGGGCCTTGAGGAAACCAAGGCTTGAGGCTGGCCAGCAGCCTTGTGGTTTTGGAAGGAAGAGGAGGCCGAATCCTCAAGTTCCAGGGGTCTCTGCGTTCCGAAGCCTGTATGGGCACACACACGCACACGAACTGGCAGGCACGCGTTCAGGCAGAACAACACCTACACATGCACAGTGGGCTCGAGGCTGCAGGCCTGAGGGGGAGTCCTAGGCCCCAGCTAGCCTGTAAGGCCTCAGCAGTCGGGGAGGCAGGAGGACCTGGCCTCAAAAGACCTCTCCCTGGCTGGTCCCAGAGTCTCCCAGCTTTGTCCCTTCCTCTTGAGGCTGTTTGGTGCTGGTTCAGGGGACACCATCCACTCTGGCAAGGCTCTGACAGGTTGTCCCTCTCCATCTTGTCCCAGAGGGATTTCTAGGCAAAGGAGGGAGGCTCATGAGGTGTGAGGAGCCTCTCAGTGAAGCCCCTCCTTCCCCTGTCCCCTAAGACATTGAATCATAGTCCCCACCAACAAAGGCCAGGACTGGAGACCAAGGAGCACCTCTCACCAAGGCTGGTTCTCGCTGGGTGGCCAGACGGGCACAGGTCAGACCTGTCAACCTGAGACCGGGAGGTCAGGTTCCTCCCTCCCTGGTCAGCTTCAGGGCTGGCTCCCCCTGCAGTGATCAGAACTCTGTCCTGGTAGGGGCTGGGATCCTGATGCCCTGGGCCAGGAGGGAATGGCATTAGGGTCCCAGGGCCTTGGAGGGCCACAGCTTGAGCTCCCAGGGCCCTCCAGAGCTAGTCCCCAAATGGCCCCTGAGATGAGCACTGTTTTTCACTAGCCTCACTGGACCTCGGGGAAACTGAGGTTTGAGGCCAACCAGCAGGATATTTCATTAACAGGAAACAAACTTCCTCAGAAAGGACTGGGGACACCATTTGGGGATCAGTAGTTCTTGCTGATTCATAGTCATTATAGGCAGAGCTCTGCCCTGGCCATGACTGACACTGGCCTTTTGCCAACTCTTAAGACCTGCCCCTCTTCCTGGGCAGAGGACTGGCAGCTGAAGGGGCCCTGCCCTGGGCCCATTCTGGATCAGGAGCTGGGGAGATTTCAGGCCGTGCCAGCCCGAGGTTGACAGTCTGAACCGGGAGATGCCCATTCTCCACAGAGATGGGCCACAGGCAGCAGGCGAGGCTCTGGAGAATGGAAGCATAACAGGGCCAGAATGTAAATCGGTTCCCTCAAAGATGGCTGAGCTGTGTCCAGAGGCACGGACGGCAAGGGTCCTCCTAGAGGGGCAGGGAGCGGGGTGGACCTCAGGGTGCATAGAGAAACCTCCCCGTCTCCAGGGTGTGAGAGAAGCAGCCTTGGGCCCAGACTGTCTGGATTTGTACTCTGGTCTGACCCTCATAAGCTGAGACTCAGACAAGTTATTTAAGGCCAGTGTGCTCCATAAAACAGGACGATAATAGTTGCACCCAGTAAAACTGTTTCAAGAATTAAATGAGATATTCCAGATAAAACACTCAGAAAGTGCCTGGTACACGGTAAGCCCGCAGCCGGCGTTAGACATTATAGCTGTGGGCTGGGGGTGGGGGCGGTGGGCCAAAACTCACCCTAAAGGGTTTTAATTGACTGTTGACATTTGGTTTCCTCCGCTGGACTCTGAGTTCCACAGGTCCTTTATCTCTCATGCCTGGCACATCTCAGGGACTCAAAAACACGTGTTGAAAGGATGAACACAGGAACGAGTGAACCAGGGGAGAATGGGGCACCGAGAGAAGCTTCTGGAAAGAGGCAGGAAGGACCCCACAAGGGAGGTGAGGATAGCTGGAGTCACAGCTGGGAGGCCTCTGGCCGACTGGCGTCCACCTGGGCTGTGGCGAGGCTCCTGAGGACCGGAGCCCAGGCAGGCCGAGGGGATCAGGGTGGGAGGAGGCGAGAGAGATGGACCTGGCCGGAGCCCACCACGGAAGCTGGACAACTGTGTCCCCTTCTGGGTCTCGAGGGTCCGGGGTTGGCTGAGGCTGACCACGGAGGTGAGGATTGATGGGAAAGGGCCGGAGGGACAGCTGGGGCCCTTCAGCCTGAACCCCTTTCCCCCTCCACACAGACACCAGGGACCGTTTATGGAGCCTGGCGTTGGGTTGTCACCGGGAGAAAAGCCAGCCTCCTCCACAGACCCCTGGGCCAGAGGAGAGGCAAGTGCCGGAGATAAGAGGGTTTTAAACAAATAAACTGCCCTGTGAGACTTAAAAGAGGAAAGCCTGTGAGCTTTCTCTCCCCTCCTTTCTCTTTTCTCTCCTTCTCTCCCTCTCTCCCTCCCACTTCCTTCCTCCTGCTTTCAGTCTTGCTGAGCGGCCTGTCTTCCAGTGACCAGAGCCCCCTTCAGGATATCACCCTGGGCCGACAGCCGAGGACCTGTGCATTTTACTGCTGTGATGATCTATGGGCCATCCTGTCAGTGCCTCCTCAAGGTCCAAGTGGCCCAGCCTCAGGGAGCCCTGACCGAGGGGGGAGGGAGATGGATACACCCCACGCAGCAGCCCGTGGCTTCCCTTTCATGGCAGGAGCAGAGGGGTGTGGAGTGAAGTGGGCCCAGAACCTGCACCGCACAAGGGCGACTGAGAACTTTCCGGAAGCTGTCAGGTAAAGAGCCCTGGGGAAAGCTGATGACCCAGAGCCCTGTGTGCGGTTTTCAGGAGCCCCATCCCACTCTCCGTCCCCAGTCTGTCCTGAGGAGCAGGGAGGGTCACTGGAGTCCAGCCTCCCCTTGGGGCAGAGGTGATCCGGGCTGGAGAAGCAAGATGCTGGGAGAGGCCTGCTGAGTGGCCCTCTGGAGTCTGGGATGAGTGACCACAGGAGATATTCGCTGTCTTTGATAAGGGGCACTCAGGCTACCTGGAGCAGCAGGGAGCCTGTCAGTGACATGCCCAGGACATATGTATGGAGGGGGGGTGAGAAGTGGGCAGAAGCCCTCAGCCATGAGACGCAGCCCGGCTCCTGTGTGTCCTCCTCCCCTGGAAACACCCCTGTTCCCTGGCCCTGGAGCCTCCCCAGCAGGACCTCAGAGGACAGAGACGGGTGGGGACTGGATGGGAGCCTGTTGGTTTCTCCCCGTTACCTCATCATCAGTGCGTGCTGCCTGGCCACAGGCAGGCCTGTGGGATGCTGGCGGAAGTTCCCATGGCCTAGGGGAAGTGGGAGACTCCAGGGGAGGGCAAAGGTGAGACTCAGATGGCTTCCCTGGCTGTGGCCTTCCTACTGATGGGGAAGACCCCCTCTGGGGACCAGATGATGAGCTTAGTTCAACTGTAGGCATTTGCAAACACCAACACTGGGAAGCCCCTCATGGTAAAAAAGGAGAAATGGCACAGAGAGGGGAGGCCATGTGCCTAGAGTCACACAGCATTAAGCATTCCCAACTCTACCCTCCAGGCTGCGCAGAATCTGCAAAAGTCAAACTTTCCCTCTTCATACGCTTGTGCGCATGTGTGGGTGCTGATGGGGTATGCTCTCCAGGCCCAGTGACTGTGGCCAGGCCCTGGAAGGAGTCCCAAGTGCAGCCCTGACCAGACCCCCCACCTTATGGTCAGCAGAAGCAACCCACATGGGTTGGCCCCAGACTTGCAGGCGACATTCTCTCATCACTCCATTAGCTGCCCTCCCACTGACAGTCCACAGGCGGTTCGCATCTAGCCTGGCGCGCCCCCAGGCCCAGCAGGAGCATCAGGACCCGGCTCCAAGGATGAGTCTTCAGGGACCGCTGGGCCACAGCACTTTTCAAAAGAGCCCAGTCTGAGCAGGCAGATTAGTCTCAGGGAACTGCCTCGCTCCTCAGTGCCCAAGACAGACCTGGGGATCTTGTGCGGTCCATCTCCCTCATCTTCCCTTCCAGAAGAGGGAGAGAAAAGCACAAGACAGCCAGTTGTGGGAGAGGGAGCCATGCCTTCAATCAAAATGCCTGAACGTGGATGCAAGCACACTTCATGCAAACATATGCAAATAGCATGCAAATCCACCCAGGGAGGGGCGGACATGTGAAAATCAGGGCGCTGCAAAGTCCTGACAATGAAGCCCTCTGTTCTCCTGAACGGGATCCAGAGGTCCCCCAAGGACCCCGAGACAGAGCTTGGGACTTCCTGCTACATCAGAAACCTCGCCCTCCCGTTCCGGCTCCTCCCTCTCTGCCGTGGGCCTCTCTGCTGACCTCCCGTGGGCTGTCCCTGGGGCGAGGTCTGGAGCACACGGTGATACAAATGGAGCCCCCTCTACCTGTCCCCGGCCACACTGCTCATGCCCTCCTCTTCCCAGCCTCTGCCTCCCTTCCAATGCCCAGGCCAGGCCTGCAGCTGCCCATCCCCCACGGCGCAGTCTCTACCCAAGTCCAAGTTAGTCCCCACAAAGGGGCCCGAGTGGTCGGTCTGCCCAGGGAAAGACAGCCTCCCGGGGCCCCTCTGTTGTTCCCAGCACTGCCCAGCACACAAAGGATGCTCCCTAACAGATGAGTGATGGAATAAATGAATGAATCAACACAAATTCAAAGGCACGGTCATTCCCCTCTGGGGACCCGCCGAGCTTCCCGCTCACCATTTTCACAGCTGGCCTTGTGTTGGAGCTGGAGTGTTTGTGCTCTTCCGGGAGCAGCTGGGGCTGCGCAGGAGGAGGGTCCCGCGTCTCCTTCCCCCACCCCACCCCCCCGGAACCTGGGACCTCGGGTGGAGGGCTCTTGCGTGAGCATGTCTCATGAGGTCCCTGGGTGTCTTCTCTCTCACCTCAGTGGACTCTGAGGACCTGAATGAGGAGGACAGGCTCAGTCCCCTCCAGCGCTCAGGGCCTGGCACACAGTGGACACTTAGTAGCGGGGGCCGGTGGATGGGTGGGTGGGGACCGTGCATCTGCCATGGGACTCGAGGGATTGGACTCCTGGACAAATAAAGGCTGCAGTGAAGGGGTGATGGGTGGATAAATGGATGACAGACACATGACAGTCCTGTGGGGGGCTCAGGATGCTGGGAGCTTTCCTGCCCCCAGCCCAAGTACCCCTGCGCACACACCTCCCTGGTGCTCGGATCTGAGCTCCTCTTCTGACTTTGGTCTGGGGCAGCCGCAGCCTCCAGGCCTCTCCAGCCTCCCCTGTCCTCACTCCTGCCACAGCCCTGCTGCCCTTGGCTCTTCAAGGGGCCTCCACCCACCCCACCCCATATGAGATCCCATATGACCCCTGGAACGGAGATGGCTGCTCGGCTGGTGCTCCTGGCCTGGGCCGTGCTTCCCTCCTGTCCCTGCAGCCCCCATGGGCTCAGGACAGCGCTACCCTGCTTTCTAGGAGCAGGACTAGAGCACCAAGCCCCCTAGGGAGTGGGAGTCTCGGAGCAGGTTTGGCAGGAGGTCCCAGCCTGGTGGTGGAAGGAATCGGGACCATTCCAAAAAGTGCAGGTAGCTTGAGAGATGATCAGAACTGGAACACATGTCTGAAAAACTAAAACCAAACAAGAGAGCTCATGGTCAGACCAGAGAAAGGACATCCTAAGAGCAGAGGTTAAGGGAGAAGTGCAGTGGCTGAGGCAGAAGTCAATGCTCTGATGCTTGAATTTAGGGACTTTGGGAGGGAAAAAAAAAAAAAGAGAGAGATAATTTGAATTCATCTCTGCTTCCAAGTTTTCAGTGTTTGCCTAATCGTGTGGCCACCGTGTGCTCCTTATAAAACAGGTGGCAAGCATTGTGGGCCTCTCCATGAAGAAGAAATTAAGTTCTGAGAGGTCGCAGGACTGGTCAAAGGCTCTCAGCACAGGTGTTGAGGACCAGGGTCCAGAGCTCTTATGAATGAACCTGGATTATTGGCTCTCCCTCACCTTGAGCCGGTTGGCATATTTTATTTACTTTTATTATTATTGTTATTATTATTGAGGGCTACAGATGGAGCCGGGCCTTGTGCATGCTAGGCAGGCGCCCTATACCTCTGACACTGCCAAGGTCCGCCAAGGTCGGCGTGTTTTCTTAATGCTGAGGTCTGATGCTAATTTCTTTGCTTGGGTAAGAAACAAATGGGAAATGGAAGGTGGGGGGCGTCTCCCCCAGATCGTGGAAGCGCCTGATCCTGTCCCTGGAACAGCACGGGGGTCTGAGGGGAAGATTCTCTCCCAGGCAGGAAAAGGCAGGGCGCGTCCAGCCAGAAGGGGGCCTGGTCAAGAAGGAGCCTGGGCTTCCATCCGAGGCAGACGCCTCTTTGACCCCATCTGGGCGGCCCCCCTCTCCTTCCCCGTGTGGCCAGCACCCCTCGTCCCCGCTCGGCCCGTCCCCGCCTTGCCCCAGGCTGCAAACAAGGCCCTGTTGACAATCCGCAGGGGCTAAACACGCGATAACAGGGTCCCACCACGCCAGACATCCCAGCAGCGGGCAGGGCCCTGCGCTGTGACGGAGGATGCTTTGAATACATCATCCTGTCAACCGAGTTTATTATTCTTTCGCTCAAGATAAACTGCAGCCGCCAACGAGGGGCTGTATAAATTCCAAGCTCAGAAGTCGAGTGGCGCAGCCCTCCTCGACGGACACTCACACGCACACACACATAAATCCTGCTGAGAAAACACCACCGGCCCGGCTCTCTGGGGGGCTCAGGAGCCTCTGTCTCCTGGGGTGGTCCTGGGAGCAGCTGCAGACACCAGGGGTCCCAAGTCTTAGAACTATCCTCGGGCTACTTGCTGGGCCAGGCCTGAGGCGACTTCCTCTGTGGGCCAGGGGCGGTCTCTCCAGGGGAAACATCTGTCCCCAGGGTCAGGCCCTCTCTCCGCCTGAAGCCTCAGCCCTGCTGTGGGTGGCCAGGGCGCCCACAGCTGTGTCCTCTGTCAGGGAAGGGGCAGGCTCTCAGACTCAGACATGGGCAGAGAACGGACCCTGATGAAGACTCCTGAAGCAATCAGGGTCCATCCTGGGGGACGGGGGTAGCGGGGGAATGCCAAAGAATCCCTGTCACCTCCAGACACAGGTGCCCAGAATACAAACCCGGCCTCTTCCCCCCCAGGTGTCCCTGGCTACTGACACTGAGTGGGGGGGACTCTATGGACTTCATCTCAGTCTCATCCTGTCTCCCTTGGGGACTTAGGGTTAGAAATGAAACCAAACAGTGCTCAGTGCAGGGACAGTAAGGAAGGCTGGGAGCACAGTGGAAGGAACTTGGGCTTTGGTGATAGACCGGGACTGACTCTCCAGCCCTCAGCTTCCTTATCCATAATATGGGCAAATAACTTCCCCCCTGGTATCCTCATAGGGCCCGCAGGGTGGGTGCAGTCCTCTGCCTAGCACTTTCCCTCCCCCTGCTCCCGAGAGGTCTGCTCAAACCCCACTGAATCAAAGGCCTTGGCTGCCCATACCTTGCCTTGATTTTTTTTTTCCCACCATCTATTTTCTTCTTTCTTGTTTTTTGGTCTGATTTATTCTACTGTCTTTCCCATTCCCATCCCCCAACCCCTTCCAATCCTGTGAACTCCCACCCCCCACATTGTGTGTTAGCATTCGCATATCAGAGAGAACATTTGGCCTTTGGGTCTCTGGGATCGGCTTATTTCATTTAGCATGATATTCTCCAGTTTCCTCCATTTACCAGCAAATGTTATAATGTCATTCTTCTTGGGGCTGGGGCTTTGGCTCGGTGGTAGCGCACTTGCCTGGCATGCATGAGGCACTGGGTTCGATTCTCAGCACCACATGTAAATAAATAAAATAAAAGATCAATCAACAACTAAAAATAATAATAATGTCATTCTTCTTTATGGCTGCGTAATATTCAGTTGTGTATATGTACCACATTTTCTTTATCCATTCATCTGTTGAAGGACATCTAGGTTGGTTCCATAGCTTAGTTATTGTGAATTGAGCTGCTATGAACATTGATGTGGCTGTGTCAATGTAGTGTGTTGATTTTAAGCCTTTGGGTATAAACATAGGAGTGGGATAACTGGGTCAGATAGTGACCATTCCAAATGGACCAAAACTTGGTTCCATTCCAAGTTTTCTGAGGAATCTCCACATACTGCTTTCCAGAGTGGTTGTACCAATTTGCAGTCCCACCAGCAACGTATGAGTGTGCCTTTTCCCCACATCCTCGCCAAGATTTATTTTTGCTTATATTCTTGATAATTGCCACTCTGACTGAAGTGACATCACCATCTATTTTCTACTTATTATTTGCTTGGTCTGTTGTCTTGCTTCTCCCTCTAGAATGTGACATCCCTGAAGCTGGGGACTTTGCTCACCGCCGTATCCCTGGCACCCAGAACTGTGTCTGGCACATGGTAAATATTATTGGTTGAAAGAGACAAAAATAAAGTACTAAAAGCTGTGCCAGGTACACAGTAGGTGTCCAAGGCATATGGTTATTATTTTCATTCCTATTTCCACCTACATTACACATGGTCAAACCAAATATGGGGCAGTGCTCAGCCCCAAAGGTGGAGGAGGAAGGACAGGAAGAGCTTTCAGGCTGCAGATGGCTCACATGAGCTGTGTGACCTCGGGAAGGTGCATCTCGGTCTCTGAATCCTAGTTTCCGGCCTCATCCCACAGGAACCCCCACACCTGTTCTGTTTTGCCATCACCTAGAAGGGTGGCCAGGCAGTCATGTCCCTGCTGTTATTTTGGCTCTCAGCTCAGAAGCAGGAGGGACCCAAGGCCAGATGCCCGAGTGAGGTCACGACTTAGGGATCTAATGTCATCCTGACACGGGAGCAGAGTGGTCACCTGCTTGGTGATGTAGACACAAGGACGGTCGCCTCACCAACAGGGGGACATGCTGCGAGCTCCTGACAGGTGAGAAGCTGCCTCCAGATGCCCCTTCTGTTACCACCGCCCTACCCCACTTCTGTTCCAAAGAAGATGGAGCTCACTGCCATAGGAATAGGCCTGTTGGTCTAGCAGGCAGGGCGGCCCCATGTCCCCTGTGGGCCCTGGGGACTGTCCACTTGGAGGTCAGCACACACTAGGGGCAGATAGCTTCTGGCACATTCTCCCAACCTCACCCTACACAATGGAGAGCCTACAGGGCCGTCAAGGAAGGGTCCAGAGGGATGGTTCTGGGACCCCCGTCCTCGGCTCCCAGCCCACCTCCTCCCCGCAGCGTGTGCATTCAGATCACACAAAGGAACAAGCAGGTGAATGGGAAAAGTGAGCTCCTCAGACTCCACAGACACGGGCCTCAGGCAACTGTCTCTTCCCTGTCGTGGGAAAATACAGCAGCTCAACAGGAAAGACGCAGGTGGGGTCTGTGCAGGTACAGCCTCAGGTGGGACACCCGGGTCCTCCCCAGGGAGCCTGTGGGTCACAGGGACCCTGCACATGAAGACTCGCTAGGCTAGAGCTTGCTCAGGTGGGAGAGACAGAGGGGCACCTGGAGGAGGGCTTCCAGGGGGAGGTGACTCTAGAAGAACCTAAAGTGGCCAGTTGAACTGCTCCTTGGGCACAGGAGTGGAGTGGAGGTGAGAGACAGCCTGCTTGGAAAGGACCAAGGACCCGGATAACACCCTGTGGGGAGGGCTGGAGAGAAGGAAGGGCTCCGGCTTAGCCTGTGAAACCCTGCTGGACCTTCAGGGATGGAGTGGCTCTGGTGGGCAGGATAGAGGACATTGGCATAGCTTTTAGCCACCTTCTGTGGCCACAGAGTAGCAAAGGGATGGTGGGGGGCCTGGGACGGGCCACCTCCACAGTAGTGCACCGAGCCATGCTGGGGCCCACGTGCCAGCTGCCATTCCACCCGCTCCCCACCCTTGCTTGGTGACCCTCCCTGGGCCTCTCCATCTTCCCTACTTTTCTGAAGACCCTGAGGCCCAGAGAGAAGACGTGGAGCCCCCGGAGTGGCCGAGGGCCACAGTTCAGGGGCTGCGGCCATCTCTCTCCTACACTCAGAGGGCAGCTCTGCTGAGGCCGGGACATATTGGAAGGAAATGTGGCACCGGGCGACCGCCCAACCCTGGTTTTCCTTTCAAGAGAGCTGAGTTCATTGAACTTAGGGCAAATCTCTATCCTGTCCTCCTCCTGCAGAAATAGTAAAGTTAATGGGATTATTTCCTGCTCTCAAGAATGGCCGCTGAGTAAACATGTGGAGTAAAGGGTGTTTGCAAAGGCCACCCTGAAAGGCCGAAGCCCCCACCAGGCGGAGGTAAAGGGCGTGTCCCTGTCCCATGGCTCAGGGAAGCCTGGTCATTCCACCTCGGCCGGCCACGTGCCTGCCTCCGACTCTGACTCACGCTGAGGGTCAGATCGCAGGGCCACCTGGCCATCACCCAGGTCTCCGAGGTACCAGGTGAATAGGCCAATGGGATAGTTTTGGGAAAAGCGAGTTCACCCTGGACCTAGAGAAGGGCCAAGCTGGATTTTAGAGATCGTGGGGATCATTTCTCTCCTAGTAAATGGCAAAACGGAGGTTCAGGGAGGTGGAGGTAGATTAGGAGTCACATGGCCTGGTGGGGAAACGGAGGCACAGAGATGGGAAGTGACTGGTCTTGGTCCCAGAGCTAGCCGAGGGGCTGTGGGGAGGCAGGAGGCGATCAAGGCCCAGAGAGAAGAAATTGCCTAGGCGCCCACAGCCAGCTGGTGACCAAGCCTGGGAACAATCCCAGTCCCCAGCCCCCTGCAGAGAGCTCCTCTGTCATCAGCCCTGAGCTCCTGCCACCCCCTCACCTGCACATCCTCTCCCCTCGCCCCTCTGAGAAGCCGCAGTGGTCAGCTCTGCGGTGGGCTCTGTTTGCTGAGCCTTACTCATCCCTGACGGGGTCTCGCCACACCCCCCTGCTCAGCCCCTTTAGATCTTATCAGTCCAGGAGGGCTCCTCACCTGGACCATCCCAAGCAGCATCCGTGTGCACAGGTGCACCAGGTGGGTGGAGCTGAGGGACATTCCAGTGGCCGGAGACAATGGCCGGGTTGAGAGGCCCATCTTTCACACCTCCCGAGTCTTCCAACGAGTAAATCATTATCCCAGGCTACACAAAGCAATCCTTGAACCAGCCTGTCGCTGCCCTGTGACACGGTAGGCAGAGGCTACCAGGTCCCCGAGTGGCCAGGTGGCAGCTCCCGCGTCCTGTGATTCCCTCCCTCCTGTCCCCCTCCCCTGCTTTGGGATTGGGTTACCCCCTCTAATCCCTGCTGCTCTTTGAGCCCATTGTAATTTATAATCACGGGCATGATGCAACCTGCTAATTACATTGCTCGATTTTGAACACATCCTGGCCTCTCTGACTCAGGCAGCAGCGGGAGGAGGGTGCAGCGGGCGCTGCTTTGTGGCTTATCAGGGCTGGTTATTCAGCTCCCAGCCGCTCACGCCTCCCGGCCCTCCGCCTTTGTTAACCGGGTCTTGCATCACGTCCTGCTTTCCATTTCTCTGGAATTTTTTTTTTAACGGCCCTTTTTTATGAGCCGCTCCATCTTGTTAGCTAATGAATGATGGTGGGGCTGCGACGGGGATCGCTTTGTGCCTCTATTAAATGTTACATGATTGCAATTATGAGTTAACAAGGGACAGCTAATAAAAAAAATAATCTATTTTGCGGCCTGGGGCAGACATGAGACTCACTGCCTGATTTCCAGGCTAAATAATTCAGAGCCCCGGGGACCACGGACTGGACAAGGACTCTGTACAAGGGAACAGAGGGGACACTCCCAGGCCAGTGGGGGGCGCGGCAAGCAGGAGGGCAAAGGCTTGATCTGCAAACCTCTTTGAAGGCCTCCCTGCTTGCCCGGGGGGGGGCTCCCCTAGGAAGCCTCTGTACTATTGCAATAGCTTCTCAGCAGCCTGGATGTGTCCCCTCGGCACAGCACAGCTGGTAAAAAATAGAGCCAGTTAGGCCACTGCCCTGCCAACACTCCCCTCTGTGGCTGCCCAAGGCCCCCCTGTTCCCACTGGGCCCTTGTTTCAACTTCTCCTTTCAGTTTATCCTGTTCAGAGGGGCCTGAGCCCCTGGAAGACAAGTGACCCCAAGAGGCAGAAAGAGGGTCTGAGTGGGAGGGGTAACTAGCATGAGAAGCCGCAGCTGGCTCTCCCTGTCTTCAGGGTGACCTGGGGGTGTCAGGGCCATCAGAGGGGAATAGAGGGACACTGGTCTCTTCATTCCAGATCCAAGGAAGCAAAGGGGAGGAGGTTGGCTTGGGACCCACGAACAGGACCCCCCACTCATGCCCTGAAGACTGAGCCTGGCCTGTGAACAGAGCACACAGCTGCAGAGGAGCGGGATTGGCATCCCTTCCGCACAACCGGGGACATGATGAAGCTTGCAAGCCAGAGTAATAAGGCAAAGAGTCCCCGTGTAGACAAATCACGTCCCCTCCCTGGACCTCGGTTTCCCCATTTAAGCATTTACTCCAGTGTTCTTTCAGCCCTGTAGCTGATCAGCCATCCCAGCCCCACTGGAAGCTCTGCCCTCCTGCCGAAGGAGCTTTTTGCTCCTGTGACTTTCTTAGGTATTCAGGAAATGCCGCATTAACAAACTGCTGAAACTAACCGCTCTCCAAGCACCCTTTGGGCACTAAGCTTGTTATCAGGTGCCTCTCATATGTTACCAGGCATTTCAGACTGTTTGCCATTGCTATAACAAAATACCAGAGGCTGGGTACTTTATAAAGAAAAGAGTCCATTTAGCTCACAGTTCTGGGGTTTCAAGGTATCCACTCCCTTTTGGTGAAGGCCTCCTGGCAGAAGGCGTTGCATCCGCAGGAAGGAGTGTATATAGAATATGGTGAGACAGGAAGCCAGAGAAAGTCAGGGGTCAGGCTTGCTCTTTATAACAACCCCCTGTCATGGGAACTAACACATGCCATGAGACCAGCATTCATCTCTACTAAGGACTGTGCCCCCAGTGGCCTAATCACCTTCCAATAGGCCCCACGGGCTAATGGTCCACCACCTCTCACATGACCACACTGGGGACCAAACCTCTAAACAAGAACCCTTGGGGGACAGAACACATCAAACCCAAAGAAGCCTGGGAAGACTCCTTACAATCCCCATTTTATAGCCAAGGCACCTGAGACCCAGAGTTAGAGCAGCTGTCCCCTCCCCCCGGGGGCTCTGAACTAGTAGCTGGTATGGGCTGAGCCCCTCACCCCCACCCTTCTCATGCCCTGGCAGCAGCAGACGGGTGACCGTGGGGAGGGAGCTGGCAAGGGTGGCTGCAGGCTGGGCGAACACAGTCTGAGGGCACCACTGAAGTGCATCTTCAAACGCCGCGGCCGCACTGCGGGCACCAGGAAACCACAGCCGCCCACATCTCAGTGGTCCAGGCCAGCCCAGGGCAGGAGGCCGGCTGGCAGTGGCCAGGCTGCGGAGGACATGCAGGAGCCGCGGCGAGTGGGGGGCTGGGCCAATCTTACCCCAGAAAGCCTCAACCAGGGGCAGACCGGCTACCTAATTTACAGGGCCCTTGCTCAGAAACCATTCAGCATTTTCAAGATGGCAGCAGCAGAATGTTAAACCAAGTGTAGGGCCTTTGTAAGAGTGGGCCTTTCAGGCTTCACGGCCCTGAACTGTCCTGGCCACGGGGTCATTTGCCCGGCTCCTGGCTCAGGGGTTCCAGGCTCAGGGGTTCTTGGCGTGGTGCTTGAGTGATAGGTACCACTGTATGAAATCTCTGGCCCCTCACTGCCTGGGTAGGGACCATGTAACCTACAGTGTGGGACATGACAGGGACAGCAGAGGGACAGGCACCAGGAAGACTCATGCTGTGACATTTTTGGAGGCGGTGTGAACAAGGACAAGCCAGAAAGCTGCGGAGGTGACAGCAGGCCTTCAGGGTTGGGACCTGCTGGCCACTTGGGGCTGCTGTGCTGCGATCCCACTGTGAGAATGTAGAGGAAGGGGCTCAGGCTCTGCCAGGGGCACCCAGAGCTCCTGCCTGATCCACCCCAAACCTCCAACCCGTAGGAGAGCCAGGTTCTGCTAGGCATCCGCAACTGGAGGGGCAGCTTAGTCTCCAGAGGCGGGGGTAGTGCTGCCACCAGAGAAAAGTGTGGCACCTGTTATCAGCCTGCACCCACCAGGCTGGCTCCTGGGCATCCTGGGCCTGCGTGTGGTGCCCCTCATGGGCTGGGCAAGTTGGGCCTTCCCCTTCCGTGGGATCTGCGTCCTGGGTACTCAAGAAAGACACTTCAGTGAGCAGATGTCCTATGAGAGAACGTGCCCTCACCTGTCCTAGGACTGGCATCTTGCTTGGAGGCCAAAGCTTGGTTGGCACCAGGGCAGGACACACTCCTCTCAGGAGTGAGGTCGGCGTGCACACCTGCTCGGACATGCCCGTGAGGGGACACGGGTGTGGGGGATGTGCATGCCCACGGTGCACTTTTGGATAGAGATTTTGCACGTGTTTGTGGGTGCGCTGTGTAGACGGGGACTTCGTAGACAGGACGCCCACACTGGGTGGGTGGGGGCGTGAGCATGAGATCTACGCACACCTGCAGGTCTATGTGGGAGGTGACCGCTCCCCCTCGGTGTGTGCCAGATGCTGCTCACATGAGAGGACGGGTACGTGGAGTGTGCCACTGATGCCCAGTAGTTCTCTGCTCCCTGAACCCCCTGTCCTGCTGGTGCCCCTGCCCTGTTCAGAAGCCAGTCCGTGCCGGGGGCTGGGGAGGTGCACGGGCCACCTCAGAGGATTCAGTCTGGACTCTGTCCCTCACTCACATGTGTCCTTGGGCAGCTCCAGGCCTCAGTTTTGTTGTCTGTAAAAGGGGCTCATGACAGCACTTCCTTCTTAGGACATAAAGCACAAAACCTGGTACCTGGTAGGAGCCCAGCAGAGACTAGTTGTTATTTTCTCTCGGCTGCTGCTGCAGTAGGCACCAGGGCTGGGCCGAGAGCAGGGCCTGTTCCCATCCAACACCATAAACATGATGGGCAAGTTTCAAATGAGAGCGACCCTGGCCACAGAGGGGGAAGGGGTGGGGACAGGTCACCATGGCCCCTGACAGCCCTGAACTGCTGAGAAATCTGACTTGGAACACACACGTAGTGGGGCATGGAAGGATGGGGCAGAAAGTCTCTAATGCCAGGCAGCTCATTTGACACAGTCCTCCTGGGACTGTGGAGCTGGCCCCAGAGGCCACCCACCTACTGCAGGGACCTGGCAGCCTCTTGGGCTGAGGTAAATCACCCGAGATTGGCCTCTGGAACGCAGTCGTGTGAAAGGTAACACGCACATTACTGCTGCATAAACACAGTCAAGCTATTTACGATGGAGCCTCTGCCCTGGGCGTGTTGGGGAGGGAGATTCGTCTCCACGCCGGGTGAGGAGATTGGCTTGTTTTGGCAGGAACCAAAGCCTTGGCATCTTCCAATGCCACCAAACCCAAGGGCCCCATTTTGGCCCAAGAGAAGCATCTCCTCACAGGACAGAAAGCTGTCGTGAAATTACAGAAAGTAGAAGAACAATAAAATCCTGTCTTATTTTGGCCCCTGTTCTTTGGCACAGTTTTCTGAAGACACATTTTAGGTAAGTAGGGACTTTTGCTCCACATCCCAAGGGTGCTCTGCGCAGATCTCCTTGTGGGATCCAGAGGGAGAAACTGAGGGGAAGCTGCCCCAGGGAGCCTGTCCACGGGAATAGCCCACTCTGCTCTCCAGAGCCTCTGCCTGAAGGTGGGGACACAGCTCCCGCCCCACCCTTCCAGCCCAGTATAGGAGCAGAGGCAAGTTTGGGCCCAGGTTCCCTCCTGTCCTGTGGTGGAGGGACTGCCTGAAGATGGGAGGCCTCAGGTAGGCCAGGGACAGGCTGCCTGGTGGACAAAGACCCTCAGGGTGGCAGTGGCATTTGGGCATCCTGCAGAAAAGAGTGTTGAGTCCCCACCTGGCTTCATTTCCGGGCAGGGCCCTTCACCGCCCCAAGATAGGTACCCGCCTTGGTCGGCTTCCTGTGCGACTGTGCAGACACCTGCCATGGATTTTTTCAGAGGTGCCAGGGTCACAAAGAGGTTGTCAAGGCTGATTGACAACGTGGGGTGGACTCTTGGGGTGTGGAGGCCCTGTGCTCCTTGAGCCTTCTCCCAGACCCTCCCAGGCCCTCCCCGGCCACCACTGCTCCCTTGCTTCTGGGCCGCCTCCTCCCATCCCCCCGCCCATGTTCAGTCCCTGCATCTGGAGAGGTCCCTGGCCCCTTCTTGCCAGCCCCACACAGAGCACCTGTAGATGGGCCTTCCTGACCAGCTCAGTCCCCAAGGTCTCCTCACTCCTGAGGCCTACACAGCTCCATTCAGGCCATCTGACTGACCTGCATGTGTCCCCAGCTCCTCAGCTAGTGGTCACCACCATTAATTAAAGATCTTCACATGTAGCCCCAGGGCATGTGAGCTCACATACACTCTCACATACACTTCTCACCACCTAATAAGTGGGAATTGGGGGCCTGTTACAGAGACAAGGAAGCCGAGGCTGAGAGGCTAGGGTAGCTCTCAGGGCCACATAGCCGGTGGGTGGGAAGGATGCTGACCTCCGCATTCTGTCCATGGCACCATGTGGCCTGTGTGACCACACACCCCGAGGAACAAGGAGCAACGTGTACCCTATTAGGTTGGGTCAGAAAGGGTTCAGGTGTGTTTTTTCCTTTCAGATAAAAACACCCAGAGCTTATTCGCGTGAGTGAAGTTATCATTCAAAGAAGTCCCTTGGAGGGGAACAGTTATTCTAATCATGGCGCTTCCTCTTGATGAAGTTTTGTTCTTTTTTTCTTTTTTTTTACATTTAAAAAAAATATTGTTTTTTATTTGTAGATGGACACAATACCTTTATTTTTAAAATTTATTTTTATATGGTGCTGAGGATCGAACCCAGGGCCTCACATGTGCTAGATGAGTGCTCTACCACTGAGCCACCGCCCCAGCCCCTTGTTCTTTATTTATGTCGTACTAATTATATCAATGAATGCAAAGTGGAAAAGGCCACTTTTCCACTTTGTCCCCATCCTACCACTGTCCCTCCCCCCCACAGCTTCCACAGTGGTGAATCTGCCCTGAAGCCCCCCTCCCTCACCCCCATCTGCAAAGAAGGCTTGCTTGATTCATGGACACTTTTAAAATCACTTAAACTCATAAAATCCGAATATGATCTTTTAAAAACTCAATTTAATATATCCCATTATTCATTCAACCCGATTTCAAATAAAGTTTTAAAAAAATGGGAAACGACTTTATCAACTAGAGGCAGTATTATGTGCAACTTCCCTTGTTCAGTCTTCCACTGGTTTCCAAAGCTTCCTAGGTGAGCATCTTGCTCTTTCCCCCACCACCACCTCTGGGGGTTGTCCTATACTTCCACAATACAGTTGGGCTCTTTGGTCACATTCTGCCTCCCATCCTGCAATCTCCCAACTTCCTAAGTGACTTTTTAAAATTTGCATACTTTGAGGTCACCTCTTTGTGCTGCGAGGTTTTTTGGTTTTTGACAATGGCAAAGTTATATATCCACCATCACAGTGTGCCACAGAGTGGTCTCACCACCCTAAAAACATTCCCTGTGTCTCAACTGTTCAACTCTCTCCAACTTCAACTACTAATGGGATTGCCATCTCTATAGCTTTGCTTTCTTGAGAATGTCATATAAATGGGGTCAGATAGTAGGTAGCCTTGCTCTTAGCAATACAAGATTCACCCATATTGGGCTGGGGTTGTGGTTCAGTGGCTGAGCGCTTGCCCAGCATGTGTGAGGCACTGGGTTTGATTCTCAGCACCACATTAAAAAAAATACATAAATAAAATAAAGGTATTGTGTCCATCTACAACTAAAAATATTAAAAAGAATATTGTGTGGCTTGAGAGCTCTAGCTACCCTGGACCTACAACTGTCTATATATCCATCCCTCTAATAAATCATCTGGGTTACTTTGGGCAATTATACTTTTGACATTTTTTTAAATAACTGTTGTTCTAAATGCTCACATGCTGGTTTTAGTGTGGAGGTAAGTTTTAGAGTTAATTGAGTAAATCCCTAGGAATGTAACTGTTGAATCATAGGGCGACTGTGTTCAGTTTTGTGGGAAACTACAAAACGGTCTTCCCAAGTGACCACACCATTTGCATCCCACCAGCAATGAGTGAAAGTTCCTCTTGCTCTGGATTCTCACTAGCAATTATATCATCAAATTTGGGGGGATTCAGTCATTCTGACAGCACTTTTACAGAAGAAAAGGAAGCTTTGAAAGCAAAGTGGTCGAATGGCAGAGACACTGAGTGCTCCCCATAGCTCCATGTGGTCCCTATTGTCCCCAGACCCCACGCTATTAAGTGAGACCACAAGACTAGTTATGGGTCAATAGATTGAGTGGAAACCCTATCTGTCACTTTAGGGACAAAGCTTTTCAGACCCAGGGCAAAGTCTTCTGGCTCTTCTCTGCCCTTATAGCAGCAGTCATGGAAGCCATGTGTTGAAACCTGGCACCTCCAATAACCAGGGTCCCCTAGGAACCTCGTGGGGCAGAGCCTCTGCCAGTGGCCTTGGCCAGAGTGTGAGCAAGACATAAACCTCAGTCCAGTGCCCTAAGATTGCAGGCTAATTGGTCACCATAGCACAGCATGGCCTATCCTGTCTCGCACAGCCAGCCACTGGTCATGCCTTGGGCAGAAGGATTATATTGTCAGAGTTCTCACACGGGCAGCGTGCTAGCCCAGGAAAAAGCTGCTTAAAGGAGATGAATAATTTACTTTTTTTGCAGTGCCGGGAGGGAACCCAGGGTCTCAAGCAGGCTAAGCACATGCTCCACCACCGAACTACATCCACAGAAAGAGCAAGATGATTTAAACAATTATCTTACAGGCTCTTTGCCTGTCCTGAGGAGCCTGGCTCTGGGATGAAGTGTCTGCTGGGCTTTTCTCCCCAGGTGCCAGTGGGGAATGACAAATAACTGAAGCCAACTTTCCCAATAGAGCAATCCTTACAGGATACTCAAGACAGAGCCTCCCACCCAAGCCAAGTCCTCAAAAATCCCTGTCTGTCCCCCATGTGCCCCATAGTTGTTGCCTACCAAGAGGACAGGCGTCTCGGAAGCTCTGATCTACCTTCTGCCACATCTTCTCAGCCTGGGCCTTGCTGTTCTACCGTTGGGTCCTTTTTTGGGTCCCGACCTGCCTGGGAGACACGCCCCCTAGTGGTTAACAGTCCCTTTGCCAGGTGGTGGCTGGTCCTCAGGCAGCAACCACAGCTACCCTGGTGCCTGCGAGGAAACCGCCTCCTGGCTGCAGTACCTAGGGGAGGCCTGCAGGGCGGGGAGCGAGGCTTCCTCCCGCCAAGTGGCTAGGATGATTAAAGGGCTCAAAACCAAAACCTTGACCTCATTAGCTCAATGTTCTGGTCAGCAGTCTTAGGGAAATGTGATGATGTTAATTATGTACCGATTTATTTAATCCCCTGGACTTGTAAAAAGCTTGCACTTGCCTTCTCCGCCTTCCCCCAGGGACTATAAAAACTTCAAGGTGGGGGGTGTGGCAAGGGTGAGGTAGGAGGGGGGGTGAAGGAGAGCAGACTGGACTCTGGGGTCATGCAGACCTGGATTCACTCCCTGATTACTGTGACCCTGAGTAACCTTTCTGAGCCCAGGATCAGGTAAGGATTATGGGTTTGGCACTGTGCCTGACGTGGAGAAAGCTCTCGGTAAATTATAGCCATTGTTATTGTTATCGTTAATTATTATTTTAGTCTATCAACTGAAGGATGATTTTCCATTGTTCTATCTCTATTTGAGAGGCAGTAGAGTGTAGACCAGTGTTGTCCAATAGAACTCTGCAGTGAACGGAAGTTTGCAATATCTGCACCATCCAATATGGCAACCACCAGCCACCTGTGGCTGGTGCACCCGAGGATCTGAATTGCAATTGTATTTCATTTTAATGAACTCAAAGCTAAATAGTCACATGCATTAAGTGGCTGCTGGGTTGACAGCACAGGTGTAGAGGGTGAGAGCACATGTTCCTGGACAGACCCCCAGGTCCAATTCTGCCCCTGCTGTTTTCTAGCTGTAAGACCTTGGGCCAGTTCCCCAACTGCTCTAGGCTTCAGGTTCCTCATGTGTTATGCGTGGACGTGATAGTACTGACCTCATCGGGTGACTGTGAGGAGTCCACGTGTTAGGAAGCACTCCATTTTGGAAATGTTCAGCCACCCTTATGGCTCTTTTTAGATCTGGTGTTTGTGATCCCTGGGCATCCTGGGTGTCCCCATGGACATAGCATCTTGGATGTAGGCTTGTCTCCTCCATTCTGAATCTCTCCTGGGTCCCAGCCCAGGAGACACAGAATGCCTAGAGGAAGATGAAGATACAGAGGGCCCAGATGGACAGCCCAGCCCAGGCTGCCCCCTCTCCCCACAGTAGTCACCTTCTTGAGAAGAAGGTTCTGCAGGAGGCAGGCAAGGCAACCTGAGAGAGTGGGGCTCAGGTGGGGGCTTCCTCTATTCCAGGAGAGGGAGCTGTCATGGCTGAACTGTAAACTGTCTCAGCTGCCTCTGTAAACACTGGGATTGATCGATCCACCTGCCTAGCTCAGCCATGAAGCCAGAGGTCAGGCAGGCTCTCCCGGAAAGCAGTGGCTTCTGAGAAATGGATGATGTGGTGCAGAGTCAGGGCCAAGAGCCTGGATTTAGAATTCCTCCCTCCCTGTCCCCCAGATGAGGAACCCAAGTCCTTTGGGGTTCAGGGAATGGGTGCAGGCTGATGTCCTCTCCCTGTCTTCCACACATGAAGACCTGAGGGTAGCAGGGCTGGGAGGGTCACGTGGGGATTTCCAGACCCTAGGACTTCTTGATGTCCCCAGAGGCACAGACTCAAATTTTCCCAAAGATTCAAACAGCTTCATAAACCAAAGACCCTCTGAAGGTCTCCCAGGCTGCCGAGCCACCAACATGCAACGGGCAACAGTGTCCTGTCCTTCTAAGCCATCACTGAACTTCTCAGACACTTACCCACAGATAACCAAAGTCCTCACCTTCATCCTGGCTCCCTCCCGACCTGTCCTGCACCCAGCAGGAAATGGCAGGTCCTTGAGGGAACACCTCCACCTTCCAGCACTAACCAGTGTCCCCTTCTCTTCCACTTTTGGGGATACCTACTTCTTCAGCCAGAAGAAACCTGCCCTCTAGAGCCAGAGAAGAATGCCACAGTTAATTAACTGGGAACATCTTCGCTCTACTTTCTTTCCTTTCAGGGTAAGAGACAGCAGGAGGCACAAGGTCAGACTCCAGGAAGGACATTCTGATGGTGAGAAACATGAGACAGTGGATCACAGGAGCCCATTCTAGCCAACCTCTGATTAGGCTGATGGGGAAGGGCTTCATCCGAGGAGAGGGCTCTCCCACCTCTCCGATGGAAAAGTGGCATGATGGGAAATCTGGGATTTAAAAGACACAGGATACTTGGCTAATATGACCTCTCAGTTTGGAGTGGGATCAATTTAGGTATGATCCCAGCCAGGCCACGAGCCAATTAACCTTGAGTTAATTGTTTCATGATCCTTCTATTCCATTTCCTCATCTTGAAAATGGGGTTGATGAGTTTCACCCCCAGGTTGTTCTGAGGGGCAAGGAAGGCCCTACCCAGTGTCTAGCATGACACTGAGGAATAGAGAGGTGACTGAGCCTGAGCAGGCCGAGGAGTTGGGGGTGCAGAGGGAAGAGAAGACCTGCAGGAAGGTAGGCTGGGGTTGGGGAGCTAAGTTCGCCAGTGCGAAGACCCATCACCAGCGGGAGACAGCCTGGGCCCTGCTTCAGGTGACACTGGGAGCCGCCTGCTCCTGCCCTGCTGCTGCTCTGGGGGCACAGTGAGGGCACCGGGACTCCTAGAGCTGTTTTCTTCAGGAAGGTCCCTGTGCCTTCTTGGCCCGGGGACCCTCAGTTACCCATTCCAGAAGGCCCTGCCGGGGGCTGCTCAAGAGACCCGTTTCCCTCAGATAGCCAAGCTCCCTCCACGGTGGCCGCAGGGACTCCTTCCAAAGGCCCCAGACTGTGGGCCAGCCTGCCCCGCCACTCCAACCCCAGTTCTGGAGAATGTTGGGGCTGGGAAGCCCCTGGTGACCTGTGGGGTGACTGGGGGGAGGGTTTGCCTAGGGATCTACTCCCCCTAGACTGAAGTGAAATTCAAAACCCATTGCAGCTTGTGGAGGGGACAGGAAGGAAGCTATCTGTGCTAGACTGGCCCCGGGGTCTCAGTGGGGCCTGGCTGAGTGGGCTTTGGGGCCACTGGGTGGTAAACAGCTGGCAAAGTCAGCTCAGGCCAGGCTCCCCAGTGCCAAGGAGGAGGAAGGGGAGAGAGAGTGAGGCTTGGAAGCTGCAGGGCTCAATGGACCCAGAGGGTTTTTCATTCCATTTTTAGGCCTCTTGGACAAAGCCCCCATCATGAATCAGGACACAGGTCTATGCCCTTACACTGAGGTTAACTGGGAGCAGACCTGTGTACCCCATATCACAGTGGCCCTGGGGGTGACCTCCATGTGGCTGTCTCCATCAGCCACAACTCACCGCCACCACCTGAATGAGACCAGGATCTCACTGCGGTGTCCGGGATCTGAGTGATTCACCACCACACAGGTCACCCAGGGGACTTTTTAAACTTTCCCACAGAGCCATGGACCTATGACAGGGTCCCTTGGCCTTCTTCTCCACCTGCTCCTTCTATTCACCTCTGCCAGTCCTCTCCACGAGACCAGAGCTAGGGGCTGGCTGGCCCCAGGGCAGGCCCAGGATTGGGGTGCTTGCTCCAGGACCCCCCTCTTACTTTCTCTCCCCTGCCTCTCACTCCAGGCTGGCCTCTGGGCAGTACTGCTATGCCCAGTGCCACCCCACCTGGGCATCTCCCTCCCTCCCTCTCTCCTGTTCCCACAGAGGAGGGCACCCAGCCACCCACTGCCAGGTACAGAGGATAAAAATACCCAGTGGAAAAACACGTGGCTCCAGGTCAAACATTAACCCAAAGGGCCCGGCATGCCAGCCCCAGGGTCCCTTTCCAGGCTGCCCAGCCACCAACATGCAACGGGCAACAGTGTCCTGTCCTTCTTAGCCATCACTGAAATTCTCAGACACTTACCCACATGCTTCCGGCACGAATTCTTTAGAAAGCAAACAAGCTCACCTGAGAACCCAACCCCAAGGGCACAAGTTGGGACCAGCTCAGCCAGACTGGTGGCTGCAGGGATGTTCCTCCCTCCTGCTCAGCCTGGAGTGTCCCCCACAGCTCTCTGGGGTGTCAGGTCACCCCAGCTTCCTCTAGGAGAGGAGCCCGGCTCAGAGCTCCTCAGCTCCTCCAGGTTTCTTTCTACTGCAAAGCTGAGCTCACTCAGAATCCGGAAGGAAGGAAGCCAGGCAGAGGGCAGGGAGTGGGGAGGAGAGACTGACCCGTGCCTGCTGCAACCCTCTGCATTCTGGGAGGCCGCCTGGAGGAGGTGTTGGGGCCAGGCAGGCAGGTGAGAAGTACCAGCCTGCCCCGACCTGCCCTGTGTCCAGCTCTGTGTCCAGCTCTGTTCTCTGTGGACAGAGAGGCCAGAGGGTTAGGTACTCCCCCCATGTGTTCTAGTGACTCTGCCTGCACTAGCAGGCAAGGTGCACTGGTGAACGTCCCCACAGCGGCCTGCACCTCAGTCGCTGAGATGCCTGGCTTTGCCTCCTCCTCCTCCTGCACCTCTGGGGTCCCGTGCCCAGCAGTTCTAGGAAACACTGTGTGGCAGCCTTGAACTTGGGCCAAATGTCCCACTTTCTATCAAGGAAGCTTTGCCGTGTGTGGGGATGAGTAGGGCCCATCTGGCCACAGCGCAGCTGCTGCCCTCTCTAGCTGGCTTAAAGGTGATGGCCCACCAGGAGCCTGACAGGGATGGAGGAGGCCCTGGGCATTTCTAGTACCAGGGGAGCCCTCCTGAGACTTTGCTGTCCATGGCAGCATTACAAGTAGGGAGTGTCAAAATTACTTTTTTTTTTTTGGTGCTGGGGATTGAACCCAGGGCCTTGTGCTTTGGTAGATGCAGGCACTCTACCAACTGCGCTATATCCCCAGCCCTTCAATATGACTTTTAAGGAGAAGCAGGAGATTGGAGTGGACCCTGGCCTCCTGCTCTGCCAAGAGCTTTCCCAGCTGCCCCGTAGAATTCAGTGCAAGATGGAATCAGAGGCCTGCAACCTGGCCTGGCCTCTGAGAAATAGTGAGGCTCCCCTAGGTATGGGAAGTGTTACCCAACTAGGTATGGGACTGTTCCCCAACTCCTAGAGGTGTTTCCCTCAAGGGTGGTGGTCACTGTGGCAGGAGAGGGCTGTGGAGACAGCTCCCAAAGTCTTGGCCTGCTGCTGACCATCAGTCAGGTTAGGCCTGGGGATTTGGAAGCCTTTGGTTTAGAACTGGGTTCTGCCACTAAGTAGCCCTGTGGTCTTCTATGAATTACTCAGATTCTCTGAACCTTAGTTAGCTTATCTATAAAATGGGCACAATTGTGTCCTGGTATCAAAGCATTCCAAAGTTTAAGTTAGTTGATTTTTTGAGGTGAGGGCAGATACCAGGGATTGAACTCAGGGCCCCTTGACCACTGAACCACATCCCCAGCCCTATTTTATATTTTATTTAGAAACAGGGTCTCACTGAGTTGCTTAGCATCTCACTTTTGCTGATGCTGGCTCTGAGCTCCCAATCCTCCTGCCTCAGCCTCCCAAGCTGCTGGGATTTCAGGCGTGCGCCACCACACCCAGCAAATTAGCTGATTTTTGTGTAGCACTGGCACGTGGAAGTTGTTGTACAGGTGATTAGTTTTTCCTCTCCATTCTGGGCCTCAGTTTCCTTAACTAAAATGGGCACCATCTCAGCTCACAGGACTGAAATGAATTGTCGTTGCACATGGACATTGGCCTGTAACTGTCAGCATAATTGTCTTCTGTTCCTCTCAGCTTCCTCATCTAGATCTAGTGATCTTCAAGGACACTGGCTGGAGGTCCCAACACCTGCTCCCTCCAACAAAAGCACACACTCTGCTCCCCCTCCCCCACCAGGCATCATATCTCCCTCATTATCACACTGACATTTGCTTTGGCTCTTGTAGCAGTGACCTGTTGAAATGAACAAAGGCCGAGGAGGGAGGTAGCAACGAGGATGGCCAGGAGCCCGGCTTTAGAGAGAGCCGCAGGCAGAGGTGTTGGTCCACGAGCTGACCTCAGGCCCGAGAAATAAAGCTGACCATGCAGGGCGGTGGGTGTGAGGAGGCATCAGGACAAAGTCCTCCCGCTGAGGAGCCAGGGCTGGGGGAGGGGTGTTTGCATCTGGATGCCATCTGGACCAGGGCAAACAGCCGGGGCCACTTGAGGAAATGCCTGAGCACAAATCAAACCCTGCAAAGAAATCGTGAAGCCCTTGAAATGAATGTCTGACGGAGAGGAATGTGTCTGGGGTGCTTGGCAGGCTGGGAGATGGAACTGGGGAGCAAGGGCCGACGGGGGAGGAAGGGGCCTGCCTGGGAGTGTTGGGGGGCTCCTGAGATGGTGGTCTCTCCCCCGCCCTCAAAGTAGACAGGGAGGTGGGAACCTTTAGGGGGGTGAGGAGTGCAGGGTCCCAATTTGAGGAGGGCCTGCATTACCTTAAAATTCTGGGTCTGGCTCCCTATGCCTCCTACCACTTGTAAAAGCCCAGCCGCCAAAATGCAGCTGTCCTTCAGATCAGTGACATTGACATAGCACCTGCTGTGTGTGTGGCCCCAGGTAGAGACTCCTAGACTCTCAGAGATATGTCTCAGCATGGCACGGCAGCCGGGCCTTGAGGTCTGACAGAGCTGGTTCAGTACCCCCTTTCCTTAAAACAGCATTTGCTTGCTTCCATGACCCATTGCCTCCATGACTCCTACAGCTCCGGAGTGTAGCCAGAGCTAACCCTGGCCAGCTTGGGAGTGTCGGGCTCCACACTAAGGCTGGTGACTTGGGGGAATCCCCAAGCCTCTGTGGGCTGCGGACTGCACCCATGCTTCGTGCATCCTGTAATGAACACTGCCCCAGCTCTGCCCCAACCCTCTCCACGGAGTCACCTGATGGGGCAACCCCAAGGAAGGGACCAGGAGACGCTTATCTGGTGACACTTGCAGGGCCTGCACACAGGACCCACCCATCACTCCCTGGGCACCAGGCCAGCAGCTCGCTTAGTGTGTGCACACGTGTGCACGTGTCTGTGCTTCTTTGTGTGCACCGTGGGAGTGTATCTGTGCACATTTTTGCATCTGTAGGTGTGCATGTGTGCTTCTGTTTACACAAGTATGTTTTTATGAGTATGTGTGTGTTTATTTGTATGTGTTTTTTTCATGCAAATGTGTGTATATATGCAAATATGTGACTATTTGTGTATATTATGCAAGTATGAATTTCATATTTTCGTATGTATAAGTATGTAAATATATACCTATATTGAGGAGGGCCTACATTACCTTAGAATTCTGGGTCTGGCTCCCTATGCCTCCCACCACTTGTCAAAGCCCAGCCCTCAAAATGCAGCTGTATATGATACATATGTATATGATACGTACATGTGTATATGATACGTGTATCTACATGGATGGAGCATACATGGGGTTTTCTTTGTAAATAAGGTGTGTTTATATAATGTGTTTTTGCGTTAATATGTTTGTAGGTGTAATGTATCTGCTCATTAGTGGCATGCATGTGTGTTATGTGTGTATATATAAAATGCAATCGTATCTATGTATGTATAGATATAATATGTCCATGTGGAAATGCATGCACATAATTAGCACATATGCATACAGTATATATTTGCATATTTGTGTGTGTAATGTGCATGATACGTATGTGCCTACACCTGTAGGAAGCAGCCCAGAACATTAAGAACAACCCTGGACTCACAGCTGAGGAGGGGGTTCAAACCCCTGGCCCCTAGTGATGAAGTCCACAACACTGATTTGGCCTTTCTCTGCCTCCATAAGCCCAGCTGCCCTGACCCCTATGGAGCCCCTGCCTTGCCTCCTACCTCTGAGGCCTGGAGTGGAGGAGCATGAGTGGGCTGGCCAGCCTAGGCAGCACTGTCCTGGCAGGCACAAGAGGGCCTTCCAGTCCAGCCCTGCCTCTGGGATTGCAGAGGATCAGAACCCAAGGCTAACCCTCACTCAACTCGTGATCTTGACACAGACAAAACTGAGCCCAAAACTGAGAGGGAAAGGAAAGACGTGGAGGAGATTGGCATGAAGATGGGCTCCCAAAGACCCAGAGGACAAGGTGCACACACACTCTGCAACGGGGAGAGCCAGTCCAAGTCCTGGCTCTGCCATGTGCTTGCTCTTGGATGACGGGCACATCCGGTTGCCTGTCTCCTGTCTTTTGCGTGGGATCAGAGGACCATGGTAAGGATTGAATTGCTTCACTGCATGGAAAGCACTGTGGTGCCTGGCACTGGAACGTCCTCAGTAGGTGTTAAGTTCTCACAGTGTTGTGATAAAATGCAAAGCCACTGAATTCGTACGTGGAAAATAACGCACAACAAAAAAGGCCCGGCATCCATTCCTGGGAGAATACAACGTTGTGCAACAGTGCAATCATAGTTTTCTCAATGGCTCCACCCTGGGTGTCAGTGTTTTCACAAGGTCATGTGCCATTCCCATGGGACCAGTATGACATGGGGACTGTAGGGTGGGTTGGGGGACATGTGAATTACAGGCCAGAGCAGCGGGGGACAGAGCAACAACCAAAAGAATCTGTCACCACAAGCGAATGCCACCACTGCTCGGTGAGACTGCAGCCTGTAAGGAACCTATGTGACACTTTATGTGCATAAACAACTGTAATAAAGACTAAGAACAAAACTAAATCCATTTACGTGCCCCAGCTAGGGAACGTTCTTGTGCCTTGTGGTCCAAGTGTGCCTGAGCTCTAAGTGTCCTTTGGGCCAGTGTGGATACCTGTCTCAGCACAGGGCAAGAGGACAACAGCATAGGGTCTCCTGGAACAAGGGGTGCCCAGGGAGAGGCTGCTCCCTACCTAGGGACCACTTTAAGAAAGAGCCAAGGGGTGTCCCAGCCACTCAGCTCTGGTTTTCAAAGAAGCTGGGCTAGGAACTATCATCACTGTCACTGCTCTGCTGACCCTGACCCTCCTCTGCACTGGCTCTATGGTCATCAATTTAAATGAATGGGTAAAAAGAAACGCCAGGACCTCAACGAAAACACGCACGCATTTTCAGATGTATGTTCTGAGCCTTTTACTTGTTTATCCTCACACCAAACCTTCCATGGATCTGTTTTGATTTCCATATTAAAGATGAAGAAATGAGGCCCAGAGAGGTTAAGTAACGTGCCCAAAGCCATACAGCAGGACCAGGGCTGGAATTCAGCCAGAGTCCATAATCAACCACTGGTTACTCAGAAAGACCCGAAAAAGGAGAATGGAGAATGAGATGGCACACCTGGCTCGTTCAGAGAGGAGCTATAAGGAAGGAAAGGGCAGTACCCTGGTAGCAGCTGGCAGCCAGGCCACACTAGATGGCCTTGGTAGATGTGGCCAGGGGAGAGGCTGGGTTCCCACGGAGGCAGCCAGGGCCGTAGCAACAGAGTTGTGTTTGGGCGTCCTGGGCAGGGCCAGGTGGTTGGTAGGGAGGGTGGAGGCCAAGCCAGGGCCCAGAGGCCTGCAGATGCCGAGCTGCTGACTTCAGCCCTCAAATTGGTCTGGAGAGCCAGGCCTAGTTCCCACCACGAAGCCAGGCCTTGGCCCTCCCTGGGGCGTATTTTCCTGGCTACACTCATCTCGGGCACTCGGCACTCCACAAACACTCCCCCGAGTGCTCAACATGTGGCAGAAAGTGCTTCTGGGTCCAGAATGCTGGGCTTTGAATCTTGTCCCCTCCCAGTTGTGTGACCTCGCGTGAGTTACTTAAGGGCTCTTTGCTGGAGTTTCCTGTCTGTAAATGAATATCATAACAGCCTTGATCTCACAGAGTTGTTGCGAAGATTAAATGAGTTAGCACCTCAAAAGTCCAGTGTCTGTGCTCAATTAATCCAGCTACTCCTATGTCCCCTGTGAGGATCTTTTGGGACACTATTAAATAACAGTGTTGAGCCGGACTTGGTGGTGCATGCTTGGGAGGCTGAGGCAGGAGGATCACAAGTTCAAAGCCAGCCTTAGCAAGAGTGAGGCACTAAGCAACTCAGTGAGACTCTGTCTCTAAATAAAATACAAAAAATAGGACTTGGGATGTGGCTCCGTGTCCCTGAGTTCAATCCCTGGTACCAAAAACAAAACAAATAAAAAAATAGTGTTGTGCTTGAGCTTTACTTGCTTAATCTCTAGAAATGATAATAAGAACGGCCTCTCGGCCCTGGTGGGATTTCCATTCTATCAAGGGGAGCCTGGACACTACTCAACTAAGACATTAACAAAAGCATTGTGCCTGACTCTGGGGTGACTGACCATGATTGGTCCAATTGAAAACTGCTCTTTGGTGATGGGAGGGAGGCCGGCTAGAGGCGAGGCTCCTCCCATTCTGCTTCCACCAGGGAGAAAAAGTTTATTTGAGGGCTCACCATTCAGAGCTCTTAGACCATAGAAGTCTGGTTCCATTCAAGGCTCGCCAGACTCATAAACTCCCTTAAGGAAGGGCCTGAGCGTCAGAAGGGAGCTGATCAATCCATGGGCCATGGAAGGAGGGCCACGGAGGCTTGGGGGCAGCTCCCTCATGAATACCTGGGAAAGGTAGGGTCTTCCATGGGTTGGGACCCTGACAAGCACTGAAGAGGAGGGCCTGGCCTCTTGCCTCAGCATACTACCAGATGTGCCCTAGATCTTCAACCACAGCCCATGTGCATGCTCTGCCAGCCAGGCTCCCTTCTGTCCCTTCTGTCCCACCCTGGTGCCATCATTCATACTATGGATTTTTGTTGAGCAACTATTTGGTACCCAGACACCATCCTGTGAGGAAGGAGACATCCCAATTAAATAGAGGAGGGAACAGAGGCTTGGAAACTTTCGTAAGGAGCTCGAAAGATGCAAAGAAGGGATTGGAAGCCAAGATGTCCAACTCCAGAGCCCAGGATGCGAGTAACAGCCCCTGTTCATCTCCCCTCTGAGATCCTAACAATGGTGATGATCATCACGAACATTCATCATACACTTCCTGTGTGCCAAACATTACTCGTAGAGCTTTACGTATCTCAACTCCGTCCATCCTCACATCACAGAGGGTAACAGCTTGCCCTAGGCCACACAGCTCTGTGTAACACAGCTGGGCTTTGAACCCAGGCGTTCTGGCTGCAGAGTTTCTCACGTTGGCCACCCTCCACCAATTCCCAGAGAGATCAGAGGACACAGGGAGCTGCTTTGCTACTCTTCACACACGGAGACCTGAGATACAGCATGAAGGAAAAGGCCAAGCTGCAGATTGGAGGCCCATGGAGGCCGCCATTGATAGGAAGGAACCATGGAACATAGGCCTGGTCGACCTTGGAGGTTGAGGGATCTGGGGCCTGACCATGGGAGGCTGAGAGTGGCAGGCCTGGGTGTGTGTCATGGTGAGTCCTGAACATGGGTGTGACCTCTGAGCTGTGTCAGGTCCATAGGACAAAGGCTGAGCCCTCTGGGGGGCGCTGGCTCACTAGCAGGTCTGGGGTTCAAGACATCTGGCTGGAAAATGTCCTTGAGGAGACCTGGAAGACGGGGTTCCCACGGCTACATATGGCAGCCTGCAGTTCCTCACAAAGCTGTTGGTGCCAACCCCTAACCCAGCCTCAGACCAGAGGAGGACAGGAAATTCCATCAGAGAGGGGGATGGGTCCTGGCTTCTAGGCAGCTGTGAACAGAAGGCTCCAGCACCCAGCTGACATGCTTGTTAAACAGTTTCCCCAGACCCTAACCTCGGGATGCTGTCTTATAGGAAGCCTGACGTGAAATCCTGGAGCCTATACTCTTGTTTGATTTTAAATTATTTTCCTATTTAAATTTTTTTTTTTTAGTTGTTGATAGACCTTTATTTTAATTTTTTATTTGTGGTGCTGAGAACCAAACCCAGTGCCTCACACATGCCAGGCAAGTGCGCTACCCCTGAGTCATGTTTTTGAAAAGGTGAAAGAACAGAGAAAGAAAGAACAGGAAGAAAGAAAGGTAGGCAGGCAGAAGACCAATCAGCACTGAAGAGACCTTGATGAAAAGTCAGTCTTCCTCCCAATCCCATGTTCCCTCCTGGAGGACGTCCCCTGGGGCCAACAATGGCCAGTCACTTGCCTACTTCCTGGAGATGTTTAGACACACAGAAGAGCCACATTGATGTACAGAGTGGCCTCATTCTTTTTTTGTAACTATTGTAAAGAAGATAGATTTTTAAAAACTTCTCAGCAAGTTTGTACAAAGAGCCAGTTGAGGGAAAGAACTGGTTGGAGAACTTCTTTGGAGCTAACAGCTCTAGCTTCAAATCTTGGTTCTGGCATTTAGGAAATTTAAGTGACCTTTGGCACCATTCATGACCTCTCCAAGCCTCAGTTTTCCTATACATAGAGGAAGAATAATCATGGTAGAGTGTTGATGAAGATTAGAAATTATAGCCAGTGCCTGGTGCATGCTGGGAGATAATGATGGGAGGGGGAATTCACACACATAATGCAGTCACATGAGGACAATCATAACGAACATTCCAGCAAATACAAAAGTTCCAAGATGGTCAAGGCTGAGACTGAATCCTTTCAGCTCAGCTAGAGGAAGAATTCGAAGAACAAGGCAGAAGGGGCTGTCCCTGTGGACAGCGAGTCTCAAAGTCCTGCAGTCAGCAAAGTAACACCAGTGGACTCTCTGTTCAGGATTGTGCACCAAAGAGGTGACAGGCCCCATGAGATACCTTCTAGGTACTTCCCAGCTCTAGGAAATTCTGCGTGGCCATATTCTCTGAAGGCCAAGTGGGAACTTTCCTGGTAGGTCTGACAAGTCTGGCAGGCACCGGCTTTGCAGGATAATCTATTGTTAGTGTGGGTGGCAGGTGTTACCGGGCTGCAATCAGACCCCAGCCCTCTTCTGGCCCTGGCGCCCCCCACCTGTTAGGGACTGGGGCTTCCTTGGGCACACAGCCAGACAAATCTTTGAAGAATTGCTGTTTTCAGTCACAAAACTAGCTGGGAAAAAAAAATTCTGTGCAAGTCTGAAAAAGTCAGGGAGGGTTGAGTCGGGCATGGGTTCAAATCCCAGCTTGGCCGTTTCCTAGAGGTGTCGCCTCAGGTGTACCGTGTAATTTTCCCACGCCTCAGTTTCCTTGTCTGTAAAACAAAGCCTTCCTTAAACGATTAAGTCACACAACGTCTGTTAAGAAACTTGCAGAGGACTTGTGTTCAACAGTCATCATCTAAGTTCATCATTTCCCACCTTCAAAACGGCCCGTGGTTGGGATCTAATTCACTATATTTGCAAATTAACTTTATATCCCCTGCTTCTGAGGAGTTGTCCCTGAAGTAGGGACACTATCAAGGAGACTTTTTGGTAGGTGAGTTCTGAATTGGTCTCAAAATAAAAATGGACTCTGATTGGAGTAGTTTTTAAATTGAGCACCTATTGTGTGTCAGACATGGTCTTAGGCTCTGGGGATGAAGCACATAGAAGGCATCCTCATCCTGATGAAGGGCACATTCTAGTGAATTATGCCAGGAGCAAAGTCCCAAGCTGGTAAAGGGACTTCCCCAGCCCCAGTCATACCCCTTTCCCTCCCCTTCTCCACTCTGAGATTAGGTCAGGCTTCCCCTGGCCCCAGGAAAGAGTACCCTAGCCAGTACTAGAAGTCACACTCCACTGACCCATGGGCTCCCAATCTGGGTCTGACCTATAAGACTCACCCGGGCCTAGCACTGCCTGATAAGGATTGTGGACACTACAGAGCACCCAACCCTGCCTGGGTCCTCTGTCCAGGCCCAGAGTGCTCCCTTCCAAGGGCCCAGCATGTTTCGTAGCCCTGACCCTTGAGCCCCTGAGCTCTCCTCTTTTCTCAGACTGGGGCTTCCTTCACTCTCTCCTCCTCTAGGCCCTGCCCCTGGGGAAATGGAATGCCTCCCCATTTCTGAAGTGGTGGCCAACCAATTAAGGGCCGAACCTACAGATGCCCTGCTTTCCTGATGCCTGGCCAGGACTCTGTTCCCCCATGTGGGACCTCCTCCTTCTCCTAGTAACTGCCCTTGATCTTCTGACAGTCAGCTCTGCCCTCTGTTCCCAAGAGCGTGTTGGAGGCCTGGCTGCTAAAACAGCTGCTTCCTCATCTCAGGAAAAGGGCAGTTTAAGGACTGACACTTTATATCTCGTCCCTCCCTGGGAGCTATTAGGCAAGTGAGGTGTTTACTTTTTGAAGCCCTCACTGTTTAGCTACAGGATTAGTTCTAGCCCATTTACTCATCGTGTCCACTGGCCAAATGCAGCAACCAGAAAAGCACATCTCCCTTGCATAATAAATGTTTAATAATGATAGTTGGGTTTGAGCAGAAAATGTCAGTGAGCCTTTAAAGTCCAGTTACACTGCCCACACTGACCTACACAGCCTGCAGCAGGCCTGGAGCCTGAGGTGCCTCCCACGGGACACTGCCATCCTCTTCCTTCAGACTGGGGCTCCCTGAGCACAAGGCCGTGTCTCCCCAACTCCTTCCCTCAGTTCTACCTGTCCATTGGAGCTCAGGACCTCTTCTATCCAAAGTTGTCCTGGGCTCAGGCTCCAGGTTCATTTACAAACAAAGACCAGATCTGTGTCAGTGCTGGCAGATGTCACAGATAACCCCACTTGGCCCTTTAGGAATTAGTCTAAAATATACGATTGTATTTCAGGAGCCTTAAGGGTGTTTCTGAAACCTTGGGGCCCAAGACAGTTATAACATATGTCCATTTTAGACTTTGGAAAATAGGGCGCTATAATTGGAAAAGTTAGCACAGCCCTAAGTACAGGGAGCCGGTCCTTTTACATCTCAAATACCAGGTATTTAGGTGGCTTTCTTGGAACCTGGCATTAGGGACACGTGTGAGTGGCTCAGACGCATTTCTGAGGAGTGAGTGGGAGTGGCCGGGTGGGCAGCACTATCCCTGTGCCCCACGGCCTGGCACAGGGACCCCGGGCTCCCCTCCTTTCTTCCTCTTCTCTTCTGACCAGGGCTCTCTGGGAGCATGTGGTAAGCTTGGAGTGGCTGCTGTCTCCTGAAGCGGGCCAGGCCCTGGCTTCCTCCAGGGATGGAAAACGGGTCCCTGCTCTCCACCTGAGCATGGCAGCTGTGTCCCTGGGTGTCTGCGCCAGACTGTCCAAGTTCAAATCTTACCATTCCCACTCAGGCAAGTTACCTAACCTCTCTGGGCTTCTATTTCCCCATCTATAAAATGGGATGAAAGTTATAATGCCTACTTCCCAGGGTTGTTGAGATGATTAATAACAATGTACACAAAGCATTTCACACAGTGCCTGGCACATAGTAAGAACTCAATAAATGTTAGCTACTATAATTATATTTTAAAGGGTTAAAAAATATTCCCAAAGCCGACCTTCAGCAGACCTGGGACCCTGCCCTTCCTGGAGACCCCTCCCCCACCCGCCCGGACCTCCTGCTCTGATCCCGATGAGTGGATCTCGGCTCACATTCGCCCACTTTATTTCTCCACCTGGCCCTGCATGGGTATTCACGTGACCACTGATGATCTCCTACCAACACAGTCAGTCCTTGTCCTCCAAATACTGCCCTCAAGCTCCTCTATTAGGGACATGGCACCTCAGTCACTTTAGAGAGCAAGTGTGGCCAGCGGAACCCACAGCCATTCCTGGAAATACAAGTCAGAGCAATAAACCAAGCCCTGGTCACCCGGCAGAGGTTGTGAGGCTGCTGTCCCTCCTATGCTTCCAGAGCATCAGCAAGATCCCAGGTAGTGTGTTGGTGTCCAGGCACGAGGAGACCTGCTTACCATTCTGATGCAGAAAGAAGCACCATGGAGCTTTTCAGACTGTGCGCAGGGCCCTCGTCTACCCACTGTGTTTCAGTTATCAAGTGCTGCGTAACAAAACACCCCAGTGGCCAAAGACCATTACTTATTTGATCATGATTCTGTAAATTGGACAGGGGTGTGGCAAGGACGGCTTGTCTTTGTTCCCTGAAGCTCAGACTGGAAGTTCCGCTTCCAAGTGGCTTTACTCGTGTGCTGGCAAGTTGGTGCAGGCTGGGGTTGAGGGCAGGGCCTCTGTTCTCCCCTGTGTGGCCTCTCCTTAGGGGGAGGTTGAGCTTCTCAAGATTGACACTTGGTTTCAGAGCAGGAAGATCCCAAGAGTGGGTGTTCCTAGATGACAGGTGCCACTAGGCAAGAGCTTACCAAGTCTTGCCTCCATCATGCTTGCTAATGTCCCATTATTCCAGGGAAGTCGCATGGGCAAGTTCAAAGCCATCGTGGGGAGGGACCATACAAGAGTGTGTATACTGCAAAGGACAGAGATCACTCTAATACATGTCGTCCCTGGTGCCTACTGTAACCAGACACACCATGGCAGCCGAGAAGTGGCCGTTCTATTGAGACACCCAATAGTGAGTATAATAGATTCAGTTTCTGGGACAAAATACAGAAGCTTTGACAAGATAGAAGCTGATCTTTCTCACAAACATTCGAGTAGGTGATCCAGGGATGACATGGTGACTTGATCATGTCAGGGATCCGGCCAGGCTCCTTCAATCTTGTTTCTCCACCTTCCAATGGCAGCTTCCATCCCATGGTCCTAAATGACTGCTCCAGCTCCTACCATCAGGTTTGCATCCTTACCAGCAGGAAGAGGGGAACATGAGAGAGTCCTCCCTTCTCACCAGCCCCTTGGCCAGCACCTAGTCACAAATGCATTTAACTACAAGGGCAGCAGGGAAATGTAGTGGTGGAGAGCTTTGCCTCCAACTAAAACTTCTATTTCCAAGAGAAAGAATAGGCACAAAGGAATGCAGGGTGGTCCTGGCCACCGGAAACAAGTGGCAACCCCAGGACATTGTGTCTGCCAATCTTCAGAGTTGAGAGCAACCATATTATTCACATTAGGAACAGAGGTTTTAAAAAACAGCCTTGAACTGTGGCTCCTATAAGGAGCCAGGGCCCTGATGGATTGACAGTCAGCCAGGACTTTGCTCAATCCAGAGCCAGCCAACTCCCTAGGGGCCAGCAGAGAGGACCAGCACTTACTACGGTTTCTATCAGTTCATTGCCAATGGGCAGCTCCTGAGCATCTCCAGAGCATGGAGGAAGAGGGTTCCCTGAAAGACCATCTAAGTTCCAATGAGGACTCCAGGAACCAACGACCGTAGCCAAAGCACTGGACAAGTTCTGGCTCCCAGGGACTGGGATGTATATCTGGACTGCAGAGGCCAAGGTTATGGGTGGCATCCCATAGCCAAACCTGAACCCTGGCTTCAGAGAGCTCTTCTGGCCACCCCTTCCATCCACAGCTGGGAACAGCTGGCTGGAAGTGGGGGCGGCCCAGTGCAAAGCTATTTGGCTACTGAATAAAGGTTGACCTGCTAGTTGCGTGCCATCTCTGCCCACAGGGACGTTTCCTGCCTCAGCACTGACTGCCTGAGACTCGCGTCTCTCCCCAGGCCTGGAGCTCTCAGTGCCACTGTCAGCTGGATGATCACTTTGTAACATGGCACTTAACAGGCTTTACCCTCCTTGATGGGAGGCGTCTTGCTTTGGAGCTAAAGTCACCCGTAGGGCCTAGGGACACAGGGCAGGACAGGATCCTTAGCCTCTTAAAAGAACTATGGAACATTCTCACAGAGAGAAGTACAGGTACAGCAGCTCTGTCCCTGACTGGGAAGTGAAGGTGTGTGGAGAGTCAGCCCAGAATAAGGATGAGATCCAAGCCTGATCCAAGCCTCTGATCAACAAAGAGCATCACCAACATGAAGCCCACAAGCAGTACGTGAGGGCTCCCGAAAACTCTGAGAGGTTGGTGCATTCCAAAGAATGGGCCAGACGGGAGAGGCCACATTCCGATTCTCCTGGCTAGAGGTCCCGGCTAAAGTCTAGTCCAAGTAAGGAGCCAGCCTGCGAGGGAGAAGGTGGCTCCCCAGAAACACTGACCAGGAAGCCATCCGAAGCTCCCCAGGCTCTCAGGACAAAGGGAAAAGATGTCCAGTGTGACATCATCCTCCTCGCACCCCTCAGCTGATGTGGACCGTGCACAAGTGAAGGAGGCTGCTCAGGAGCATGCTCAGCCCGACCAATAACCCAAGCAAGGCAAATGCAAATAAGTTAGCATGGACACCAATTCCATTCTTTAATTTTTTCTTTCTTTTTTGTTTTGTTTTGTGTTTGTTTGTTTAGTAAAGTGCGTTAAACGCTGGGACATAAGAAGAAGGGTCCGTCTGCCTCGTGGCGCAGCTTCCTCTCCTTTGCCTCCTGCCTGACCCCGCCCCCTCACAGCTGATTGGGCCCTGACTTACAGGGTTCCAATCCATTGGCTTAGCTGAACCAATCAGATTCTTCCACTTCACAGGTTGCGCTCAGAGAAACAGCAATGATAAGCTGGACGTTGGGCCTGGATTTGGGTCTTCTCTTTGGAACTCCTCCTGCCACACACGCACACACACACACACACACACACGCACACACACACACACACACACGCACACTCACACATACACGCGCGCGCTCAGAGGCTGGTGTGCGTCTTGAGCACAAGTTGGAGGTGAGATAGGGCAGTCAAATGGGGACCTGTTCTCACTGGTTACTGACTGTAGTCTTTGAACAAGTTACTTTGACTTCCCATGCCGCCATTTCTTCATCTGTAAAATGGGGATAGTTATAATTCTTATCCCAGAGGGTGGCAGTGAAAATTAAGACAATCGATACAGGCAATTGGCACAGTGCCTGGAAGGAAGTAAGACCTTAGAAACTGTCAGTGGTTATTGTTATAAGATGATGCATGTTCAGAGCTGGCGGCTCTTTAGGTTAAAAAAAAAAAAAAAAAAGAAAGAAAGAAAGAAAAGCTGAGGGGGGGCAGACCGAGAAACAGAAATGGAAGGAGAAGAGAAAGCAGAGAAGCTGAAAGAAAGCAGGCCCCTGGAGGCTGGACACAGCTGTTTTAGCTCCTGTGGCCTCCTGGCTCTGGCTTCCCTGGAACCTGACTGTATGCAGCCCACAGTGTGGGCTGTATCCTTAAGTTACACCCACCTTCGTTTACTTTTGAAGCAGTCTGGCAAGCCACATCAAACGGCACAGAAACAGCTTTACCCGTCAAGCTGGTCACTTATCTTACAGAAATAATTATTAAGAAGGAAAAAGCCACATGCCCAAAGATGTCCATGGTAGCCTTATTTATATGAATGGCAATCTGGAAGCCATCAAATGTCTGGCCATCAGGGAGTAGAAAGTGTCTTGGATGGAATATTATGCAGCCATTAAGAATGATAAATATGAAGACCACACAGCTACACAGGAGTGTTTATGAAATAATAAGTGAAAAAGAGCAGAATACAAAATGATAGCAGACTCATGACATTGGGTTAAAGAAATGTGCATGTGTGTGAACAGGGACAGCTGGGATCACCAAAAACGATAAAAACAAGCTTATTCTTGGGCTATCTTCTCTCCCAGGCTCTTTAGAGGGAGGGGTTTCCCTTCCCAGGCACCCTGGAGGCACCCTGCTCCAGAAAGGAGAAAAATGAAGGCGCTTCAGACTCCCCATCCCTACGTCCCCCTCCTGCCAGCCCCCGCCGGCTCTCTGGGGAGAGGATGCTCAGGCCTTGGGCCACTGGTATTTTTAGCCATGTCTCCTGCCTTCCAGAGTTCTAGGGTAAAAATAGCTGGGGCGGAGGGCACAGCACTAACTTTGCCATTTTCTACCCCCCCTCCCCTGGACCAGGCGCCTTCTGGTCTTGGAGCCATAGCTTTCCGCTGCTGGCCTCTGGCTCTATCCCATCTCTGAGGTCTCAGTGGCCAGAGAAGAATGTTCTGGTCTGTACATCTTGGAGCCATAGAGCTCATGAGGGCCAAGTGTTCCATTTTATGGATGAGGAAACTGAGACTAGATAAGGGAAGGAATATATCAGGAAGTAGGTGGCCCAGACAGTCCCATCCTCACCCACACTCCCCTCCCCAGCACCCGCTTGTCCCTGCCCCCAAGTCCCCTCACTCCTCTCACTAACAGGAGGGAGGAAGACCCCAGTAATAGGCCCAGGATGTCAGCATGCGGTGAGGTGGGGCAGGTGACTGGAAATCATGAGCTGTGTCTTGGACTGCTGGCCCTAGAGGCTGTTGGCTGTGGGATTAGGGGTGGGTTGCTTTCTGCTCTCAACCGCCATTTCTGGGTCTAAATGAAGGAATTGGACAAAAACCAGCTCTAGCAATTTTCGATTAAATGAGCTGTGTCCTCCGTCCCAAGCTGGATTCCAGAGCTGTGAGCTTTCTCCATCTTACCTACCACAGCAGCCCTGCCAACCTCCCAGGAACCTGCTGGAAGCAGTGGATTCTCAGCTAACCATGTGGATGCCCACCTCAAGGGATATCTGTGGCTGATGCTGCCTCTCAGGCCAGCCTCCCCCAGCTCCAGGCAAACGTTGGAGTCTAGAGCTCATCTGTTGGGGCACCTTCTCAAGAAATGCAGGCTAATTTTAACACTAGCTGAAGCCAAATTTAATTAAGGAAGTAAATCTGCTAGCAAAAATAAATCCTACAAGTGTAGTTTTGAGGCAAAATACATGAGACTTGAAGATAGTCGACTGCTAGATGCCTGGTATTCCCTGACACCCCTACAGAACAGTAAGAGTTATCCTGGCAAGTGATCCAGGAGGCTGAGACAGGAGGATGGCAGGTTTGAGGCCAGCCTTGGCAACTTAGCAAGACTCTGCCTTAAAGTAAAAACAGAAATGGGCTGGGCATGTGGTAGAGAGCCCCTGGGTTCAATCCCCAGTGCTACAAATAAACAAAAGTTATTCTGACAAGAAAATAGAATCCAGAATAGAGCCCAATTTTATGTGCTTCCCATGTGGCCTCTGTTTTAGTCCATTTTTCTGTTGCTATAACTGAATTCCTGAGATTGGGTGACTTCTAAATAAATTCATTTCTTATAATTATGCAATCTGGGAAATCCACAGTCAAGGGGCCGTATCTGATGAGGGTATTTTTGCTGATGGAAAAGGTGATGCACTTTCTTTTTTTCTTTTTCTTTTTTTGTTTTGAGGGGGAGGGGTGCCAGGGATTAAACTCAGAGACACTTGACCACCGAGCCACATCCTCAGCCCTATTTTGTATTTTCCTTAAAGACAGGTCTCACTGAGTTGCTTAGCGCCTCACTTTTGCTGAGGCTGGCTTTGAACTCACCATCCTCCTGCCTCAGCCTCCAGAGCCACTGGGATAACAGGTGTGTGCCACTGTGCCTGGCTAGGTGATGCACTTTCAAAAGCACATTCAAGAGGCAGATCCAAACTGGCTGCTATGACACCCACTCTCTAGACAACCCATTAATCTATTAACGGATTAATCCATTCATGAGGGCAGAGACCTCATGACCCAATCACGTAGCCCCACCTCTTAATAACTCACGATGGGGATTCAATTTTACCAGGAGTTTTTGGTGGGGACATTCAAACCATGACAGTCCCCACCTCTGTCTTCCTGGACATCGCTTATGCACCTGTCCTTGGCATAGGTCACACATGGCTGTGGGCCAGTGATTCCAGTCATGGGTTTTGCCTCCTGACCCAGTTGTCAGCCACTGCATCCCACCCAGCTCACAGGTCAACAGAAAGGGCTCAGGAGACAAGTCACAACCCTGGTGTCAGCTGAGAGGCTGAGGTGGGAGTAGGTGGGCCAGTGGGTCACTCCACCCTGGGCCCAGCCTACTGGTTCTTCTGGAGTGTGTGTATTAAACTGTGCTCCTATATGTGCATGTGTATGACATTTGTAATCCCAGGTGTGCCAAGAAGGGTCCCAGGATGATGCTAAGTGTCCCCAGCACAGGGCTCCAAGCAGCCAAAGTCTGCCGCAAGTTAAGGACAGCCTCTTAGCTCTTTTCAATATTTCAGATGTTCACCTGGAAATCCTACCTGTTCCCCTACTTAGTTGCAGCCTCTGATTCAAATGTCAAACCTCTGCCCTTAGCTGGCACTTTCTCGGGGCTGCGACACTGGAAACATTGATTATCTCAGGAACAGGCAACCCTCATTAATAAAATGGGGAAATGGATCACAGCTTAATAAACCTGGCATATTGGGTAGACAAAACACAGGGACCCAGGCAGGGACACTAATCCTGGGAGTCCTGGGACTGAGGGGGATGGAAGCCCCAGATCAAGGACTCAGGAGAATTCTGAGTCAGAATGCAGAGGTCTGGGGAGCTGCAGAGGCTGGAGGGAGCTCTGCCTGCCGCCATGAGTCCTCACACCACATAGATGGCCTTCTGTGTCTGAATCCAGAGTGGAGCTGGGCCTGGGTAGCCTGTGTGTGTGTGGGGGGGTCTGGTGGGACAGTTGGGTGGCCTTATCTCCTGCTGTTCCCCTCTCTAGGAAGCCACAGGCAGAGTCATGCACTTGGCCTGGCACCAGAAGGAGGGTGAGGAGTGAAAAGCTCATCCTCATCCCTCATCTAGCAGACTGTCTGCGCATGTCCCCTGGGGCAGGACGGGGGTGGGGGGCGGGGGCTTGTGCTTTGGGCGGGACCACGAGGGTACACCTGGGATTCCCATCGCATGAGCTCTGATCCACCGAGATACCTGCAGGCCTCCTCTGGGACAGATACCTCCTGGCATCCTCTTGGGGCTTCTGAGCCCTCCCTAAAAACCAGGTGGCTCCCAAATATGAGTCTACCTGTGCAGGTTGGGCATATAAAGAGGGTGTGGCTCTTCTCCTGGCCCCCGCCAAATCCCCCAAGCCCCTTCTCAGGGCTTCTGTGTTACTGCACACCCTCCCTATTTGATCTTGAAAACAGCCTCGTTCCTGGCCAGTCACTGCAATACCTGTGGCAGAGAGGTCCCCATGAGGGTGCAGAGGCAGATCTGAGCCTGGGGCTTTCCCCTCAGACACAGGCTCAGGAGACCAATGGAGCCCCTCTCAGCGTCCCCCGGATGTCTGCCCGCCCTCCCCTTTCTCTCCCCCTCCCTCCCCCTCTCCTGTACCTGTAGGAAACACCAATGCAGATGGCTCCTTTCATGTCTCTGGGGATCAAAGGGTTGGCTTTGGAAGAAAGACAGGCTGCCTGAAAGCCACCCAGGCCAGAGCCTAGTCTGCACAAAGCACTTTCCTGCTTCTCCTGAGCTGCTCCCACCTGGTAGTGAGAGTCCACACCTGATTAGCCTGTCCCCCTCCTGTCCCCCAGCGTCCCCACCACATGCACACACACACACACACATCAGCAGGGCCTTTGCCTCACGCTCCCTTGAAGCACATGCTTCTTGGCTTCTGTTGGATAATTTGTCTGTGGAGTGTGTGGGCCCCGCTGGGTCAGGCACTGTTATGTCTCAGAATAATGAGAGAGAGAGAGTGAGAGAGAGAGAGAGAGAGACAGTACCAGAGATGGAGGAACACTCAGACAGAGGGGAAAAAGAGATGCAAGGGGACAGGGGAACAGGAGCAATAGACAGGGAGACCTGATAAGCCACAGAGGAAACAGGAGGCAGGCGAAGACCAGGAGGTGAAGAGGGGGATGAGGCATAAAGGAGGGGTGGATTTTTTAAAATACAGCTCAAAAATGAAGAGGGAAGAGCTAAAATGGGGAAAGAGGGAACACTAGGGCTGTGGAGATGGCCCAGGAGCAGCAGAGGGACTTCCCCAGCCAGGCATGTGCGTGAGGCCTTGGCCTGTCCATGCGGCTCTGCAGCCCCCCGTTCTGCATGACCAGGGCTGCACGCACCCAGGCTCCCCTCGGTCCTCACCCTCACTCCTGGATGCCCCCCACCCTCCGAGCTCTCACCCAGCCTCTGGGATGAGGGTCTGGAGCCAAGAGACCTGGAGTGGGGAGGACCAGGCACAGCTCTATGGCCCCGCCCACTGTGGAGTGAGGGCTGTGACCCCCACTCCCTCGCTAGAGCCAGAGGGGAGGTGGCCAGAGGGCAGGTGGTTCCCAGGATGGCTTCTCCAGGTCTCACCCCCCCCTCCCTTCTGCCAGGTCGTGAGGCATCACAGCTCATCTGTGCCCTGACCCCAACTTAGACCTCCCTGGCCCTTCACCAGCTCAAAAATGGAAGGAGCTGGACCCCATTCCCACCTGCCACCAGCTGGCTGGGCGACGGGTCCTTCATTTTCTCCCTCTGACCCCATTTTCCTTATCTGTGAAATGGGAAGTAATCACAGCACCTGCTCAGAAGGTGGCCATGCACATTAGATAGGACAGAGGTGCCCAGGTGCCAAGCACAGGCCTGGCACACAGCAAGTGAGAGGCTGAAGTGGTCCCTGGCACGGCTGTGGCCAGCGGCAGTAGCAGTGGTGGTGCTGGTGGCTGATGTGGAAGAATCCTGGCCCGTGTGCTTCACAGTGGCTTGGTAAGGCTTATGAGAGTGAAAGGATGGGAAAAGCGTCCCCACCAGCGACACCCGGGTCAGGGCTGCTCCTCCACCCAGGCCCAGCGCCAGGGTACTTTTAGAGGCCCATGGAACTTTTATTTTTGTTTAAGTCTAAAGGAAAAACTGATCTTTTAGTTCAAAGAAAATGCTTCCTCTGCAGTATGAATGTATTTGTCTTTATTCCAACAAGTTGTAAAATGTCATGAAGAATTTTTTTTTTATGGAGGCAGGGACCCACAATGGCAAGATGTCCGTGACCCCCCAAAGTCATACCAGGACTGGTCACTCCTGCCGGTTAGTGAGGAGCAGTACAAACGCTCTCCTGGTGGCCTTAATAGACGTAGCCCTGACCAGAGGAGAGAAAGCCCTTTTGGGGAAGTGAGTCTGGGGAGTGATGGGACAGAAAACGGGGGGGAGTGAGCAGAGAGGAATGTGAGAGTTGTAGCCCCTGCACTTGGGGAGGCCCCAGGCCAACAGGCAAAGAGTCTGATACCTAGAGACCCCAGCTAAGGGGCAATACGTTCCTGTCCTCAGGGAGCCCGTAGCTCATAGAAAGAGAAAATATAAAAAAATAGAGGAGGCAACTGGTGTCCCTGAAGGAACCGTTCAGGAAGTTGTGTGGCCAATGGAGAAGCCGGGAGAGCTCCCAGGTTGCTCTCTCGGGCATCTTAGTGGAGATGGAGCCCCTGGCAGAGAACAGGGAGAGACATGGAGCCTGGTATTAGAGGGAGGGTTGCTGGCACCGCTGTCAGAGGAAGGAGCCAAATGAAGAGGGAGGGTTGTGGGTCTGGGTACTGCAGGGTCTCAATGTCCAGCCAACCCCTGGAGGCTGTGCCCAGACCTATGGCCTCCACAGACCATGGTTGTCCCTAGGATATCTCTGTCAGAGCTGCAAGGGACACAGGAGTCACTCCTAGTGCGGTCAGGTAACCACACTCCCCAGGTACCCACCCCCCCTACCCAGTGCCCCTACAGAATTAAATTACCATATTGGAAATAGCAAAGTAAACACCAATAGGTAAAGTGCAAATTAAAGTCGCTTCTCCCAGATCCTTTATTTATAGACCTGAGCTCAGCAGCCGCGCCCTCCTGGGCAGGAGCCGTAGGAACAGAGCAGGGCACCTGCCCTCACCCTCCTGCTCCAAGGACATGGGTCTTCCTTCTGGCAAGGGTGGGGGTTTGGAGGGGCAGGAATCCATACAAGGGGCCCAGCTCCGTGCACCTGGTGTCAGGTTGGAGAGATTCTGTGGGACAGGTCATACCAAGAGCTGACCCCTGCACCGCAGCCACTGTTCTGAGTGCTGTGCCCTTAACTTCATCTCCACAAGACGCCTGTTATCTGCTTCCTTTCAGGGACTGAGGACACTGTGGGGACACTGAGGCACAGGGTGGTGACCGCATTGGTGCCAAGGGTCCCATCAGGAATTTGAACCCTCAATCTGTTCTGCTAACAGCCATGCTATGCCATTTCCCGCTCTGGGGGCTTCTCCAAGTAAGTCAGAGCCAACTCAGCAGCCCTGGGCCTGCCCACCTGGCACCTCCCTGGTCGCCTGTGGTTTCACCAAGGGAAGCGCCGGGCTCTGTGCCTCGCCCAGCATCGGGCAGGTGGACCAGCTCAGTTAAGCCTCTCAGGGGCTCACAGCCCCCCATCCCCGGCCCAGGCCCCACAGATGAGGGCTGCAGACCGAGGTCACGGGACTGTGTGCTCCTGCACGCCATGCCAGCCTGCGACACCAGCCAGCTGGGGCGGAGCCTGACCTTGGCCTTGTTGGCATGGCGCTGAAACCACGGAGCACAAGGCCACGGATGGTTAGCCACAGGTTTATTAGCGGAGGGAAGACGCCGGGCCAGGACCAGGAAACCACACTTCACCCAATTTGCTCATCCCACCAGACCTGGGAAGTCTGTCACCATCTTGGCGGCCGGGAGCCAGGAACAGAAGCTGCGGGCTTGGCAACAGGGGCCACGGGAAGGAGCAATGGCCACATTTTGTCAAGACAAGAAAGGGCTTGCCAAGGCCTTATGCTCTCAGCCAATCAGCCACACGTCCGAGAGCAGTTTCCAGTTAAAAAAACCAAGGGACACCACCAGCCTGACCCTTCACAAATATCTCCCGTCACTGGGCAAACACCACAGGCTAAAAATAATCCCCGCCCTGAGGGGGCTGACTGGAAGCGCTGGTGGAGGGCAGGCAGCCCAGGGCTTGGGCTCAGCTTTGCTCCCGATGGACACACACCTGTCAGAGGCCTCACCTCTGTTGCTGGATCAGCCAACAGGGCTTCCTACCTGTTTGGTGAGGAGAAGGGGAGAAGGGCGCAGTAGTTAAGGATCAGGAGGCAGCAGCTGGGCTGGGAAGAACCTGGATTCTGTCATCTCCAACTGTGCCACCTTGCAGAGGTCACTTTCCCCCTCAGGGGCTCAGCTTCTCCCTCTGCACAGTGGGGACAGCAATTCTGCCCAGTCAGGGAACAGGCACCGTATGAATCCGAGAGCCACGGGCTACCCTTCTCCTTCAGACCTATAGGGACAAGAAGGCCTGGCTGAGTCTCGGTGGTTTCTATGGGTCCAGGTTGGCGCTAAGTCCTTCCCTGGATCAATTATTTGGGCCCTCATGATTACCTTGATTGGCAGGTACTAAGGCCAGTTCTATCTCACGATTGAGGAGACTAAGACACAAGAGGTTTGGGCACTTACCCAAAGTCACACCTAATGAGTGGCTGACGCAAGACTTGAACCCAGGCCTTCCGGCTCCGGAGTTTTAACCACACCAGACGCCATGTGACATAAGTGGCATTGGAACAGTGGAAATAAACAGGGGTGCTGTGTGTCAGCCCCGAGGACCCCCAAGAGCCCACCTGTCCTCAAAGACACTCTGCTAGCAGCTAGAAGGCAGAGTGAAGAGGGAGACCCCTCATGCCCCTCCATCTCTGCCCCTCCCTGGGGCAGCCAGGCAGAGCTGGGAAAGCCACAGGCCAGCTAGCGGGATAACCGATGTGTGGAACGTGCCCTGGTCACAGTGCCCTGGTGGGGTGGGGGTAATGGGCTGCCAGCCATGTGGTCCCCAGCCCACGCACTGTCTGGCCGTCTGGGGGGTGGGATGGGGGACCCATAAATAGCAGGCCTCTCACCGGTGTTGGGAATAGAAACCCAACCCAAACAGTGTGGTAAGTCCGGGCTTTCCAGAGCAGCCGCAACCCCCAGGGGCCTGGAGGCGACTCGAGGGCCCCCTTCGAGTCTCCTAAGGATCAGGTCATCTTGGGGAGATAGCCCAGCTGGCCCCAATTCCAGAATCCTTCATAGCATGGGAAGGAATACAACAGGTAATATTTATTGAGCACCTATTAGGTGCCTGGGGCTGTTCTAAGCGCTTTATGTGTATTGTCTCAGTGAACTTCACCACAGATGGATGAACAGGACTGTAGTTCAACCCATTTTGCAGACCAAATCAAGGCAGAGAAGGGCAAAATCACATGACGGAGGTCACACAGTAAATAGTAAGATGAAAACCCAGGCCCTGGTTGCCCAGCGTCTCTTGGGCCTGGGGACACAGACCTGTCACATTGGGTCCTGTCCTTGAGGTCGTCTTCATCTTGCTGTGGGGGAGCCTAGCACCCAAGGAGAAGATAAGGTGAGTGTTAAAGGCCTGGGCTTTGAAGCTCCTGTGTCAGTTTGCTCATGAAATGTGAAGCCTCCTCCCACTGTGTAGAGCCCTGAGGAATAAGGAGCCCGGGACCCCTACCAGGGCTGATTTGTTCCTGGACCCCTTCAGTTCTTCAGGGGGAACATGGAGGAAGTGAGGAGTCCCCAGGGCCATTGTGAGGGGTGCATGGAAGCCTAGAGACCATAGAGACCCTAGAGGGTCTTACCCCGCTGCCACCCACTCAGGGGCCTGTCTAGGATTCTTAGATCCACAGAGGAAATTCATGTCAACAGCTGATCCCTTTTGAGATACTGACATCCTCAGATACCTCTTTCCTTACAGACCCCACCAAACTTGGGGCTGTATCTGTGTTTGCCTGTTCCTGGTGGCTGCCCTCCCTCGGGGACCCTCCTCAGGACTCTCATGAGCACTGTTTTGCTGGCCTGGTGAAGGCCTTCATTTCTCGTCTCCTTCCACGGAACATTGCCAGTGGCCAGAAGACATGGAAACACCTGAGCAGCTGTCCAAATGTCTCTGAGTTCTTGGAATGAGGAAGCCTGTATACACGTGGGCCACGGGCGGGTGACAGCTTGTGGCCTGGATTCTGAGAGCACAGGTAAAGGGTGCCCACCACTCCCCTGGAAGGTCAGAGGTGGGGTGGGGACACCCCTGCCAGGCCCCCTGGGCACTCTCAGAGGAGAAGCCGACAGGCCTAGGCATGGCAGGGGTCGAAGGGCTGTCAGCACTGAGCCAGCAGGGAAGGGAGGCTTTCCCAGAACTGGCTTTGAGGAAGAGGATGCAGCCCAGCAGGTCTCCCTCCACCCAGATGCCCAGCCTGCCCGCCCTCCTCTTCTAGGCTGGCTCTCCACCCTGTTGAGGCCTGTCTGTCCAAGGGAGTAGGCTGTGGCGGTCTTGGGGCTCTCTAGGGAGGAGGATATAGTGAGGGAAAGAAGGTCTGGGCCCTTCTTAGTGCCCCAAGTCCCCTGGGCCAGGTTGGGCTGGTGGTGGCACAGAGATCCAGAAGTCATGTTCCTCTCCCCTTCATCCATGTGCCTGGTACACAGAAGATGCTCAGTAAATCGTATTCTGAGTGTGTGACTATCCAGGGGATCCGGGAGGTATTTGGGAGGAAACTCTGGACAGAGTCCAGAGTCTGCCAAACTCTTCTGCGCCTCAAACTCAGGCCAGGAGAAAAAGGGCATTGCTTCCCCCAAGCTCCAGAGTTGAGGGAAAAGAAATGAGGATGAAGCGGCTGTGGATGGAGCGGCCCAAGGAACGAGGCTGGGCAGAGAACAAGAGGAGACTCGGCCCCACCCTGAACGGAGCTGGGGCCCAGCTCTCTTGAGGTCACTGACCGGCTCAGCTTCCAGGGGCTGGGAGTGTGTACAGTCAGGCTGCAGAGCCCAGGGCTGGAGGACCCTGCCATCACCCCCTGGCCCCGCCCCTGGGGTGGAGCCTTTGACTCACATCTTGGCTCTGATCTATTATCCAGAAGGTATTTATGGAGCACAGACCACCTGTCCCATGGATCTAGGGCCAGATCTAGCAGTGAACAGGGGGCCACGTGGCTGCCCTTGTAGGGTGAGGGGGACTGAAGCAACTGTGGGAGCAACACAGGTGTCTACAGGAAGAGCCTTCCAGCCAGAGGGGACAGGCAACAGCACAGCCCTGAGAACAGACCTGCAGAGGAACAGAGTGGGCTGGTGAGGGGACTAGCGACAGGAGGGAATGCCAGGCTTGCTCTGCTGCTGTGCTGGGAAGAGACCGAGGGGGTGAGGGCTGAGCAGGAAGACTGGAGAGGGACTGTGTGACCTTGACCTGAAACTTGGCCTCTCTGAACTTGAGTCCTCCGCTGTGAAATGTAGGGGTCATTGAGAGTTTTAAACTCTTCTAGGAAAGGATCAGCTGAGAGGGGACGAGGACTCAATGCTTGAAGGGGGATAATGTTCTTTTTGTCACCTTAGTGTGGGACTCTCTAGACTCACCCTGACAAGGATCTCCTGCCCCTGCTTGAATTCTCCTGGACACAGGAGCTCTCTAGAGAGGCCTGGGCTTCTCACAGAAGCCAGTTGTACAGGGCCTGCTATTTTCTCCAATGTGCTCTCTGACAGCCAGGCAGGAAGTCCCCAGGGGGACACTAAAGGGCCATGACCAGGATATGCCAGTGACTGTGGCAGCTGCTGCCAAGCGTTGTGTCCTGATTTAAGGTTTTGGCCAGAGGCTGGCCTAGGGCAGTACTGGCCTTGCAGAAGGGGGTGGACAGCAGAGCTCTTCATGGGGCAGGGAAGAGGTGGCAGGTACGGGGTGTCAGGGGGAGGGGCACGGGGTGCGTGTGGATGTCACATCTTCACAATTTCTCTCTATCCCACTTCTAGTGTCCTGGGAGGATCCAGAGAAGCCTGTGCTGGCTGGAACTTCCATTCCTCCACCTCTGTGCTCAGGCAGCCAGAGCCCCTGGTTCTTCCCACTGATTCCTTATGGATGACCCACTGTCAGTCTTGGTCCCTTTGTAAATGCTACTGTAACAAAACACCCAAGACTGCTAATTTGTAAAGAACAGAAATGTCTTGGTTTGTGGTTCTGGAGACTGTGAAATTCAATAACATGGTGCTGGGAGTGCTTCTTACTGCATCATCCCATGGTGGAAGGCAGAAGGGCAAGAGAAGACCAGAGCAGGAGAGCACAAGTGGGTTTTAACAAACCCACTCCCATGATAGCAACCGTAATCCATTCCTGAGAGCAGAGCCTACATGTCCCCCGACACCTCTCATCAGGTCCCGCCTCTCAGCGAGGCTGCATTGAGGATTACTTCCAACACATGAACTTCAGAGGACCCACCCCAACCACAGTACTGTCCTGCACAAATATATTAGACTTTGTGTTGGACAGGGCCCTCCAGACCCCAGAGTGACTCCTGCCTTGGATCAGAAGCACTCTGTGGCTGACGACAAGGAAGGAATGGGACTCCTCTTGACCAAGTTCCTGCTCTAGCCAGGCCCTGGGTAGGGGCTTTGCTCATTCTTCCCTCACAAAGGCCTTCTATGGAGGTGAGGTTAGTGCTGCCCCCAGCCCTCTCCATCAGCCCAAGTGCCTTCCCCCACTTCTGTGGCTGCCTCCTGTCACTTCCTTGGGTGACTGCCCTCGGGCTATGGGAGCTGCTTTACCCCAGAGCCAGAAGTGACTGGAAGTTTATATTTCCCAAATGGCCCTTATTATAACTGGTGTATGGGAGCACGAGGTCCCAGCTCCTTTGCCTGCATTGGGTACCCTGGAGTCCTGCCACAAGACAAGGCTGAAGCCAGGAACTTCATCTGAAATGCATGCACCTTGCTGGCTTCTTCTTTCCATCCTATCTCCCCTACCCCTCTCCAGGTTCCCCAGGAGCACTCTCAAATCACTTAGCCACACGTTCTTATCTCTGGTCTGCTTCTGGCAACCTGACCTAAGACACCTACCCAGGTAATAATACCATGAGTAACAGTAGCAATAAAAATAACTAGTATTTATTGATTGTCTACTATGTGCAAAATATTATCTGAAGTGGTTTACAATATCCACCTCCTTAATCCTCACTAGAGCCCAGGGAAGTAGTAATTCCCATTACCCTCATTTCACAGGTGAGGGGACTGAGGTAAGAGAGGAAAAGAAATACTATTGTTATCCTCATAAGGGTTCAGGATAGAGTCAGGATTCTCAGTTGGTACCCTTTCCAGAAAAGCAGGAGCATGCATGCGCACGCGCGCGCGTGCACACACACACACACACACACACACACAGTTTGAAGACATGGCCGACAGGGCTTGTGGGCCAAGCTGCGGCAGATGCCTTGCCTGGTATTGCATAGGCGTTTGCAGAGTGTCGCATGAAACATCAGGGCTGCAGACCAGGGCAGGCTGCCCCGCCAAGCCATGATTTGTTTGTCCTTCTGTGTTCATCAAATAAAGGTCAATCCCAGAGATTTCTCATGCAATTCCTCTCTCTTAAAATCAAATGGTCGGGGCTCAGAGTGGGCCACAGATGTTTGGCCATTGCTGGGCACAACCTATGCTCACGAAAAAACCTGTTGAATAAATCCATGAATTAGTTCAAGGCCACAACCCCATCAGGCTCCAGAGAACCAGATTGTTGGCAGAGAAAACCTGATATGCACGCGCGCACACACACACACACACACACACACACACACACACGGTTATAAAATTGAATCAACAATAATAAAAATACTGTTCCCAATAACTTCTGAACAAACAAAATCAAAATCAAATCCAGAACTGTGATTAAGTGCTAGGGCTTCCACCCTGGTCCCCTCACTTTGCCAGATGCCACAGAGACGCCCCCCTCCCGGACAAACAAGTAGGACAGAGACCCTAGCATTCTGAAATGCACTGTCTACCTAGGGGAGCATCTTGGTCATCAGGACTCCAGGAGAAGGGAGTGTCCAGCCCAGGGCAGCTGCATTTTAAGTTATCAACCGAACAGCCAAGTGCCCTGAGTGGCCAGCCCTGCTCCCCCAGCCCCCCACCCCAACTCAGCTGGCCACTCTGGGCCCCAGATGCTCCATGGAGCTCAGATGCCGCAGGCCTGCACCTTTCAGCCGCAGACCAGGAGGGCTGCAGACCCAGCCGAGCCCACCTGGCAGATTCAGAGAGAGAATGTCACATTCCCTGTGGGTGCTTTCTGCCGTCTCTGAAGGGCCTTCCCCTGTGCGTGCGGGCGGCCCTTCTTGTCTGGTAGAGGATGTCAATGTCCCCTTTGTCACAAATCCCTTTCAGAAGCAAAGCTATTCAGACAGGCGGCAAACTTTGAGACGATTCATTACCAGGCCAGCAGCAGCCAGCCAGGACTCCCTCCTCCCTGGCTCCATCCTCCCCTGGGGCGGGGGTGGCACCCGGAGAGCCAGCCTGGGTGGGAGCCAGGAGCCGCAACCCCAAAGGGGCCCAGAGGCGCCCCCACTCCTCCTCTAAGGGCTTCCTGTGGAGGAGAACAGGGGAGCTGGCAGGGCCTCGTGGCTTCGAGTGATACCCTCTGAGAAGGTGTCAGCCCGGCAGAGAGCCTGGGGAGAGGCCTGCTGTCCAGAGGTGGGCACATTCATTGCCTGGGAGGGTCTAGCGCCCCATTGCTCTGTAGCCAGGGCAGCTGGCAGAGGTGAGGGGCCCTGTGCCCAGCATAGAGCCAGGGACACGATGGACCATCTCCAGGAGCTGCAGAACAAACAAGGCAGGTGACCTCTCCCCACTTAGGACAGTGGCCCCCCAGGACAGCAGCTGGGGCAAGAGACCCCAGGATTGGGGAATCCTGTGCCCCACTGGCCCCTGGCCTGGGACCGCTCTTCCCTTCTCTCCTCATTTTTCCATCTCATTCCATTTCTTCTGCCTCTTCTCCCTTCCAGCCATTCAGGAAACCTTTGTTGTTGTTGTTGTTGTTTTTGTTTAACATTCATACACTGGCCCATGTGCTGGGCCCTGGGAAACAAAGCCAATAAGAAATTGTCCCTGTCCCAGGCCAGCGAGTAGCAGGCAGTGACCATGGGTAGAAGCAACTTCCAGGAAGGGGCAGGGATGTGCCTGGGTTTCTAGAGTCACAACCTCCTGCCTGGGATGGGCAAAAGGCTGCTCAGAGGAGGGGCTGTTGAGATGAATCTTGAGAAGTCAGGAGCGGGGTTACCAAATGGAGAGGTGAGGATGTTGGGAAGACATTGCCACTGAGGGAGCAGCATGTGTAAAAGCAGAGACAGGCTGAGCGCAGGGGCGCACGGCCTCTAATCCCAGCAGCTCAGGAGGCTGAGGCAGGAGGATCGCAGGTTCGAAGCCAGCCTCAGCAACTTAGTGAGGCTCTAAGCAACCTAGTGAGACCCTGTCTCAAAATCAAAAATAAAGGACGGGGGATGTGGCTCAGTGTGGTTAAGCGCCCCTGGGTTCAATTCCTGATACCCCTCCCCCAAAGAAAACAGAGAAACTAGTCAGAGCCTGGGGTGGGGGAGGGTGGCGGGGGAGGCTCAGGGCAAGGGTCCAGTGTGACTGAAGCTGAGCTACATCAGGACCTTCCTCACCTGTCCCCACCCTGTCCCCATGGCCCTCTCCTCTTTCCCTTCTCCCTGACTTGTAGCAGAATATCAGGGCAGGGTCAGGGGCACAGGAGGAGGGGGTCAGGGGGGTCTGGAGTCTGTGTCTGACTCCATCACTGCAGAGGGTGCTGCCAATCTCTGCCCAGCATGGCCTCCTGGTCCCCAGGAAGAGTCACTCTGTCAACCTATAAGGTGGGCACTAACAGAATCGTGGTGAAAGCTAAGTGAGATAATGGGCCTATGATAATGTTTCATTCAATGCCTCCCTCTAGTATGTGCTCAATTAATGTTACTTTTTGCTTCTCTTTTCTTTTCCTGATCACAAAGAAAACCGAGACCCTTAAAAGTCAGGCTCAGCCCCACCCCCCACACCCTCCTGCACACCTAAGGGAACCAGGTTAGTCCAGACCCCTCGTGGTCTCCCGGGACACTCAGTGGGTCCCTATAGTGTCCTGGGCTGGTACTTGCCCCAGTGAGTTTCTCCATGGTGATGGGTGGCATTTCCAACCGCTGGGGCTCTTCCCTGTGCAAACCACAGCTCTGGGGACACTTGAGCCCTGGGCAGACCGAGGCTGTGTCTTGGCTACTGTGGGGCAGCTTCCCTGCTGGCTGGCCTGCCCTTCACCTGACGGACAGGCTGAGTGAAGACCCCTCGTCACCCCCACCTCAAATTCCTGCTCCCAGCTCTGGCCTCTGCAGGCTGCTCTGTGTGCCTGCCCCACCTCGGCCTGGCGCAGAAGCCACCGCGGGCCATGCCAGGCCTCTGGGGTCACTCTGCCCAAACCACTGCATGTTTCAGAGTAACCTCTGCTGTTCCCGTGGGAGTGGGACAACCAGGAAAGGCCTTGAAAACCAACCTGGAAGGTTTTTCAAACAAAAGAGTGTGATTTCCTTCAGGGGAGGAAGAAAAGTTAAAAAAAAAAAAAATACCCCCCACGGTCATCCCTTGGCTCCAACCGCCCGGATGGCTGTCTTGGGTGCATTTAGTGGTTTCACAGCTGTGGGCGGATTTTAAAATCTGCTGTCCAGGCAGAGAGACAAAGGAGGCTGGGATGGGGCCAGGGGAGACCTCAGAGGACAGGGGTATTCATCTTGTTAAAAATAGCCCACCCCGTTGCTATTTCTATGGAGCTTGGCAAACAGAGCTGTATGATTTTCCCTTTTTTCAGCCATGCTTTGCTTGGACCATCTGATAAAAATAGTAGATAACAAGATCAAAAAAAAAAAAAAAAAAAAAGCTGGCTATTTTTACATGTAAGCCCCACTTGGAGTGAGCCTGAAGTGGGGTGGCCAGGGAAGAGGGATGGACAAGAAGGGGAGGACCACAGGGAGAGGAGGGGTGGCCGTCACCCTGTGTCCACAGCTCAGGGTCCACACACAGACATGGGCCCTCCCGACCCACCCTGACCTCAGGGTTCCCCAGGCCCTGCGGGTCCCACTCCCCAGCCTTCAGCACCCTTCCCACCCCCTCCCCAGGGTCCACTCCTCAGAGGCCACCAGGACGCTGGGCCTGTTAGGAAGCCAGCCACGGGCATAAGTAGGAGCTCCGGACAAAGGGACAAGAGCTGCTGGGTCACCTAAAGCCAGAGGCCCTCGGGGGGAGGGCAGGCACTTGGACGGATAAGGAAGGGTCAGGCTGCCCAGACTGGACACGGGGACCACCCAGGTGGCATCCATTGGCAGGTCACAGGGCTGGACCCAGCATGGTGGCAGTCACAGGGGCTGCGCAAGCCCCGCTGTGAGTCTGAGCAGTGGCCACGCTGGGGGTGGGGCGGTTCCCTCCCCCAGGGCCACAGCCTCCTGGGATTCATCACTGACCAGCTGGGGACAGAATCAGCTGAGGAGCAGGGAACAGAGGGGGGGGGCTCCTGCTGGGGGAGGTGGATGGAGGAGGAGGGCCCTCAGCAGGGGAGGTCTCGGGGACCCCAGGGAGGCTAGAGGGCAGAGGCCTCCTTCCCTTTGGAGTTTGGGGCAGGCGCCCCACTCCCACACCAACTTCTGCTGCGGCCCTGAGGGTGGGGTCGGGCCTGCGGTGCCCCCAGGTGAAATTTTCAAAACCTGAGCTCTTGGGTTTAGGAGCCCGGGGTCTGAGTCCTGGTTGACAGGCAGAAGCTGTGTTTCCCACCAGACTTCCTGAGGCAGGGCCGCCTTCCCAGAGGCCATCCCACAGCCACAGCCTGTCCGGAAGCAGAAGACAAGCACAGAAACCCTGGGGGAGCCGGGCACCGGGGCCTATGCCGGTAATCCCAGCGGTTTGGGAGGCTGAGGCAGGAGGATCATGAGTTCAAAGCCAGCCTCAGCCAAAGCAAGGTTCTAGGCAACTCAGTGAGACCCTGTCTCTAAATAAAATACAAAAACCAGAAAAACAGCTGGGGTATGGCTCAGTGGCTGAGTGCCCCTAAATTCAATCAATTTTTTGAGTTATCCCCCTCAAAAAAAGAAAAAGAAAGCCTGGGGGAGTCTGGTCTCCTCTGGGCCTCCGTCCCTGCTCCTACCACCTCACCCCGGGACCTCCCCTGCTTGAGTCCCTCTCCACAAGGAATTTAGGACCCACGTTCCCGCCCCCCACTGACGGCCCTGCCAGGTTGGCGGGGCAACCCCGTCTCAGATGGTGGTGAGACTGAACCAAGGAGATGACCCTGAGGATGCTGAAGCCACAGAGAGTCACCTCCCCCATGTGGGCCAGGCTCGCAGCAGCCTGTGACCAACCTAGAAACACCTGGTTCCCTGTAGCCCTGTGACCCTGAGCTGGGCCCAGCCCTTGGGCCTCCCCCAGGTAACCAGGCAACAGAGCTCCCGAGGAGAGAGCTTCAGGGACAGGTGCAAGCTGGCCTCTGCCACCCTCGAGGTGGCCAGAGCCACTCAGAGAGCCAACTCATCAGAGCCCTGGACGGGGAGGGAGTGGAGAGCCCTGGAGGGGGCCAGCCACCAAGTTGGTGACCTTGGGAAAGTCACTTCCTCTCTGGCTCTTGCTTTCTCCACGTTGCTCCTGTGGGAGGGACTTGAACACCCCAAGTCCTGCTCACTCGGTGTCATTCATCAGCAGAAGGAGAGGCCAGTCCACTCACGGGCGCAGCAGGGCTGACGGGGCCCCTTCGGCCTCTGTCACTTTAGGCTTCTCGGCTGATGCCATGGTGGAAAGCAAGTGTCCCCAGCTGCCCCTGAAGCCATCCTGGTCTCTAGGATAGACACAGCCGTGGCCACAGCCAACAGGGCCAGTCCTGCCCACACCGCAGCCACCAGCCACCAACACCGCCTGTCACCAGAGCTTCCTCCTTAGCCTTGGAGTTTGTCCTCCATCAGTACCTGTGACAGCTGGCCCCTGAGGGTCACATGCTTGCCAGGGGCAGCAGGCAGCGCCTCCCTGCTGTCCCCTCCTCCCTCCTTGTTCCTGGGCACTCTTGACTTTCTGAGCAGCTAGAGCCCAAGGTGGTGGGAGGGTGGGGGGGGTGAGCAGGGCCCAGCCCCGGGACTGGCGGGTGGTTCCTCGGCTGGGATCTCAGCGCAGGTCAGAGGCCAAGAAATAAACAGAGGCCAAAGGGTACCTCTGCCCAGGGCACCCGTGCAGAGGCGGGCCCCAGGCAGGCCGTGCCCAGCTGAGCCCCAAATGCTGGCAGATTTCCACATGTCTAAACCTCTCTCCCCACAGAGCCGATGACCCCGTAGATCTCAGTTTTCCTGGGCTCAGTTTATGCTACCTTGAATACGTGGTCCGGGTACCGTGGGTTCCTGAAGGTCTGTGACTAAGAATTGTTACAGGAGGTGCTTAATAGTTGTTGAGGGCATGTATGTCAGGCACTATGCTCCTGCTTCATATAAGCATCACAAAAACACCGTGTAAGTAGGTAAGATTATCAATCTTGTTTTCCAAATGAGAAAGCAGAGGCTCAGAGAGGTTCACCAGCTTGCTCACTGTCACACAGCTAGAGAGCGGCAGATCTGGGATCTGAATGCTTTTTGCCCACTACTTCTCACACAGCCCCTGCTCCAACCCTATCCAAGCCACCGCCATCTCTTGCCTGGACTGCTGTGGGGCCTCCTTGCTGGCCTCCCACTGCCACCTTCACCTTGTCCTCTTTACTGAATTCTCCACACATCAACCAGAGTGAGTCTCTGCAGGTGTAAATCAGAACATGTTCTTCCTGTGCTCACCTCATTCTGGCTTTACTGGGACCCACAGGATCTACTCCCTTGCTACCCTACCCGACCCTACAACATCAGGCCCTCTGCTTACCCCTACCTTGGACTCCAACCACACTGGCCTTGACTCTTGTTCCTTTCATACAACAAACATACACCTACCCCAGGGCCTTTGCACTAACTGCTCCTGCCATCTAAAAGGCTCTTCCCTGTATCATATATCCACATGTTCAGCTCCCTCATGTCTCTGCTGAAATGTCACCTCTTCAGAGAGGCCTTTCCTGCCTCTCTTGGATAACATAGCCTCCATCTGCTGTCTGCTCCCCACCTCATTTACCCTGCTTTCTGTTTCTTTGGAGAGATTATGGCTCCTGGACTGTGTTTTACGTGTGTATCTGGTTTTCTGTCATCTCCACCTATCAGAGTGCGAGTCCCCTGGAGGCGGGGTTTTTCATCTGATTTGTTCATTGCTGAATCCCCAGAGCCTGGAATGGTGGCTGGCACACAGTAGGTACTTAATAGTTGTTGAGCAAATGAATGGAAGAATGATGGGTTATAGAGCTGCAGCTTCAATACCGACTGCCGCGCCCAACCTCGGTGCTCTCTTCCCTCAATTCTGTTTGTGGGTACACGTTACATCTTCCTCCTCTGCAGTTCAGGGGCCCTCAGGGTGAGGACTGACTTCCTGTTTATTCCATTACCTGCCCCCAACCTGCTGGGACCTTTTTCCCTACCAGCACCAAGCATTGCCCTGAGTGCCTAGAAAGTGATTAAGAAAAGCCTACAGAGCCAGGCGCAGTGGCGCATGTTTGTGATTTCAGGAGGCCGAGGCAGGAGGATTGCAAGTTCGAGGCCAGCCTCGGCAACTGAGCAAGACCCCGCCTCAAAAAAAAAAAAAAGGATGGGGTGTGGCTCAGCGGTAGAGTGCCCCTGGGTCAGTCCCCAGTAGGGGAGAGATGGGAAGAAGGAAGCAAGCAAGCAAAGGAAGGCCAGGCTGCAGAATCGTAAGGGTTTGCATACACCCTTCTCCAGCGGGAGTCTGCCAGCTGCTAAGGAGAGGAGTGCCCCCCAGACGTGCTGGGGGGTCATTCAGGGGTGACCAGTGGAGCCCTACTGTGTGCCAGGCATTGCACTGGGCACTGACAGATACCGGGGAGCAGTGGCTGCTGAGCCCAGCTGCACCTCTTACCCTTTAGCCCACACTCGACAGAAGTCACAGACCCCTAACTGCGCTTCTCTGCCCTGTCACCCGTCGGTGTTCCCCGGAGCAAAGTGCACCTCCCAGCTCCTCCCTGGGGACAGGCCCTGTGCTTTTCCCACTGGGTCCTGAGAAGACCATTTGGACCCAGTGGGCCTTGGTTTTCTGGTCTGTAAAGTGGGAACCCAGGGCGAGCTCTTGATTTGTACAAAGACTCCCTCGGGACACACTCTCTCTGCTTCACAAAGGGACTCGCCACCGATCTCTGTACAGAGCCAGTGACTTGGCGTGAGTTAGAATATGGATGCAGTTTACAAGCTAGAACTCTGATCAGACCCGAGAACTTGCCATACATATCCCTCCTGCTCTCCCAACCAGGTCTCCGAGGGACTATGGGAGGGGGCTGGCGTCTCAACAGGAGAACTCTGGTAGGTTCTTGGTATGAAATTGGTGACCTGGTCCCTCTTGGACCTGTCTATGCCCTGGGGGCAGATGCAAGGTCCTGGTATAGGGCTGCCCTTGGTATAGGGCATATGCCCTTGGTATAGCCCTGGTATAGGGCTCCCTGGGGAGCCCATAAGCACCTGCTCAGAGGGCTTTCACAGAAGCTTTCTCCAGTGCTGTGATGTCAGAATTGTGATGTGCCCATTTACAGAAGAGGAAACTGAGGCCCAGAGAGGGGGGTTTCTAAGTGGCAGAACCCAAGCTCATATCTGACTCTCCTGGCTCCCAGATGACGCTGGTCCCTGGAGACTTCCCCCTTGCCACTATACTCAAATTTGGACTTGTATTTTCAGGAGGGGCCATAAGTTTTCTCTAAGATTTCTCTTTTCTCTCCAGATCCTTATTCCCACCGAAGTGATCTGCAAGCAGATGAGGAGTCAGAGGTTTAGACCTCAGCAAGAAAACTGGGCACTCTGGAAAAGCAACGTGACAGGGCAGTGGCTGAAATCAGGGACTCTACCAGGGCCCCTGGGTTTCAATGCCAGCTTGACTCCCCTCCCACTTTGGGACATCACTATACCTCTGTGCCTCAGTTTCCCCTTCTGAAAACTAGAGCAACGAGAGCACCCATGTCCTAGGATTAGGACATAACCCTCGAGTGGGTGAGTTGATAAATGCCTGGAACATTCCGGGGCACCCAGAAAGCAAGCACTAGAGAAGCAAAGGCTTTACTGACCAGCAGGATTGCCGGCACGACCCTGGCCCCTGGTGATCCAGACCCAGAGCTCCCACGATGGAGGGAACCAGAGAGATTATTGCAAATTCCTTCCCACCCTTCAGAGTTCATTCAGCCATGGCCCCTCCTCCAGGGCCTTGCAGCCAGGTTTGTTTTCCCTGTTTAGAGCCCTTACAGGAGTTGGGCAGGCAAGGTCGGGAGGGAGAGAGAGAATTCACATTTCTGAGCCCCTAATAGATACCAGGTGCTCCTAGGTGCTTTCTGCAGGGACCCTGGCAGGTGATGCTGTTACCTCCTTCTCAAAGGTTAAAAAAAACTGGGGTTCGGGTAGGTCACAGGCTTAGGGAGAGACAAAGCCAGAACTCAAGCCCACGTGGCATTCATCACACCAGGTCTAGTTCACGGTCACCTCCCCTGAAAGGTTGTCAGCATCTCTGAATTTTTAACCCAGTTTGGTGACAGCTGTGTTTAGGGAGAGAGGGCATCAACTGCTCACGGCTCATCAAGAAGAGTTTTTTCGTTCTTAATCAAAAGGCTAAGACCCCTCATCCCTCATTTCTTTAGGTCCCCAGACCCCCACAAAAAGCCAAATACCTGTCAGGTACTTAGATGAGTTTATTGAACGAGCAAACAAACTAAAAAATGCAGGGACCTTGGAGGGAACGAGCGGGGCCAGCACGGATTACCCACAGGAATCTGAAGGACACAGGGACCTCCTCTCGTTCTCATTACTCAGGGAGGAAATGGACACCAGGACAGGGGACCTGGGGTTGCAGGGACACTTGGCTGGAGGGAAAGAGCGAGGCCGTTTACATTTGCCTCCTGCAGCTGCGAGCAGCCTGGTTGACACAGCTCATCCCTGGCAGCCGGCTCTCCACGCTGGCGCCTCTCAGAGGAGGCCCCTCTCTGCATCACTAGAGCGGGGCTGAGCACCCCTTTCTTTCCTTTCTTTTTTTCTTTTGTACTGATGATTAAACTCAGGGGCACTCGACCACTGAACCACGTCCCCAGCTCTATTTTGTATTTTATTTAGAGACAGGGTCTCACTGAGTTGCTTAGTGCCTTGGTTTTGCTGAGGCTGGCTTTGAACTCATGATCCTCCTGCCTCAGCCTCCTGAGCTGCTGGGATCACAGGCGCGTGCCATGGTGCCCTCCTCTGAGCAACCCTTTCCACAGGTGCCTTGCCCTCTGGCCTGGGAGGGAAGTCCAGGAGGATCTGCGGGGGATTTGATGACCTTTATTTGTACTCCTAGGCCAGGGGGAGCCTGGCACAGAGTGGGTGCTTAATAGATGGTTGAGGAATGGTGGGGAGCTCAGCCCAGCTTCCAGCCTCAATGGGCCTGTGAGTGCCCAAGCACCAAGAGCATGAAAGGGGCTCCTTTCCTGTACCCCACCAACGGGAGGGGAAACCCTGATCCCCAGAGCCAGCAGCCCTGTACCGGGGCAGTCAGAGGATCCCAGATCCCGGATCCCAGTCCGTGTGGGCCTTCCCCAGCCCTGAGCCCTGTCCACAAACCTCCTCCTTGAGGGTTCCACCTCCCTTCCCGCTAGTACTAGAAGCTCCGACTTCCCCATCAAGGGCCCCAAGGAGAAAATGACCAGTGGTGTCGGGGGCAGAGGCCAGAGCCCTGGTCACTCCCTGAGCTGGCGTCTCGCGGGGGCCTGCTGGCTGGGGACACCTCCCTGTTCCCACACAGAGCTGGCAGGACAGTCGGCTCGTCCTTCTTCAGCCACAGTCTGCAGAAAGATTGTTCCCCTTGGAGTCACGGGCCACTAGCCAGTCTACTGGGGACATCCCGAAGGGAAGGGATGGGAGGGCGAGGGAGGGTGGACACCCAGGCTGACGCACTGTGGCCGGCCACACGGCCGCGCTGACTGGTGGTTTCCATGTCTGGCTCCCTGTGGCCCCAGCGGCCAACACGGCAGTGGGGAGGCAGCCTCCTGCCCAGACTGGAACTCACAGTCCAGCCTCCCGGGGGCCCGAGAGGCAGGAAATAAGAGAAGAAGAAGCGTCTGGAACCTGAGCAGGGCCACTGATGTCACTGAGCATTGGATACAGTGAGGAGGACGTCCGATGCCACCAAGGAGCTGAGCCAGAGGGGTCAGGGACAGAGAGGGTAACTTGACCAGGAGCCCTAGAGGAGGTGGGGCAAGATGTGGAAGGAGAAGGTGGGGTGAGAAGGCTGGGGAGCTGGGGGGTGCTCACAGGAGCTCCCAGCCCTTCCACCTCTCTCCTGAGCCTCCCTCCCCATCCCCACCAGGCCTCCCCGGGCTCTCCTGCTTCTGAGCCTTGGTTCCTGTTCTGCTCTCCCCCAGAAGTGCTCTTCCTGACCCCCGTCAAGGCCGGCTCCCAGGTGAGCCCCTGTGCAGGTCTCCCCGTTCTCCCTAGCTGTGGTCTTGGGGACTCACAGAGAAACCTGTCCCCGGAACCTAATTCTCCTGTCTCTTTGGCCTCCACAGCTTCCCTCCTTCACCCAGCAACCAACAGATGTTATTTAAAAGGCCACTGTGTAGGGCCTGGGGGACAGTGGGCAGCTAGACGGGCTTCTGCTCTCAGTGGATGGTGATTTGGGGAGAGGCGCACATAGCAAATAACCCTACCATGGTAGCATGGTATTAGAATTCCATCCCAGGGGCGTTTAGATGAAAACCTACTAGGTGCTGGGCACTCTGCTAGGCCTGAAAAAAAATATGTGCTTTTTGTTGCTGTTGTTCATTTTAGTTACACGTGACAGTAGAGTTATTTTGACAAATTATACAGACATAGAGTATGGCTTATTCTAATTAGAATCCCACCCTTTTTAATATTTATTTTTTAGTCGTAGTTGGACACAATACCTTTATTTTATCTCTTTATTTTTATGTGGTCCTGAGGATCGAACCCAGGGCCTTGCACATGCTAGGCAAGTGCTCTACTGCTGAGCCACAACCCCAGCCCCTAGGATCCCACTCTTATGGTTGTACATGATGTGGAGTTACCTGGTCAGATACTCAAACACAAGGCTGGGAAAGTCACATCTGGTTAATTCTACTGTCTTTCCTATTCCCCTCCTCCCTCCCTTTCCTTCACTTCCCTTTGTCTAACCCAATAGATTTTTGTTATTCCCTTCCCCAACCTACCTTGTTTGGAATTAGCATCCACAAACCAGAGAGAACATTCAGCCTTTGGATTTTTGGTATTGGCATATTTCACTTAGCATGATGGTCTCCAGTTCCATCCATTTTTCAGCAAAATGCCATTATTTCATTCTTCTTTAAGGCTGAGTAATATTCCATTCTTATATATACCACATTTTCTTTATCCATTCATCCATTGAAGGGCACCTAGCTTCATTCCATAGCTTGGCTATTGTGAATTGAGCTGCTGTAAACCTAGATGTGGCTGCGTCACTGTAGCATGCTGTTTTCAGTCCTTTGGGTGTAAACTGAGGAGTGGGAGAACTGGGTCAAATGGTGGGAAATGTGTACTTTTGAAACACAGTGCTGACCTGAGGTGAGTGAGGAGTCCAGGGCCATAAGGAGAGCTAAGAGCCTGGTAGAAAGGGGCCCAGGAGCTTTGGGGGCTCAGACTCAGGGCACAGTGGCAATACCTCTTAGCTGAGGGTCCTGGGATGCACAGGCCTCCACCAAGACAGGAAGTTAGGAAAGGGCTTGGAGGCTCAAGGAAGAGCATGGCAGGGGCACGGCCTGGACAAGTCTGGGCAGTGCAGGGTTAGGGGTGTGGGAGCTGGAGACAGGGATGGGGCTGGGCAGGTGCCAGGGTGGGCAACCCCCAGCCCCCTTCCCCACTCTTCTCTGATCTTTGGGGGCTGGCCCCTGTGAGCTGCACCACCCTGGCTCCTCTGTCCTCTGGCTTCCGGTTGAATTCAGCCAATGGAGCCATTAGCCTTGATGTGAGGATGGGGCAGACAGAGCCCACCCCCACCCCCACATCCTCCACAACCCTGCTGGACCACAGTTTGGCAGTGGGCATGCCCGTCCGTCTATGGTCACAGCTCCTACAGGTGACCCCTCTCCTTCAGCTTAGCTTTGTTGGGGTCCAGTGATCAGCCACATCCCTGGACCCTCTGGGCCTACAGCCCACCGTTGTTCTTGCTGAGCCTCGAGGCAGGCTCCCTAGGCAGAGCGGAAGGCCCCGCAAGGCCCGAGGTGGGAGAATGTGAGGGGTGGGGACCACAGAGCAGTGACTGAGCTTGGGAGGCGGGGAGCAGAGGGCACAGGCGTGGGAAGAAGGGGAGACAGAGGGGAAAGGGCTTCGCTGCCTGCTAGGAAGTTTGTCTTGGTCCTACAGGGGGTGGCAACCTTTTGAAAGCATGACACCGCGTGGTGTGCGTTAAACAACTCCCTAGCGACCTGTGGAGGGTGGACGGGAGAGGGGGCTGGGTGAGAAGCAAGAGAGCCCAATAGGATCCATGCAGGAAGCCAGCTTGGGAGGTTCTGGGGAGGGGTGGAGGGCAGAACAGAACGATGGGGGGGACCTTGTGGGTTAGGACTGTCCAGCAGCCCTGGCCAGGCTGACTTTACAGAGGAGCAGGCCTGGCCAGGGGAAGTGGGGGACAGCTGGAGAAAGGAGGGGTCCAGGAGCTATGTGAGGGCTGCAGACAAGGGCTGTGGGGTGTATTGAGGTGCAGGTGGTGGTAGAGCCAAGGAAGTGGGTGAGCTCCCAGGGTCCCCTCTCCCCAGAGCAGCAGAAGGAAAGACCAAAGAAGCAGAAAGAAAACCAGAAAGCACAGGGTGTCTGGGAGCCCAGGGAAGGATGTCCAGCTGGTCTACAAAGAAGTTAGCACCCCTCCAAGCCCCAGGGCAAAGGCCCCAAGTCCCCTGGGACAGGCCAGCCCACTGGAAAAGGCTCATTGCTGTGAAGCAGAGAATCTCGGGTCTTTTTGCAGGAATAGGACAAACAGCTGTTATAGTATTATTTTATTTAACCCTCCTATCGAGTGCCTGAGAGAGCTGGAGTCACCTGCCCATCCAGCGGGTGACCAGAAAGGCTGGCATTTGAATGGGCAGTCTGCTGTGGGGCTGGCATGGTCTTAAGTCCCTGAGAGGGCCGCTGAGTCTTCTCTGTAGCAGTGACCTGTGACAGTGACCATGTACGACTCAGGGCTCTCCTCCGCCACCGTCTGCAGCCCCCCCCCCCCCCCCCCCCCCCCCGTTCCCTGTCGGTACTAATCTCGGGGGCCAGGTGACCTAGACTCTACTCCTTTCCACCTCTATCATCTTCATCTTCTTCCCTGAGCTTTAGGTTTCGGGGTCCCCCTCCACCCCTCTTCCCCAACCCTCAGTTTCAGAACAACTCAAGCAGAAGAAAAGGCCTCATGGGAACTTAGAAGCGGGCCCTGCTTCAAATAAATACAATATGTGAACAAAGAGGCCCAGATGATGGCTTCCTGGCTTCTGGTCCCCTCCAAGTTTGCCCGTGTGGCTCAGGGTCTGGAGGCATGATGGGACCCAGGGTGCCTCTAAGCCTTGGAACAGTGGAACTCCAGCGATTCTTCTGCAAGGCCCTAAGGCTTCCCAAGGCTGCGAGGCCTCCTTCCTCCCTTGCCCCCGGATACCCCCACAGGAAGGCAGTATGGTCAGAGCTGCTCCCCACACACACTGCCGGCCCCAGCATCTGGAGCTGCAGACTGTTTAAAAAACTGAATTATGAGCCTGTTGCACGGTAGCTGAGGAGCCAAGGCGGAAAAGGATTTATTGGCTGCATTAAATCATGAGCTTATTGTTAAGTGAGCTGGGAGGGGGAGGGGGAGGGGGAGGTGCTCCAAAGTCGCTCGTGGTGCCTGTCATTCCCCCTCCACGTGTCCCATCAAAGTGCTCCCCTTCTCACCCACAAAGACCACCTCTGGGGCCCTGTCAGTTTCCTTTAGAAGCCCAGTCCCCTTGCAATGGTGGGCAGAGGCTACTTTGTCCCCATTGTACAGATAAGGAGACCTGAGGCCTCAGAGAGGGGAGGCATTTGCCTTCCATCTTCAGCAAGAAGCAAAATGGAACAGACGGTCTCTTGACCTGGTGCCCCACCTGCTCGGTTTTCTAAGCACAACTGCACATGTCAACACTCTTTTGGGGGAAGAGCTCTTGAACTTTACATAAAAAAGGCAACTGGAGTCCAGCTCTCCCCAGAAGCTCTCAGGCTGCAGGGGAGTCTTGACCAGGCCCAGGGGCCTGACTAGGAAGACTGGGGAGGAGCCCCAGTGCCCAGTGCTCCCTCCCACCCCCACCACCCTCCATGCTGGGGAGAGGCTGAGGGGCAGGTCCACAGATCAGTGTGAAATTCTAACCCCAGAAGCAATCCCACGGCCCCTGCCCTCACCCACATCACCCACATCCACCGCCACATTCTGTGCTCCAAGAAGCCACTCTCTCTCTGTTGCTATGCTCACATTCCTGGCCAGTCCCCTCCCAACCCACTGTCTCTAGGTATTCCCCATTCACCCTCCCTCGGTACCCCTGGTCAGACCCAGCCCTGAACCCAGGACTCTGAGATTCCCACAAAGCAGCTGCTGAGCTGGGGCCCTGCAGAGGCTCGGGGTGGGGCAGCTGGAGCAGGGTGCCCAGCTACCTGCAGGCAGCTCTCTGCACTGGTGTTGGTCCAGCCTGCTGCCCCTGCCAAGAATTCAGAGGCATCTCTGGCTTTGCTTAGTTGGTGTTTTCACAGCTAAGAGACTGGAGGAGGGGCAGGGGCAAGACCAGTGAAGCGTGGCCCCTTGGCATCGACAGCTCTTCTGCCCACCAGGAATGCACTGCCATCAGCCTCACCCCATGGTCCCATTCAAAGTCCTCATGAAGGACCCAATTCCAGCTAAATGGCACTGCAGGCATTAAGTGTCTCTTAATTCTGGTCTCATGGGGTGCCTGTATGTGCCCATGTGGGGAGACTGGGGGAAGGATTGTTTACCCATTTTTCTGGGACTGAGACTAAAGCTCAGAAAGCAGATTTGAAGTCACCACTGGAGATAGTGGCCCATCAGGGACAGGCACCCAGAAGTCCTCATTCCTATCCGGGGCTCACCCTTCCTTCTTGGGCTGAGAGAGGGGAGTCTGCCCAGGTCTTGCAGACACACCTTGGCCACACTGATATCATCAGGGGGTCACTCCACTTTGACTGTTTTCAGTATTGGGGGGTCAAACTCAGGGTGCTCCATCACTGAGCTATATCCCCAGCCCTTTTTATTTTTTATTTTGAGACAGGGTCCCCCTAAGATGCCCAGGCTGGGCTCAAATTGAGGATCCTCCCGCCTAGGCCTTCTGAGTCCCTGGGATTACAGACATGTGCCACCCTACCTGGCTAGGGCTCACTTCTGTTCATCTACAAAGAGACTCCTTGTCACAGCTGCTCACCCCTACTCCCACCCAACAAAGATGAGCTGCAGAGCACAAATGTCCCCCCAAAAGGACATTAATAATCCCAACCCCACTTGGCAGGAAATTTTAGGAGGGGCCCATTGATCTGTTGGGTTGACCCTCTGTTTAGGGACACATTAGAGGATTCTTTGCTTCACAAGAGGTCCTGGCTTTCTCCAGAGAGTTAGCCCTGTCCCCCAACCTGCTGCTTTCGAGAGCCCTGGCTGGGTACAGTGAGTCCCCCCAGGAGAAGGAACACCAGATGTGGGGTGGGGGGCGGAACTGAGGGTCTCCCAGTCCCCTGTGGGAGGGAGGAGGGGAGGCAAGATGCTCAGGTAATGCAGTGGGCAGGGGAGAGCTACTGACCCCGAGCCCCAGTGCTGCCGACGGCACCCGCAGGAGAGGTTCCCACTGTCTCTCAAGCTAGGCCAAGGCTGGAGCTGGAGGAGGGAGCTGCTTGCCCTGTCCCAGGGGCCCTGGGGCAGGCTTTATGTCTCTCATTTCCACCCAGCCTTGCAGGAAGGCGAAGGAGAACCTGTCAATGAGAACACTGAGGCTTAGACAGTGACTTTTCTTCAAGGTCAAGGTCAAAATGACTAAATGGCAGAGCTCAGACCCAGACTCGGTGACAGTGAGTCCAGAATTCTTTCTTCTCCACCAGATTCTAACTCTTTGAGAGCTGTGTCCATTTAGTTCCTACCATATCTAGTACTGATCTCAGGGCTTCATAGTAGAAAAAGGAGGCTGGGTGAATATCCTTACCCCCGTGACTTTTAGGACTCCAGTTTCTCTTACTTGGAAAACAGGGTAACAGTTCCCAAGGTGGACCACCCTGGAGGCTGTGTGCAGCCTGGTTTTGTGAGGTCCCTCCCAACCCTGGGACCTTGACTTGGGCCTTCAAGCCATCATCTGGTGCCACCTGGGCTCAAGAAAGTCTCAATGTCCCATCCATGAGATGACATGGAGGACAAGATGGCCTTCCAGCATCCCTGGTCCATGGCTGGGGACCACATCCTCTACCTTCCACCCTGGGACTGCTCCAGACATCTCAGAGATTTGGCAAAACATTTCCTGGAAACATATAGCTCTAAGTCATTTTATGTTTTGAGAAGAAGTCCCACAGATAAATGAAAAACACGTGTTGAGTCACAGGGACGTGGCTTGACAGATTCAAGTCTCAGCCAGGCTTCCCCATTCACATGAGCAATGGCAAACCTCTCCCGTCGAAGCCTGGGTGTCCACATCAGTGAGATGGAAACCAGGGGACCGGCCCGGCTGGCGGCACAGACTGCTGTGAGGACAGATGAATCTGTATATGAAAGACCCCTCTAGAAGCTAGGAAGGGGTGTGGAAAGGCAATTTGCATTTATTACACTTATATTCTTGTATTTCTCATTGTTCTTTTAATGTCTCAAGATTTGGGGGGCATTTCTCTGGTTGAGGAGTTCGTGGGACTCCCACTTCTGCCTAGAAAGGTTTGACATCCGCCCGGTGGGCCACAGGAAATGGACGAGCTGCTTAGAAGGGAGTCTCGGGGTCAGTGACTGTTGGCTGAGGGAATGAGCAGGGGAGGGACGGTGGCAGTTGTGGACCACGCTGGAGTTTGTGTGGACAGGACTCGTTTTATGGCCCCTGGGTCAGCAAACAAAGCTCCTCCAATGGAGATGTTGAATTTGACTCTGATACAAGCTTCTTCCAAGGACTGGGGGGGGAAGGAAGGGTCACAGAGACACCAACCTTGAGGAATTCTGACTATTCCAGGAAACAATTCAGACCACAGCTTTAGGCAAAGAGAGTGGGGGAGGGGAGGACACTGAAATGCAGTTCTGTCCCCCCACCCCCGCCCTTTCCCCTCTCCTGTCCACCTCTTGCTCTCTGCCCCTGACACCCTCCGACATAGTGAGAACCTGGCCTTGGGTTGGGGACAGTTGGGGGAACCGTGGGAAAAACAATCAAACCTTGGTCAGCGGGATAATTAGCTGTTCCTCTGTGACCACGGCCTCCCGGTCCTCTTGGCCTCGCTGCCACCCCCTACTCCACCTCTGCAGGACAAGGGTTTCTGAATACCAGGGCAACGTTACCTCATTAATGTTAATGGGAAGTCCCACAGAAGCCTGGTCATAAATTGCCTTGTGCAAGGAAAGGTGAAGGAGTTGGTCCTGTGTACACTGCGTGTGTGTGAACTCCCACGTGTTGCACGTTAAGTGTGTGCACTGTATGTGAGAAAGTGCACATGCAGTGAGCCTTGTGTGCACATTTCATCATGTGTATACCAGTAGACTTTAAGGTGCTCCATGTGTGTACACTAGTGTGTAAGTATGTGTCCTGCGTCTATGGGGTATACTCATGTGTGCTCATACTGTACTGCATATTCGTGAATCACATATGCATATGTGTACGGATATGAGCTGGATGTGTATACTGCATATCTGTGAATGTGCGTATGTGTACGCTTAAAAATATCTCTGCAGCAATTTGTGCCTTAGCATAAATGTATGTGCATTTTTATCAGAGTATGCATTTAGAACCTTTAGATGCCTACACGTACACACATGTCACACATACGTGCATGTACGTGCGTGATGTACACATATACATTCTGTCGATGTGCTCTGTGGGTATTTGTGCATCTCTGTAGATTGTGTGAGAGGTGGCAGAGGGGTATCAGAGATAAATACACCAAATGGTGTAGTGACAAGGAGGTGGGGCTCTGGGGCCAGGCTTCATGGGCTCAAATCCCATATCTGCCATTTCCTTGCTATGCACATGGCCTTGGGCAGACTGTGTGACTTCCCTGGGCCTTAGCTATTTCATCTTTTTTTTTTTTTTTGGGGGGGGGGGGTAAAGAGGTACCAGGAATTGAGCTCAGGGACACCTGACTACCAAGCCACATTCCCAGAGCCCTATTTTGTATTTTCTTTAGAGACAGGGTCTCACTGAGTTGCTTAGCACCTCGGCTTTTGCTGAAGCTGGCTTTGAACTCATGATCCTCCTGCCTCAGCCTCCCAAGCTGCTGGGATTACAAGTGTGCGCTATTTCATCTTTAAAACAGAAATCAGACTCTGTATATCCCACATGAGGACAAAATAGCACTAAGTGTTTGAAAGAATGCCTGGCACATATCACCCAGTGTTGGTTATTATCATCTGTGTGCACATGTAAACATGTGTGTGCTCTATGCAAACCTGGTGTCTAGGTGTGTGTGCACTTGCACACACTGCCCTTGTCAGCAGGCACAGGAATATGCCCACGGGTACATAAATGTAATACCCACCTCCTGTGGAGTCACGTGACCTTCCATCCATCCATCCTGGTTTGCTGACAGTCCCCAGTGAAGGACAGCTGGGCAGCTGCACATTCCTGGGCCTGGAGGCTCAGCAAAGGGGCCACCCTGATGGTGGGAGGCTGACTCCAGCACACGGACCTGCCCATGCGGTGGCTCATGTGGGCACAGGATGCCCAGCACAGACACGTGCAGCCTGGTGCCACCACCCACTGCCCCTGGTAAGCTGGAAACCTGGGAAGGCTGCTTCCTCTGCCAGTCCCAGCAACTTCAGTCTCCAAGTTCTGACAGCTCTAACCCTAAATCTCTCAATTTGTCAGTTCCCCCCTCTGTCTCCTCTCAGGACAGGGATGGCCTCTTGTCAATTCTAATCCACTCTCCACACAGCAGCGAAAGTGATCTTTTAGAAATGCAAATCTCATCACCTCGCTCCCTTGCCTGCTTAAACCCCTTTAATAGCTTTGCATTGCTCTCTGGATAAGGCCCGAAATCCCTTCCCTGGCTGATGAGGGCTGGCCCAGCCACCCCAGCCCAGGCCCTCCCTCGGCCTCTCCCAGCCTCTGCCTAGCACACCCCGCTTTTCCCTCTCAGCCACCTTCTGCTCCTCTGCCTCCTTCAGGTCTCCCCTTTGGGAAGTCCCCCAGATCTCCCCCAGTTTCATGCTTTTGTGTCCCCCTGTATAAGTCTCTCCCCTGCCCTCTGCACAACCGCTTCAACCATTGTGTCACTCTGACGTCCTCTTCTCCCTGAGCACTGTGAGCTTCTGAGGTGCGGTCACTGCTGGGCTCCTGGTGTGCACAGGCCCTAGTCCAGGGCTGGCCGGGCACCTGCTGTGCATCCACAGTTGTGCTGAATCCTGAAGCTTAAGAGCCCGACCCTCAAGAAGCATGTGGCCTCTGAGGAGAGACCCCCAGGGACAGGGGGTTTGCACTGATGGAAGTGAGGTGGGACCCCGGGGCTTCCAGGAGGTGCCTCTAGGGCTGGTTCTTAAAAAAGATGAAATAAGCCAGGTAAGGAATTCCAGAGAGCGGGAAGAGCAGGAGCAAAGGCTCAAGGGAGGACACAGCATAGTGTCAGCAGTAAGCGGGACAGAGAAGGAACTGCAAGGACAGTGGGAACCAGACCTCGGGGTCTTGGATGCCTCCTCATATATTTTTAAAAAAACTGATTGGGTCGGGTGCAATGGCACATGCCTGTAATCCCAGCAACTCTGGAGGCTGAGGCAGGAGGATTGCAGGTTCAAAGCCAGCCTCAGCAACTTAGTGAGGCTATAAGCAACCTAGTGAGACCCTGTCTCAAGATAAAAAATAAAAAGGGCTGGGGATGTAACTCACTGGTTAAGCACCCCTGAGTTCAGTCCCCCAAAAGTATATAAATAAATAAAATTAAAAATTTAAAAACTGATCAGACAACCATTGGCCTGAGATTCCCAGCTGTGATGGGAATATTCCTGTCCATCAGGTGTCCTGTGGCTGAGAGGGGACTTCCCTAATGCCTGATGGAACTAGCTCAAGGACCCCTTGAGATGGTCAGTGGATCCCCAAATTCCCACTTTATTAGCAGGAAAAGAACACACAGAGAGGAGAGACTCACAGCTCAGCCAAGTAAGAGATGAGAGGCTGGACCCAGTTCTGAGCTTGTGCCCCCACAGGCCAGGGGTCAGGGGTCAAGTAGCTCCTTCCCCAGGAAGGCTCCAGTTGCCTCTGGGTAGAGGGGACAGCCCTTTGCGTAGGCCCCAGGCAGGAACTCAAGGCAGCAGATTAGCTCTGAGAGGAGGCCCAGGCGGGGACTGAAGGGGATGGAGGCCAACGTGAGAAGCCGGGAGCTTTAATTCCCCTCTTTCAGTTGCTCTTGCTAATTCAGGTCCCAAGGGGCTTGCTGAGTTTGTCCTGGACCCAGCCACTTAATCTTATAATACTTCCAGCAAAGCCCCTTTGTTCTCCTTCTTGCATAAGGTGGTAAGAGCTGGGCAGTCCCCCCAGCCCAACACCTCCCTCACCACTCAGGCTGCCTCCTGGCTGCAGAAGCACCTCCAAGGCCCTGCCCCCCCCACCCCCGGAACTTTCCAGAGGGGGATGTTTAATGCAGCTGGCTGCTAATAAAGACACGCCTCAGGATCTGTCTTTCACATTCCATGGACCTCCACACAGGGGGGACCCCCAAGCTGTGGCTTTTACTCATCTTGGAAATAGTAAAGCCTTGGCTATCTTAGAGACTCTTCCAGCAGTGAGGCCATGTCCTCTGAGCACCCAGAAGCATCTGGATTGGGGGTCTCCCTCTCCTTCACCCTGAGACTGAGGCCAGCTTTGTGAACATGCACGTGACTTTGCCCATACGCACGGGCTGGCACCTAGAAGGCCCCATCATTCTGTTCAATGCTCTGTCCTCTCCATCTTGAAATTCCAAATAACTTTTGAACCCGTGATCTGGCATTTTCATTTAGTAGTGGACCCCACGAATTAGGCAGCTGGTCCTGCCTAGGGTTTCGGAGCAGGCCCAGGAGGCAGCCAGCAGGGAACCTAAGGACCCAGGTTCCTGTCCTAGCTCAGCCCGCTGGACAAATGCACATAGGTTCGTTTTTGTCCTCCCTCAGGAACTCAGTTCCCCCAAGCCACGTTAGTTCAACTGGCATGGTTGGAATACTAAACACCCTGCCTGGACCACCCCAAAGGCCAGGCTCAGCAGGGGCCTATGCAAAATGGAGAACTTTGAAAGGTGTGTGACAAGAGAGGACAAAAAAAATAAGAGAGAAAGGGTCTGTCGGTGTTTGCCCATTTGCACTCTTGCCTGAGGTTGTTATGTGGAATGTGGAGGAAACAGAGGCAAGGTGCCTGTCCTCGGCCTCAGCAGTCCTTCCCTCCCTGAGAGCTCTGAAGACCAGGCAGGGTGAGGAGAGGGTGAGCGTATCCACCTCCCCGTTCCCCTTGTTGAAGGCACCTCCACTCCGAGTAAGACAAAGCTAATACCATCCTTGCCTTTACTAGGGGGAGAATAGGCTTATGTTCATGGGGACATTGAAGGGTCAAATGCTTGTGTGGCACTGGCCAGAGAAGCATCCTCCACCTTCTCAGGTTCTAGAAAGGCCCAGAGCCATCCCAGGACATGACCAATCCCAACCCCTGGTCGATACCCACTCCTCACTGAACAGCATATTATCCCAGAAGCCAGAGAAGAAGCCCTGGAGGAAACGGTGGCCACTCCTTTAGCAGTGCTGTATGTCCTTACCTGGGGGTGGGGCCTGGCCCCGCGTTTGCCTGGTTCTGCTTTCTCTGGGTCCCTGAGGCAGGGCTGGAAGTCTGCCTGGAAGCTTCCTGGGGGCAGGGGTGCATCTGCTCCCTCGTCCGTCTCAGAGCCACACAGTTTGATGGACAGAAGTCCTACTGGATCTTGGGGCTCTTGAAAGTTATTTTCCGGATACTACCTATGGGACAACTGTGTCTCAGCTTCTCAGGAAAAATAGACCAGACCAGTAGGGAATAATGTCCTCCCCATCTGGTTCACCATTAAATCCCAGGTCCTTGCACAGTGCCTGGCTTGTAGTGGATGCCCCACAATCAATGAATTGGTTTCATTCTTTGATTTCATTGAATGAATGAAGAGCAACTGGAAGCTTCCAAGTCAGATCCAGAAAGATCTTTCCTTGTCTTACACAGGTGATGTTTCACAAAACCTAGCTGTCCTCTTGCCTGAGATTTACTTTTGGAGTTGGAACTGCTACTGGACAAGTGAAGAGAGCGGACGTGCTCCTTGTCCACCTCTCATGGGTCTCCAGGTAACAGCAACTCCAGCTCTTAGAACACCAATACGAGGGGCTGGAGTTGTGGCTCAGTGGTAGAGCGCTCGCCTAGAATACCAGTATAGAAGGTGCCATGGAAGCCATGAGGCTCAGCTGATCGAGGACTAGAACTCAGGTCCCTGACTCTGCCCTGTGTGCTCTCCATCCCATCAGGCCCAGACATGAGTCTAGGTTCTCCACTGGACCAAGCAGGCCTGGTCTGGGATCTGGGCCCTGACCGCCCCAAGCAGTGGCTTCCTGGCCACCTGCTGGCCAGAATGTTTGGAATTGCCAGGAGGTCGTAGGTTTATGGTTTGTTTGGAATCAAATGGCCTTGCACAACCCTGAGGTCTGTAGGAAGCTGGTCAGGCCACTTTCTTCTCCAGTGCTGCTTGGGGCCAGAGGGCTGGCCAGCCACAGGGTACATGGGGCCAAGGCACCAGGTCAGGTCGAGAAACCCAGTGCCTGACTGTTTACGGTGGGGATAGCTCCCCAGGCGCTGTTATCAGACCTCACACAAGGCAGAACATCACAGGGGTGGCAGCCAGGCCCCAGAGCAGGGAGACCAGGCTCTGGTCCCCAACTGCATCCTTGGAATGAGCTCTGGCCTCGACCTCCCTGGGCTGCACTTCCTCCCCGTTTCCAACACAGGCGCCCTCACTCTCCTCCGCCATCGGCCACCAGCGTAGATCACTCCCATTCTTCAGACGATCGAGGCTCAGGCAGCATGAGGGCCTTGCCAGAACTCAAACAGCGAGGGATCCAAGTCAGGGCCATCTTGGAAGTGTTTCCCTTTCTCAAAACTTTACAGATGAGTGGCTGGTGTCACTTTCCCGTTCTCGTGGCAGACAGCCTGCCTTCCCTGAACTCCCTGCTGAGAAAATCGCAGGGAAGACACAGACACAGCCCCCAGAAAGCACACCAGGTGCTGATGTCACAGAATGGTGTCAAGTCAGCAGCTCTGACTAGGTCATTCCCTTCCAACTGACGCCTGTGGCTCTCCATTACCCCAGCTCCCTGGGCCATGACTGTGATGTCACTCCTGCAGTCTTCTCCAGTGGAAACCTGCACTCTCCCTGCCTTGAACCTTGGGATCTATGTAGCCCCAGACGGTGGCCATGCTGCTTCTAGCCTCCGGGCATTTAACATAAGACTCAGAAAAGTCTCGCCTCTCTCATGGAGACTTCCCTGCCTTCTCGGCTGCCCCCATGACTGAATCAGGTGCTCCTACCTGTCCTGAGCCTTTGCGTGTTTACATCATGCTGGAGAAAAATACCTGCTTCCATGCCTGCCCCGCCTCAGTTTGGCTCAACACTGCACAGAGAGCCTGATGGGTACTCAACAAATGTTTGCTGAATGAATGAATAAATGAATGAATGAAGGGATGTCCTGGGAGAAGGCCTCTAAGGGGAGGGTGTATCCAGGAGAGCTGAGGAAGTCCCTCAGGCTGGTCAAGCCCAGGAAATCCCATACCTCTCTTGAAATACTTGGCCTTGAACCAACCAGGAAAATTAAACTGGGATAAATGAAAAATCTTCCTGTTAAGATCAGAGAGGTCTGTGACCAGGTGGCCCACAGCTTAGCACAGAGGAATGAAAGGTCAAGTCCAGCTCTCTCGCCATGAGGGTCTGGAATCATAGGACCAGCCTGTTTCCCCCATGGGCTCCCAGGATGTGGTCCCGCCCTGTCCCCACCTCTAAGCAGTGCAACACCTTGAGTTCCTGCTTCCTAGACAGCCCCAGAAGTCCATTCTCTCAGAGAAGGAAGAATGGAAATGTAAAATAAAGGCTGATGGAAACTCCCAGAGGCTCGGCACATTATAGTGAGCCCCAGAAGGGGAGTTGTCCTTTACAGCCTCCCTGCCTCGGGTGACGTCCTCAAGATGACTGAGCGCGTCAGCACTGGGATTCTTCGCCAAGGGGCACGTGGAGGGCAGAAAAATACACTGTCTGCAAAGCGTAACCAATACTGTAATATTTAGAAAAGGAAAACACACACATCCTTTGTTAAACATGCCAACAGCAGACAAAGTCTGTGGCTGGTGGAACTACACGGGGGAGAGAGGGACAAAGCACAGGGCCACGGTTCAAGCCAAGCTGAGCAGGACGATGGCTGGGAGACAATCGGTCAGTTATTAATAACAGTGGCTGTCACACATGGCTTTCTTCCTTGCCATTGTATGAACACAACATTTTTTTACATGCATTCTTTTCTTTTGCCTCATTTAATGCATTAATCATGCCTTGCTTTATGCCTCTGTTCTCACAGGCTAATCTTTTGCCTGCTTGCCTGAATTCTACCTTTCCAATCACATGCAAGACTTTCAGAGGGCCAGACAGGTGAGTTTCATGAATTTTTGCAATAAGATAAGCAAACTTTTAGTCAAACATGAGGCAGAGACTCACTGTTACCTCCTTACAACATCTTCTTGGGTTTTGGGGATTTTTGTTTGTTTGGTTGTTTTGTTTTGTTTTGGGTACCAGGAATTGAACCCAGGGGTGCTTAACCACTGAGCCACATCCCCAATCCTTTTAAATATTTTACTAGAGACGGGGTCTCACTGAGTTCCTTAGGGCCTCACTAAATTACTGAAGCTGGCTTTGAACTCGTGATCCTCCTGCCTCAGCCTCCCGAGCCTCTGGGATTACAGGCGTGCGCCATCGTGCCCAGGAAACTGGGTCTTAGAATGTTCATGCACCTTTCACTCACAATCCCTCGGTGCCCATTCTGCTTGCTGACCTCATCAGACTGCATTGTCTGCAATCCTTTATTAACCCGAAGAGGCTTTTGAGGACAGCTACCCAAAGTGTGGTCCTAAAACCACCAGCAGAATTGCCAGGAACTGAGGATTTCTGGGCACCCCCGCCCCCCCCCACACACACACCCAGCACCTTTCTGCTCCAGAGTCTCTGGGAGCCAGGCCCCAGAACCAGCCTTTTTCATAAGCTTCCAGGGTGATTTGTGTGTGCACTCAAGTTTGAGACTCTCTGGCCTCAAGCATGGCAGGTATTCAGGAAATGTTTGCAGAATGAGCTGTTGGTGAATGAGTTCCGAGAGGTGCAGTGTAAACACAAAAACCATGGGTAGAGGTGCCCCGTACTCTTCCCGGCTACAGCATCGGGCCTTGCTGCCTCTGAGCCCCTTGCCAGTCCTTGCCTAGGCGCCACGTTCTGTTCCCCTGGGGCTTATGTTCGTGTTCCTGGTTACGTCTCAAGCTGAAGCTGAGGTATGAGTGGGGGGGCACCGCTACCAAGTTACTCTTGCAGGTAGGTACTCAAAGTGGGGTGGCCAGGGGATCAACAAACTCTTTCCCCTCCAAACTGTTTCCTTTGCCTTATGACCAGGTGGGCTAGGTCACTTCCTGTGGCCAAGTTACTGGTTCAGTTCCAGTGCAAAACACACACCCATCCCTTAGTGCCCTTCTGTAGCCTGATCCTTGATCCTAGACAAAGACTGATTCCTAATCCTATGTATACTCTGATCTCTGGTTTGGGGTGCAGATTGACTCTGAAGCCTGAATACAGACTGATTCCCTACTACTGGGTACTTAGCCCTGGCCCTGGGTATAAACTGATCATACCTAGACAAATCTAATCCCCCCAACCCAGAAAACAGGCTGATTCATAACCCTGGGCAGAGGCTGATCCTAAACTCTGATCTCAGCTCCCCCACTAATCCTTGCCACAGATGGACCCAACTCTGCATATATTGTCCATAACCCTGGCCACTGAGTGTCCCCATGGGGCTGGTTCTAAGAGCACGTGAAGAAATTAGAAATGGCTATTCTACCAACAGAGGCCAGAGTTTGGGCAATTTGTGCCTTCCACACCAGAGCTGGGGCCTTGAGAATGGAGGGTGCTGAGACTTCATGACCTTGGCCAGGCTCTAGTTCTCTGGTTCCTTCTGCATCCTCTCTGGCCGCCCCTACCCCAGAGCCCCTGCCCAGCCCCCACCCCACCTGCTGGCTCCATCAGACAGACACACCTGAAAGGGATGATGACCAGCCTGCCAGCAGGAAGGTGTAGGGATCATTAGTGGACAGGGGTCTGACACACTGTGGCCTGTCTATACCCAATCCCTGCTACCCACTAGACCCCAGGCAGAAGCAAGGAAAGTAAGATCAGGGCATGGTACCAGCAGGGTCAAGTGCACTGTCCAGATGGGCAACAGGGGCCCCAGGCGTCACCATGAACAGGGGTGGGAGGGCAATAGCTGTAGGTAGCTGCTTCCTGGCCCACAAGACTCAACTGGCCTTCTTCAGGTCACTCCACTTTCCAGAGGTGACCTCAAGGGTCAGAGTGGAGACACCATCTTATAGTTCATTTTAGCAGTTGCCCCATTCTGGCCAAGGGAAGCATCTGCGAACTTCCATCTAAGGAATCCCCCCTAGTCTGAGCTCCTAGTTTGATAGTGGAGACCCAGGCCCTGCTCGAAAGTCCGACTGGAGGAGATAGGGCTGATCCAGGTAGTCTGCCTAGAGGAAGACCAAGCCCACACACACACACACACACACCTGTCTCTGGCCCTGCCGCCACCCTAGCCCCAGGAATGTTCAGGGCCTAAACCATTTCCCTCTCTGTCGCCCAGCCGGCAGGCCTCAGGCCTGTGCTCCTTTCCCCTGGGGAGTTGAGGAAGGGTGGGGGTCGGGACAGGCCTCCCGGGCATTCCTCCCGCATTCCTGGGGCCATGCCCTCCTTCCTCCTGGCCTCAGCCTGGCCATAAACTATTTCAGGCTTGCAAAATCTGGTCCAGTGTTCTCCTGCTCATAGCCCACGGCGGCGGCAGAGGCCTGGGCCCCAGCTGGGAAAGCCACAGCACCCACAGAGCCCATAGGGTCCTGGTCAACTGAGACAGAGGAAACTGGGTGACCTTTCAGGCCATCAACCATACGGGAGAAGTGAGTGGGTACTGATAGCCACAGAGCCCTACTTCTCAGACACTGTGCTCAGGGAAAATGAGAAGGCGCTGGGAGGACAGGCCAGCCACATTGGGGGGCCAAGAGTGGGCTGAAGGCATCAGACAGATTATGTCATCTAAGGCTCAGCTCCTTTCCCATACCTGCCCCCAGGCCTTGGCTCATGTCATCATCCCCATTTTACAAATAAGAAAACTGAGTCTCCAACCAAAGTTCTTCTCAGGGCACATGTTTTGTCTCCCCATTCTGACCCCATGCATCGCAGGGTCTGGAGCCTTCTGCCCTCCACACTCACCCCAAACATCAGCAAATGGCCATGTCCTTCCTTCCCCACCCCACCAACACAGCCTTCCCCAGACAGCCAGTGTCCTGACACTCCAGGGTACCACTTGCCTGGGGAAGGACTCTTACCCAGCTCCTCCCTGCCTTGAGGTGATCTTGCAGGGCCTAGGCCAGTGATGTCTAAGTCAGGAGAACCCCCTCATTTCCAGGCAGCTGGATCCCAGGGGGAAAAAAAAGGTACAAAGTTAGATGGTCCATGGGACAGAGAGAGAGAGAGACCAGGTTTGACACTTCTCTGTTTCACTAGCATCTAGACTGAAGAGGGCACATCAGAGAGGTGACCTGTGAATGAATCAATGAATGGATGGATGGATGGGTGGATAGATGGATTGGATGCTTCTTGTTCTAGATGCTAACAATATAAAAACAAATAAAGTGGGGGAAATAATTCTTCCCCCATGGGGCTTCACTGTAGTCCAAGGAGAGGGCAGAAGATGAACAGCAGAGACAATGTCGAGTAGTGCTTGCTATGAAAAAATAAAGCTGGTGGGGATTTGTGGAAGGGCCTGTGAGGGAGGGGTGAAGGGTGCCCATCAGAAGGGTCCGTGGGTGCATGTTGAAGTCAGAGAATGAATACAGATGATTCTGGAATAAGTTCTGGCCCAAGTGTGGCTGGCTTTTCACTGTGTAACCTTGAGTTAGCCATACCCTCTTTCTGGGCCCCAGTTTCCTCATCTGTGAAGTGAGGTGGTGGATGGAAGGCCTTGTCTAGCCTTGGCCCTCAGGGACTCCAGCCGCATCCTGCCTCTGTGAATTTAATTGAGGAATTACTGGCAGTTTAGAAGGAGCCCCTCTCTGCCCCAGCTGTTCCCTGAGGTTCCACTTTTTTTCAGTTAATGTCACAGTATCTGCATGTAGGTGAGTGGATTTGCATACTAGGCTCCCAAACTCCCAGGGACTGCGTGTCACACAAATGTCAACAATTAGCACAAATGACTTGACTCGTATTCAGGCTTCTTCCAGAGCAAAGGGGAGCCAGTGGCAGAATTCTCTGGAGGCCCAGGGGGCCCAGTCCTGCTTCCTTTCCTCTCCTGCCTCCTCCATGCCTGCCAGCTCATTCCTTAACCCCTGGTTGGACACTCCCAAGCCCAGGTTGCCCTACAAATGCCCATGGGGACTTTGGCAGCACACATTCCTGAGTCAGGGCACAGCTTCACGGAAGCCCCTGAGAGCTGTTCCTCCACCTTTCCCCATCCTGTTGGTTTCCAGGGCAGCAATCTTCAGGGTTTGCCGCAGCCTGGGGGGTCCTGGAGCACCTCCCCTTCCAGACCCCCCACCCCAGCCCACTCCAGGCCAATCCTAGAGACTGCAACCTCTAATACCTCCTAAGATCAGTAAACACTGCGGCTTCCCCTCACCATGGCGGTCTGGCTAGGATCTGCAGATCACAACCCTCCTCCAGGGGCTTGCGCATGCTCACACACAGCGCACTCCTGCACACCCACACACATGCTGAGGTACACAGAAGACTCCCCCTAATGACTGGGGGGGGACATATGTTCACGGAGTACTTCACATATACCAGCTCCTCTAGGCCTTCCCACCCCCTAGGAGCCATATTTGAGCACTCCTGGGTTTTGTTTTTTTTTTAACATATTTTTCTTTTTAATTGACACATAGTAATATATATATTGGGGCTGGGGCTGGGGCTCAGCGGTAGCACACTTGCCTGGCATGTGTGAGGCACTGGGTTCGATTCTCAGCACCGCATATAAATACATAAATAAAATAAAGGTCTGTCCACAACTAAAAAATTTTAAAATATATATATTGATGGGATACGGTGTGGCATCTCAGTATATGTATACAATGTATAATAATCAGATCAGGGTAATTGGCTTATCTATACCTCAGACATTTCTCTATATTGGGAGCATTCAAAAGCTTCTCTACCAGCTCTTTTGAAATACTCAATTAACTGCTGTCAACCATAGCTACGCTACTGTGCTATAGAAACCTGGAAGCCCTTCTTCCTATCCACCCTCCCTGTCAGCCATCTCTCTCCATCGCTCCTCCGCCACACCCTTCCCAGGCTCTGGTAAGCTCTATTCTACTCTAGTTCTTTGAGGTCAATATCTCAGCTTCCACACACAAGGAGCATTCCCATTTTACAAAAGAGGAGACAGAGCATCTCAGTCATACCCACCCCCCAAGTGAATGGCAGACCCAGGGGTCCTTCCTGGGCTGGATGACTCCCGTCCCTGAGAACCCCTGCTTCACCGTCCCCCAGGATGCACCAACAGACACCTTCTTGCAGGAGGAGCTGGGTGTGGGTCAGAACTGCTTCTCCAGGTGATCCTGCGAATTTCCCCTTCTGAGGCCACAGTTTCCTCATTGAGGAAATGGGAATCATGATACCTTTCTTTTCTCAGAATAGAATTAAACCAGACAACCCTGAGGGCCTTTCCAATTTCCATGTCACAAGGACAACAAGCTTGAGCCTCGGGTTACATGCCGTGAACCTGACATCTACTCCATGAACCTGGCCAGAGCCTCCTGGGGTAGCCTTCTTGCCTTGCCTCCCCATTGGGTGAGGCTCAGAGGAGGCCTAGCTGGACGGGGCCCTGTGTTCCCTTGGCCTCAAGTGTCACCCCCCTTAGTGCTGACTTACAGCTTCTCCTGCTGCTGACCTCAGCACCCATCTGTTTGTGGTAGGGAGAGAGACCTCTCAGGGAAAGAGATTTGCTAAATCCAGCCAGGAAAGCCCTCCTACCTGGGCTGCCAGGGCAGGTTTGGTAAATGCTCCAAATACCCTTGGAAACCCCAGGGGGGATCAGAAAGCAAGGCCTCCACCAGGCAGCCTCCACCCTTCCCAGACACCCAAAACCACAATCATAGTTCCATCCCAGCTTTGGACCTTCCAGCTGGTTGCCCGGGCTACTGGACCTGTCATCCCAGTATCCATCTTTCCTCTCCCACCCACCTCTCTCACTACCATTCCCCACCAATGCTGTCGCCATCTTCAATACACCGTCCAATCATCAAAACCTCATCATTGGGCTGGGATGTGATAGAACACTCGGGTTTGACCCACAGCACAGAAAGAAGAGAAAAACCATCTCCCCCACCTCCTCTTCCATCTTCATGCTCACCCCTACCGCCAGCACGGCTCATCCACCCAAACCCAAGAGGTCATGATCTGGTATTTCTTTTCAGGGCCAAGGAACAAACCCAGGGCCTTGCAAACGCCAGGCAAACACTGCCACTGAGCTAAATCCCCAACCCCCCAAGATGTCACTATCTAATCCATAATCAATCTCACCCCCGGCCTAAATTCTTTACAGAGCAATAAACTTCGACTGGAATGACATCCAGACCACAAATCTGGGACCCAATAACACTTTCAGGCAACAGCATTCTGGCTATTGCTCAATGGGTCTCCCTTCCAACAAGGCCTTCTGCAGATACTCAAAGGAGGTAGATACATCCCTTAATCATCATCTGTCCCCAGGTGGGCTGGAGGTGGCCAGGCAGATGCAGCCTCATCTCTAATCTCTGCACAAGCACTAAGCCACCGCACCTGGCTTGTTTAAACACACACTTGGCCAGGTGCTGAAGAACAATTAAAAGTGATCACAGGAGATCTGCCTCCTGATCAATCTTACCTGTCTTAAGATCAGATAAGTCTGTAGAGGAATCTGTTTTCAAATATGTCATTTCTGACAGTAGATATACCAGGTTTCCCCCGCACAGAGCCAGCTGGGGTGAATGGAGTTCATTCCCCAGGTTATGGAAGAGCTTACCTTAGCCTTCATTCAGCCTTCTATGTCTGCAGTTTGGCTAGAAATTGTTCAGGAAGCTCTTGATTAGCATTCAGCTATGGTAGAGTGTGAAACCATAGAAAGAAAGAAGTCTAAGTTAGAGACCAAAGACTTGTGTTGCATTCCTGGATCCACCATTTGACTTCCGTGCCTTAGTTTCTATGACTGTAAAATGGGAATGAGATTATCTCCTGTATAGGACTGGCTTGAGGGTTGAGTGTGCAAATAACTCTGGCACAATGGTGCATGGCTGTAATCCCAGCAACATAGAAGGCTGGGGCAAGAGGATTGCAAGATTGAGGCCAGCCCTCAAGTTTTTATTTAGACCCTGTCTAAAATAAAAAATAAAAATAAAAATGGCTGGGGATGAAGCTCAGTGGTAAAATGTCCCTGGGTTCAATCCCTAGTACCACCAAAGAAAACAAAATAAATTAATAAGTAAATAACAGAAACAACAATACACGAACAAACAACAACAACAAACCCTCTAGTTTGAGTGCAAGATTGGGCAGAATCCAAGAATGATTCTGGGACCTGGAACATTACCAAAAAGTTGCACTTGCTATCTTGTCTGACCCATGTAACTTTCACTGGTCACTTCCAAAACCAAAATTAAGTTTGTTACTGACACTGCAGTTAAAACAGCTTAGTGACTTCTTTCATGAACCCACATATTTATTTTTATGCTCAGAAGCCTCTCCAGCTCCGATCACTTTTATCTTTATGATAAGCTGGAGACAGGATGTTGTATCTGCTCTTCCCTGGGTCTCACCCTACCCTTTGGCCAAGGGCAACCAAAGTATGAGTTTTCTACTATCACTGTCAAAATCACTCTGATCTGAACGTTTCTGGGAGGAAACAGATATCCTCTGCCCTTCCTGTCCCCCTCAGACAGGAGAGAAAACCCTGACTGGTCACCAGGAGGACAGACCAAAGCTTTAGAGCCTCCATTCTCCAGGAGAGGCACCCCGACTGGCAGCCTGAGCATCATCTTGGACCTGCTGGACAAGCAGATTCTCAGCCCCCCACCACACACACACACACATACATCTACCAAATGAAACACTCAAGACTCTGCACTTGGCCTGCATCACTCAAGTTTGAGAACTGCTGCTTTAGAGAACAGAAACCTTCCACCATAACCTGCATGGACAGAGAAGCCATTAAGGCATAGCCAGGTCCGAGGAAGTCATTTTAGTGTGGAAAAGAAGAAAGAAGACATCAATGGAACAGGCCTGGAACCCCTCATCCCCACTACTAGAAATGTGTGGACAGGGAGATCAGGGGTCTGCAAACATATCAGGTCTTGGGATGTGGGGGGCTGAGTGGGAGGTGGGAAGGGACTAGCAATGCCTAGTGGTTGCTCAGGCCTCCTCGCTAACAGAGGGTCCCAGCAGCCTCCCGTAGCTGCCTTGGCCTCTGTTGGCAGGAACTTCCTGGTTCTCCAGGCCTTTGGTGATACTGTAACTCTCAGAGTTACAACAACCCAGGGCCATTTCCCTTTCAGGGACCTAAGTGGAGGGTCTGAGTTTGGGGTGATCAGGCCTTCACTATATAAGGACCCCAATACACTGCCCTGTGCACTATGCCTCCTGTCCCCTCCCCATGTGCCTGGTGCTGTACTAGGAGTTGCAACCACAGTGAAGGGACACAAAGTCACAATTCCTGTCCTCAGAAAGCCCAGCAAGATGTCAGGGAAATGGATACCAAAGGCTATTGTTTCCACAAACCACGTGGCAGCCATTGTTCTGAGCTCTGTGAACATTATAGGAATTAATGAGATAGTCACCCACAAAAGAGACAAAACCAGGGGAGCTAACCGTGAGCACAGGGGGAGGCCAGTGGGCTGGAGCTAGGCATGTCACAGCTCAGAGAGGGAGGTGGCTGACACTAGAGTAGTCGGCAAGTTTCACGGCTGATTTGGAGACAGATGGTATGGAAGCAAGGAGAACATCATCTTCTCCATCTCTGTCTCATTCTTCCTATCCTTTATTCTTCCCATACAATACAGCACTCCATAAATGAGCAGCCTCTCCTTATGCCAGAATATGAGCTTATCATTAAAATCCTATTGGGATAATTAGCAGCCATCTTAATTAGGCAGAAGAATGGATAAGCAAATTATTGCATAATCACGCATTACAATACTAGTCACCAATACACAGGAACAATCTATTCACACATGCTACAACCCAGAGGCATCGCCAAGGCCTGGAGTTGTATGAGAGAAGCCAGATAGAAGACACTATGCCTCGTATGACTCCACGTAAATAAACTTTCTGGAAAAGGCAAAACTACCTGGAGAAGAAACAGAGTCAGTAGTTGCCTGAGGCTGGGGGGTCAGAGAAGGGACTGTCGACAAATGGCACTAAGGAAACTTAGGGGGTCACAGAAGTGTCTAAATCTGGCTTGTGCTGATGCTTGCACACCGCATAAATTTACTTAATCATTGAATGTATATTTCAACTGTGTCAATGTTACGGTGTCTGTTTTACCTCCATAAAGAGGAATGACAATTAAAAAAATAATAAGGCAGTCAGTGGCTGGGCAGTAGATAGGTGGCCAGGCATCGAAGGAACGATTAAAATAAATGTTGATTATGTTATTAGATCGTGGGTCAGCATTGATAGAAGCACTCAGTGTACAGTTTTTCCAACTTTACAGCATTTTGAAAATTTTCATGACAAAATGCTGGGGGAAGGACTGGGGTTGTGGCTCACCCATGTGGGGCACTGGGTTCAATCCTCAGCACTGAATAAAAATAAATAAATAAAGGCATTTTGTCCATTTACAACTAAAAAAAAAACAAAAAACAAAACTTTTTTTAAATGCCAGAGGAATTTTTTTTTTAAGCTAGAAACAGGAATATGATCAAAGTATCTATAGTTTAGAAAGATAATTTTGGTCACCTCCATGGTGAAGTGAAAACCACCAACAATGGCGTTGGTAAGAAAATGGAGGAACTAGAACCCTCACATGTTGCTACTGGGAGCGTGGATTGATAAAGCCACATTGGGAAAACTGGCAGCGTCTGCCCTCTGACACAGTCGTTCTACTTCTAGGTTTATAATAGAAATGTGTACATTTGCACACCATGGGGCACAGATAAGAATGTTACAACAGCATTATTCACAACAGCCCTGAACAAGGACCAACCCAATGATTATCAGTAGAATGAATTAAAAAATTGTACCTTCATACAATGGGACACTATACAGCAACGAGAATGAATGAGCCCTTCACACGACATGAGTGAATTTTTAAATGGTAAACAAAAGAAATGAGACATGTTCCAAAGTCAGGCAATACTAACAGTCAGCACTTGAAGGACGGAGAGTGCCTGCCTTTGGTGGGAATGACAACAGGGAAGGGACTCCAGGCAAGGGTTCTGGGAAGTTGGCAATGCTCCATTTCTCCTTCTGGATAGAGCCACAAAAAAGACATCACTGAGGTACACACACTTCTGAGGTTTTGCCCATTGCTGCATGTATCTTTTAATCAGAAAAAAAAAAAGTTTACTAAACAATTAGAAGAAAAAAAAAAAAGAAACCTATTTGACCCTCACTCAAGGACAACCTCACCTTGAACTTGGACCTCAGAGGGGCTTCTAGAAAGGGAAAGAGTTTGCTTCTGCCCACTCTGAGCAACTTGGACAATCTCCAGACCAGATCTCACGTAGGCAAAGTCCTTGGCATTTGTCAGATCTGCAAGGTCATAGGAGAGGAAAAAGGCATTGGAGGCTTTGATGCCAGGCCATTCCAGAGAGCCCACAAAAGTCCTAGAAAGTCTGGCGTGCATGCCACTCCAAAGCAGAGTGAGTCATAAAGGAGCATGCGGGCCCAGGCCTGTAGGAGATCAGGGTATGAGCAAGCCGTGGTTAGCAGAACCTTAAGAATTGGTGAAAGACATAACAGGCCCGCTCTCCTGCTCCAAGTTACCACCTTCAAACAATCCTCTGCCTTGTTACAGCTGTCTAAAGGGGTTTTAATGAAAATCTACTTAAATGAACTCAGTAGGAACCCCTTTTATGTAAGGAACACTCGCTTTTTGATGAGGTTTCCATTGGCCGAGGACAGGGTCTCAAGGCAGTCTACCTTTCTCTATATCAGTGAACTCCAACTTTCCACCAGGGGAAGGGGAGAACGATCAGTTTATGGGTTATTCCTAGCAGGAAGTCACATTCCAGGTCACACAGTCAGGCTTCCCATGATCCCAGCTAATTGAGTACCGGCACTGTCTGTAGGCCAGGCCGTCTTAAGTGTGATAAAATGTTAAAAATGCGAATAGAAATTGCAAGCCCCAGGCTCAGGAATGAGATGGAGCCAGCAAGCACAATCTAGAGTCTTATCATAATTAACCAACAATTTTGATGTGCTATTGGGCCCCAGAAAAAGGCAGCCACCAACAGTGTGTCAGCCTGCCATGAGCTCCGGACGATGAACAAACACTTGGAGGATGAAAGAATGTGCAGAGGGTCTTGGCAAAACCAACTCTCAGGAGACTTTGACTGGCTCTAGGTCCCTCCAGCCCACCAGGTGGGCTGGCTCCTCCCCGTGAATATCCGAGAGACTCGGGTGGGTATCGGGGAGAGAGACCCAGCGATTGCCCAAGAAGCTCCACAATGGGATTCTGTACCCAAAGACATTTGAGCAACGCTGTGTGCAAACGAAATCCACGTATCACTGGGGAAACAGGGTCAGACGCAGCTGGTGGCAGAGTCACTAGAACTATCCTTATGGAGAGGCAACCTATAGTAGCTCTCAAAATTAAAAATGCACGTGGCCTTTGACCCAGTAATTCCACTCCCTGGAATTTTTTTCTACAGATTCACTCCCACGGGGACCAAATGACGTGTGGACAAGGATATGTGTTTGTGGCATTGTTTATAATAATAAAAGCCTGGAAACAACCCAACCTTTTCAAAAGGGATCTGCTAAAATAACCTTGGGAGCCATAGCCAACATTTATTGAGTGCTGACTGCATACCAAGCTCTGTTCCAAGCCCTTTGCAAGTATTATCTTGCTGTATCCTCGCAAAACCCTTTGGGATAGATGCTTGTTTTTCTCTCTGACCCACAAATGAGGAAACTGAGTCACTGAGACGTTAAGTAACAGGGCTCAATGTGAAACATGTGGTTTGAGCCACGCTGGTGGTGCACACCTGTAATCCCAACGGCTCGGGAGGCTGAGGCAAGAGGATTGGAAATTCGAAGCCAGCCTCAGCAACTTAGCGAGGCCCTAAGCAACTCAGTGAGACCCTGTCTCTAAATAAAATATTAACAAGGTCTGGGAATGTGCTCAGTGGTTAAGCACCCCTGGGTTTAATCCCCAATACAAAAAAAAAAAAAAAAAGTAAAATGTGGTCTGTACTGGAGCAGGAATCTAAGTCTAGAAGTCTGCTTCAAAAGCCCATGCCCTGAATCACCCCATTCTACAAATAACTACAAATGTTTACTTACATTTGAACCATCTCTTCCATGGAATACACTGGAGTCAAGAAAAAGAATGGGACAACCTTCAGAGGCCTGGCATCACATGGTCTCCAGATTATGGTGAGAGAAAAAAGGTACAGAACAATGGAATGAAATACTGCCATCTGTGTGGGAGAAAAGTTTATAAATATATATATTTTAGACTATCTTTAGCAGGATACACAGGAAACTGGTAACTCAGGGGCCTCCAAGAAAGGGAACCGAGTGGTGGCTGGAGGAGAGGACAGGAGAGAGGCTTACATTTCTGTTTGAATTTGGTTTTAGCTTTTTATTTTGTTTTGAGGTCATTTTAAATATAAAGAAAAGTTTCAAGAATAAGAACCACCAACACCCTTCACACAGATTCACTAATTTTTATTGTGTGTGCAGTTTTTTGACGGTGTCCCTATAGTACCTCTTTGAAATACAAATGAAGACAAAGTTATGCAAGTATTTTTCTACTTTAGAGATTTGCGGGTAGCTAGCTGTTCAGCTCTCTCAGAAGCAGGCTGACTACGTAGGGAGATGTCTACCTTGAGACCCCCTGAGCCTCTGAAAGGTGCTTCCTCACCAGAAGTATGTGCCTGCCCCAAGGGTCTTAAAGAAAGGGTGTAAGGAAGCTTCCTGAATCACAGAGTAAGGCGAGGAGCAGCTGTGGCTCACTCAGGGGAGGAGGGGGCCAGGGACCAGGCTGACACAGACACAGGGATCCTACCTCCCAAGTAGGGTTCTGTGCATCTGGGACTGTGGCAAGTGGGAAGGAGGCCCACTGTGAGAGGGGTCCAGACAAGGCCAGCAAGCCTCCTAGTCCCCCTAGTCCATTTTTCTCAGGCCTTAGTACCACTGCTTGGGCCCGACATGGGTTGAGGTTTGTTACCCTGTGAAGCAGACACTGGAAGAATCCCTGGTATAAAGACATGAAAGGCAGGGCCACCTCCCACCATCATTAAAGGCACTGCCAACCTGAGCGCTTGCTGTTTACCCCAAGGCCTGCCTCCTTCCCAATCGAGCGCCCAGCGCACTGTAATCACCTGCCCTGGTTCTCTGGTGCCTTGCGAGGGTCACCAGTTCTGTTCCATGTGTGTCATTTCTTCCTGCCCCCACCCTCACCAGGGATCTCTCAAGGGAAGAGCTATGTCTCGCCTAAAATGGGGACCCTCCAGTGCAGGATCTCAGAGACCACAGAGTAGGGCTCATCCCCTCTTCTCCTCCCTTTAGGTGCCAAGGCCCAGGCTCTGAGCAGGTCCCCCATTTCACGCGCTCTGAATCTGGGTGCATGTGCCCCCTGAGGCCCTCTGCTTGCCTGAAAGGGTGGCTAAAGGCCTGTGCTGACACCAGCCGCCTGTGGCCGGCCGTTGCATAACAGCAGCCTGGCCACAGGTTTCCGATGATTCAGCACTGAGGCCTACCCAGCCCTCCAGCCTCGGTGGGGCTGGACTTAGGAGGGGCCTCCTCAAAATCAAGGGGCAGGAGGCTCAAGGGTCCCGCCTCACCCAGGGACCCCACGGGGCAGCCCTGATACGCTGGGGAGAGATCGCAGTACTGGGGCCTCTCCTGGCTGCCCAGGCCTGGCCCCTCCAGGTGTTTAGACTGGGTGCAGGTGCCTGGACTTGGGTTCCAGCCTGGGCTGGGCCCGGGTGCCATCCTACTACTGGGAGCCCATGGTTGAGGCTTAGACCTCTTGAGCAGGTTGTGGCCCAGGAGGAGAGGGACCAGGGAAGGGACTCCAGGGGCCAGCCCTGGGGATGGGGGGTCGGCTAGGTAGTTCTTTTTCAGACCACTAGATGTCACTTCCATTTCAAAGGAACCCACTGGTAGGAATTTTCTCGGTTGGGTCCCCCCTCCCACTCCAAGTCTTAAAGATACACAGACCACAAGAAAACTTCTCTTTCCCTGAAGACCAAGACACTGGAACCCTGGCCAGTAGCTGCCCTAAGCCTGAGCTAAAGCTTCCAGGAGCTCCTTAACAGCCCATGGCCACCACTGCAGGAAGCCAGAAGGTGCAGAACTGGTCCGCCCATCCCCCCCCACCCTCTGGGACAGCATGGGGGTGGTTTTTCTGAAACAGGCAGCGGAACATGTAATCAAACCAATGTGAGTGCATTTGGGGGACAATATTTGAAACAGGGAACCCATATCCCACATACTCCTCAGGGCCAGGAACTCCTTCTGGTTCACCAGGGGCCTTGCCGTCCATCCCCCTGGATTTAGACCTTCACCAAGAAGGTCCAGGGGCTCTGCTTTTCTCCAACCGCATCCTGGATGCTCCATCAACATCTCCTGGCTGCCGGGTGCTCATTATTACAATTTATGACACGTTGTGTTTATTCTACTTGAGTCCCCCAGCAATCTCTGTAAGGTGTAGAGAAAGTTCTTCCTTCAGTCTCTGCTGCTGCCCTCTCGTCTTCCACAGGCAGGACGCTCTTTGAAATGGAGCCTGGGGTCAGCCAGCTTAGTTGATTTACAGGTCAGGGGGCTGCTCAGGACCCATTTCTTCAGCTCCTTCATACAAGCCTTTACCCACTGGTTTCCAAATCTGGTTGTGGGTTAGAATCACCAGAGGAGTTTTTAAAAATCCCAATGTCCACTCACCCAGAGCAGTTAGTTCAGAATGTGGGAGACTGGAGTGAGAGTGGACATCGGTGTGTTTTTAAAGATGTCCAGGTGATTCCAATGAGTAGACAATTGTGGGGAGCACTCTTTAGCCACTCCCTTGCCACCCCCATAACTACCTGACCTAGAGAGAACAAGCTGGGTGCTCCTAATGATTATTTGGTTCATATTTCAGACTGGGATACCCAATCACAGATACCTCACACGGTACAAGACAGAAGAACTGGCGTCACTACTTTCCCACGGGGGGAGGACTCGCATTCAGAGAAGCTAACGTGGGAGAAGCTGCCCAGAGCAGCCCAGCCCATGAGATGGCAGATCCTGGACTAACTCCCACATCTTTTGAGATGTCAGACAGATGCTCCTGCCTCTTCACCATGAGGTCTCTGCCACACGGTCAGCTTCTTCCAGGGCCGATAGTTTCACACCCAGAAAACAGTTCCTGGTCAGCTCCTGACCCCTGGCACACCCACTGACCAGAGCCAGTCACCACAACTGACCCTCTATCTTCACCACCAGATCACTCTGCCCTGGTCACTGATGACCCCTAATTGAGAGCACAGACTGTTCCTAATGTCAACTACTATCCCACTCAAGTTCAGTGTCGAACAGAACGTGGAGGCTGGACACCTGAATCACACCACGTCAATAACTGTACATCTTCTGATAATTACCACTACTAATAAAGTCACCATGGTGGACCTGTGTGCTGGTGGGGAATTTGATGGCTTTGTATTCATGATTTTGTGAAAGGATTTCCAGTACTTCTCTGTTAACTCTCAAGTCTCAAGGCTTCCTCTAGCTGGAGGACCCCTAGCCACCTCGTTCCTCATCTTCTTGTACCCTAGGCTCACCCTTTCCTGCTGTCCTGTCGCACGCACGCACACATGCATGCACGCTCCTCCTTGTTCCTGCTGTTCCCCCGGCCTGGAATGCCCTTCCTCCCTCCCACACACTTTCTCCGGGATCCCCAGGCCTCCCTCCCCAGGAAGTCTGCAGGGCTCCCAGGATCTCCTGTTGTCCATGTTTTCCAACCCCCTCCATGAGAGTCACCAGCCCAAGACAGCCAGCAGCCACTCAGCCCACCCTCTTCTGTCACACCAGGTGAGGGAGGTCAGGCCAGCCCATCCTGGGAAGTGAAGCTTGGACAGGGGACGCTCGCCCACACACGCACTCACATACGCACATACTCGCCGAGTGTGTTTATAGAGTCCTGGGCATCTGTAAACTTGGCTGGCTCCGCTGCCCCCAGGAGAGGAAGGACCATAAACACCTCCTGCTCCGGCCGTTTCCCTCCACCAGGACTTGGACATCCCACCATTAGAGGGAACTGGCCATGCTTAGCTGCTTTCCACTGGGTAAACCGTGCCACCCTCCTCCTCTCCTCACCCCAACACCAGGAAGGGCCCCAATAGCTTCCTGGGGGTTCTCCCAGCCTTCACCTAGCCATGACTGCCCTGGCAAAGCCTCACCCCCCGTCTTTCCTGCCAACCAGACTTCAATCCCATGACAGGCATCTCAGTCCCTCTGAGACTCTTGCACCGATCTCCTTAATGTACAGGGGGTACTTTCTGGAAGGGGCTTTGAGGGTAAAAATAAAAAGGGACTTTATAGGATAGGACCTAATATGTACTCTAGCAGTCCATTCCCCTGGCTAAGCATGGCTCTCTCCTCAGGAAGGGTCCTCTCTCGGGCCCTGTAAACCTGTGTGGTGGTGCCAGAGGTATATGGGTGGTACCACCCTGGATTCTGGGTCTACGGAGGGCACTGCCTGCTTCGGGGGGACCACGGCCCTCCCTGACTACTTCTCTGGCATGCTTCTGGCTCCAGTTCTTAGTGGTTTCTCCTTCTAATCAAGTTTTTTTTTAAATTGGGAAATCACACACTTGACCTTGCCACCTTGAAATGTTGCCATAACTTTAAAGAGAGAGAGAGAGAGAAGTTCTACGAGCTGGGCCTACAGTGTGATAGGATCAGGTTGGCTGTAGCAGGGGCTTTCAAGACTTCCGTGAGTTACCACATGTAGGGAATTGTACAGCCAAACCTCAGAACGTCTCTCCTGGCAAATCTTTAAAATGCAAGAATATTTCTTTTTCAAAGTCAGAGTCTGACTTGGCTGGATGTTAGGGGCCTTTTATTATTATTAAAAGGACAGTGAGTGTGACCTTTCACAGGGCCAGGAAGATGGGGGGCAGGGGCGTTGATAGAGTTCCCAGTGCCGAATGATAGAGAGCTGAGGGGCCCAGGGCCTCACCCCCACCTCCTCCATTGTCCCCTGTTCCCCTTAATGAAGGCTCAGACCAGAGAAGCCAATGAGGCTTGGAAAATCCGCCTGTTGTGTGAGGGGATTTTCCATCCATCTCCCTCATTCAGGCAGCGAGAGCCCCGTGCCCTGTGGAGGGGAGACAGCCTGGTCCTGGGGACCCCTTTAAAAACAGGCACTTTCTGGCCAGTTCCCTGCTCCTCTGGGCCCATGGGAGCTTTCGGGGAGGGGCTGAAGAACACCCCCCCAACCCCGGCCTTCCGGGAACTAGCTCCACGGAAAATCACTTTGACCCCTTCAGGCCTGGAAATGGACGCGACTCACCAATGGCCTGGCAGCTTGGAGGGTCGTTATGCATAAAGGTTGCCTGTCACCCGCCCAAGGGCCCCCCTCATGAAACTTTATAGACCTGCGCTGTGGCGTACGGTAGCCACAAGCCACATGTGGCTACTTTAATTTAAATCAATTAAAATTGGGTTTTAAAAGTCCAGGAACTCAGATGCACAGTTCCGGTGGTGCTTGGGACCCACATGTGGCTAGTGACTCCTGTTTCCCACAATGCACCGCTAAAGCATGTCCACCAGGGCTGTGTGTTCTGACTGGACAGCGCTGCTTACAGCTGATGCTAAGCAGAGCAGCCTGAGACCCTGAGTAGATCTGAAATGCAGGCATCGACTAGGTCGATAGAAGCCTTGTATAAACAACGCAGAGGGATCTAGGGACTCAGGGAGCCCCAGTCAGAGGGGAAATCACAGCCCTGTCCTCAGGGAGCTCCCAGCTCAAAGAGGGTTAAATAATTCCTCAGCCAGATCTTGTTTTCCTGAGCAGGTGAGGGGGAAAGGATCCAGCTGTCACTTAGCAGGCTCATTAGTGATGTCTGCCGGGGCCTTGCCCTCCCCAGGGGTAATTATTAACAGGCCTCAGGTGTGAGAGAGCATGCAGCCTAGGCCCTTCCCTCCCATTCAGCAGACTGGGCCAGCTGGGCATCCTGGGGAGGTCCAGAGCTGAGAGTCCAAGTCGAGAGAGCCCCCAGCCTGTGTAATTGTACCATGGGGAGCTGGCTGGGCTGCCTCTAACCGCCCTGCTGTCCCCCACCTCCGGCCAAGCTTTGCTCCATGTTCAATCAGATGAACCTTCAATCAGGGGACAGGGCACTGACCGGGAAAGTTACCCATCACCTCCCAATTAAAGAATGCAAACTGTCCAAAATTGGGGGACCATCCCTAGAGCCTTACTGGGCCCCCAAACCTGGGTCCGTCAGCAGAAATTTTCCACATTTGCTGAGATTTCTGTTTGCCTTCCCCATTAGCTCAACAAGCCTGGATGGAAAGATGACTAAGGTAATTAGTGAGTGACGGTAGCTAGGACTGAGAGGCCAGGTCAGGAGGGGGTGGCAGGGGGTGGCAGGGGGTGGCAGGGACTGGAGTGTGGCTGGAGAGGCTTGAGTCAGAAAGCATGAGTGCTACAGAAATCAGTGAGCACCGGCCTTCCGCCAGACCTGGGGCCTCAGACCAGAGAGAAGATGGCCCAGAGCAGGACACCCAGAGTCAGCGGCAAGGGACAGCGAGAGCAAGAGACTGCTCCATACTGAGAGGCACTGCAAGCCCCTGGGTGGCTCAGTGAGCCTGAGCCTGCCTCTTCTGCAGGGGCAGGCAGATACGCCTCCCCAGCCCTCAAAAGGTCTAGCAAGGGAGAAACCTGCACCTGAGCCTCTCGCCCATGGAGCAGGAGGGACGGCGGGGGAGGGGAGAGCCAGGTCTCAGAACTTTCTTCTGCAGCACATCCCAAGCTGGCTCTTGTCCACATGCACTTTAGTAGGCTCCCAATTATTTTAATCACATACTTGTATTAATAAAAAGTTTGTGGGCTGGAGATGTGGCTCAGTGGTGGATGGCGTGGATGGCTAGCAGAGACCCCAGAACTGCAAAACAAATAAATAAATATATAAATCAATACATAATTTTTAAAAGTCTGTAACCTGTGCCCCAATGTACATATACTTACTTATGATTAATTTACATGTACTAGTATACTAATAAGTTATGTGCATTATTTCAAAATATATCCCAAAACAGACATTTTTAAAGGATGAAAGGGAAAAATAAATAGAAATAAGGTTCCAATGCCTTCCCAAGTCTCAATGGGCCAGTCTTGCCCGCCCTGCTTTGGAGATGGCTGATGGACTTAAAGTGTGGGTGACACATTTCTAACTAAGCTCATTATATGAGCAAATCTTCCTGTGTTTGCAAATTCAACATCAGCCAGTCCTCCCTTGTTAACATTAAGATTAGTTGCTATCTCAAAATTAGTTTGAACTTGAGCTGACCCTTCTGCCGGGGTAGAGATGGTGGTGGAGCTGGCCTTGTCAGCTGACAACAGGCTCGGGGCACCCTGCCCCCACCCACAGGGCGACTTTGCCCATTCTGTTCCCTCTAGGCAGATGCCCTGCCCTGCCACTACTCAGCACATTTGTCCTTTAAAACTCTGCTCTTCCCTTGGACTTTTTTCCCTGAGTCCCAGGCTGGTCAACATCCCATCTCTAAGCTTGCACAATCCAACATGGACACCTCCATTCTGGCATCTGAGGGTGCTGTCCTGGGTGGATGTGCTTAACCCTTGCTATCCCTGTTGAATGACAGGTTCCTCCCAGGCAGGGGACGGTTTGGCCATCCTAGTATCCCAGCTACCAGCAAATGCAGACCCCGACATACCGCTCGTCTCCTCTCAGCCCTCGCTGACACTCAGAGCTCCCCAGGTTTGTGGGAAAGACAGTTCCTAAGAGCCAGGAGATGGCACCCCGTGCCCAGGATCCCTCAACCCAGGACTATAGAACTGGATAGATAACACCCTGTCTCTCTTAAACCCAGAGTGGATAACTTTGAGACAAAGTGCTCTATGTAGTCTCCCAGAGGTCCCCAGCGTGACTGAGCCCAGGGGCCCACAATAATCACCTGTTCAATAACCCAGTTTATCAGCTTCTTCCCTTCCTTGCCTCCCTTCTGCACTCCTCAACTACACCTCCCAAATAAACTAATGCCTAAATCCTTATTTCAGAAGGAATCAGCCCAAGACACTGGCATATACTAAGTGCTCAATAAAATCTAATTAATGAAGATCTACCGAGCAACTTTTATCCCAGCCATTGAGGGTTCCAGGAGGAGAAAGTTCACTGGAGTGTTGAAGCAGAAAACGGTTTCTGAGAAGGTGGATGGAGCTGGGCGGCTCAGAATGGGCAGGGCTAGAACTGGCAGACGGGAATAGAGATGAAATTCCCGGTACAAGGAAGAGCTTGAGCTAAGGCGGGGAGCCCGAACGAGGGCAGCATACCCATCAGGCAATGAGGAAGCACTAAGCAACATGTCTTGCCCCTGTCCCACGATAAGTTCCTGAGGTTCCTCTTTTCCTGAGTCCTGATCTCTGGCAGCCGGTCTGGACACTTGGCATCCTGGGCAAGGGACTTCTGAAAAATTCCGTGCACTAGCAGAGAAGCGAACCCCGATGCTCAGCCTTGATAGCCACCCTCGTTAGTGTCTTTCCCAACAGGCAAAGAGGTTAGGCTGACTTCTGGGAAAGCCAGTGCCACCACATGCCCCCCTCCTTGGGTCTGGAGAAGAGAGGGTGGCAGAGGGAAGGAGTGAGGGATTCTCCCCTTGCCTCTGCTGATTATCATGCCCAGAAGACAAATCTGGGCATGTGGAGAGCGTGGCCTGTGCATCCTCTCGTCCAGTCTGGCCTCTGGGGGTCCTGCCTGAGTTGGCAACCAGGCTGTCACCACGACCAGAGAGGATGCGTGGGCTCTTTCTGGGGCTGCAGACCAAACCCCCACCCCTTATTCTTCAGCTGAAAGAGGCCTACTGATAGGAGGGCTCAGAAAGCACCCGCCTAGGAGTCCAGATACCCTGGGCCCCTCCAGGCTCTGCCCTCTGCAAGTTGGGGACTTTGAGTGAGTTTTTTTTTTTTTTTTTTTAACCTGGGACCTGGTTTCCCTACTATACTACATGATAAAGGAAGGAAGCGCATATTACCTAAGATTCCTTTAGCTCTGTTTTTTTGTTTGTTTGCTTGTTTGTTTGTTTGTTTGATTAATATTCTGAGAAGCTATTTTCTGCCCCATTAGCCCAGAGATTCTGGGATGGCAGCCCACAAGTCTCAAACGAAGTTGCTCTAGGGTCCCAGGTTGGGGCCAGGACACTCTCCCTAGCCCTGAGCATCAGAGGGCCCAATTCACACACATGCTCTTGAATATCACCAGACCTGTAACGGAGGGGGAAGACTGTGGCAATGCACAAGGAAGGTGGCCCAGGGACAGGAGCCTTCACAGAGCCCCCTGGCCTCAGCAATGCCAGGCCCACAGGCTCAAGGTCCCGCTCTCTGGCTTTTCCTTAGGAACAAATCTCAGGAAAGACAGCGAGCATTGCATGAAGCAGAAGGGGTTCACACAGGACAAATCGTGTGAAATTAACCTTCTTTTCTCCTTTTTTTCAGCAGGGTCTCTGGCCTGAGGGACACCCTAATGCTGCGACTCCAATGAGACCGAAAGGGATTTAGGCTCCTGTTTATTCATTGGAGCCTCCCAGCCTGTGACTCTTCCACTCTGCAGGGGACCAGCCTGGAAGAACAGCAGTCTGTGGTGGAGAGGGTTAGATCTCAGAGAAAATTTACCCCTGGTGTGAGATCCCAGGGACCTGGTGCTGTCCTAGCACAATACGCTAACCTGATGTGCAGACCCCACCACCACCTTAGGCAAGGAGAAGGCCACGTGGCTTTTGTAAGCACCACTGGATCTAGAAATTACTTGGGTGGTCTCTGTCAGGGCTTCTCTTTAGCCAGTTGTCCATGGTTTCAATCAAATAAGCTCAGGATAGGCCCCGCGCCAACAGCTAGGCCTTAGGGAATCCTTTGCTTCCTAACAGAATGCCACATTTCTTACACCCCAGCCAGACACTCTGTAAATAAAACCATGTCCAAATTAGAAGTAGAATAAGAGATAATTTTTCACCTATCAGATTGGCAGAAATCCAAAACCAAAAATTGATAGCATACTTTCTTGGCCAGGTTATGGAGAAATAATCACCCTTACCCATTGCTGTTGGAAGTTTAATTGTTCAAATCTCAGTGGAGAACAAACTGGCAATGTGTATCAAGATAAAAAATGCACATATATATCAAGATTACACACACATATACCCTTGAAGTAACAATCCAGGTGTAGGAATTGATTCTACAGCCAGCCTAGTAGCCTAGAATATATGAAATGATGCCTAGTAGCCTAGAATATATGAAATGATGCCTAGTAGCCTAGAATATATGAAATGATGCATACATGAAATTATTTACTGCAGCATTGTTTGCAAAAGCTAAAGAGAGAAATAACCTTATGCAAATTGGATGAATAAATGACAGGCAAATCAGCCATGCAATGGAATACTATACAGCTGTAAAAAAAAGGACCAGCACATTATTTTCAGAGCATTAGAAAAAGTCCTTCAAGACAGAGTAAACTGAAGAGGCAAGAGATAGAGCCATGTGTAAAGTACAATACCTTTTTTGTGTGCAGACAAAGGAGGAAACAATGAATATATACATTATATATAAATATAATAATATACGTATAATGTGTATATATAATACATTATGTATATATTATACATTATATATATGTATGTATGTATTTTTTAATGGAAATTTAAAAAGTCATGCCTTCCCTCAAGGAGACAGGGGGTGAAATCCTCAAAGCCCTGGAATGAACTTGCCCTGCCAACTTCTTCACCTTTGAGTAAGAAGTAAGTGAGGTAATGGGTGAACGTTAAGAGCTCTGGACTCTGCCAGGAAGAAGGGGGAAGACATAGCTAAACCCTCACTGGAATTTATTCCATCCTGAGGCCTCCACCCTCACCCTCCAGAGTTTTCTCACTTCCTAGCTAACCTCAGGAAATGAGTTTAAGCACAAGGGCCCATCTCATAACTGACTATTGTCCTAACCAATGAGAAAAGAGCAGGGGTGGGATTTAATATGTAAATGAGACATTGGGTCAAGTGAAAGCAAATTACTCCCAGATCCCCCTTCAAAGGGGCTGGGGTTGGGGAGCTGGGAGAGTCTCTTCTGGGGATCAGCAAGCTGTTCACACTGAAGGCAGAGACTTGGTTTCAGCAAGAGACCTCACCATGGTGTGCACCCTCTGTTGGAAATGTATCTTTGTATTTAAACTGCAAATTGATTTTCCTTTTTGAGTTGTATCTAAGCTGGGAGAGAAAGGTGTTTTGTACTTGGGTTGTAAGTTTATATATGTCTACTATGTGTGAACCTAATTTTAAGTTAACACTGGGGCCGACTGGGTATTATTTTCCCTTTAAATGAGGCTCTAGACATTATTCACGATCGAGAAAAGTCTGTAAATTTTCCAAAGGTCTGAGAAGAATCTTTTTTTTCTTTTTGGAATCCTCTTAGGAATACAGTAGGTGCTTAAGAAATGTTTGCTGAAACAGTGATCCAGTGGGAGCAGGAAGCTGAGGAGGTCCTGCCACTAACCCCTGACTGCAAGGAGCCCCTGTCCCCCTTCACCATAGGGACAGGTGGGGTGGGGCCCAGGTGCACTGCACATCCTCTTCCCTCCTGGTGCCTCCAGCCTCTGCCTGAGGGTGGGGGTGAGGATGACCACAGACCACTACCAATGTCAGGCGTGGTCCCCCAAGTAGATGGGAGCACGTTCCTCAGATAGGGGCGCAATGGCCGGAATGTGAGGGGCCAGAGGCAGTGATGGGCCGCGCCAGTCAAAGAGCTGAACAAATATTGACCCTCAACCAGGCAGCCTCTTGAAAACCCTCCACAGGATGCCTCTCGCTGTTACCCTATCTCCAGCCACCCCCGTGGCGGGCTGCTTCCAACCGGAGGGTGGGGGCTTGGGGGACGAGGGCTGCTGACTCCAGCCCCCTCCAGTCTCCAAAACCTGGTCCAGACCCCGGGGTCCTTTTCTGCCAATAGAGAAAGGACAACTCTTCCCAGGGAAGGGGACACCTGCAGCCCTCCCCTCACGAGTGCAGAGGAGCCTGGGCTGGGCCCCTCCAGCTCTGCTGAGGGAAGCACCCTCTGCTCAGAAGGAAACAGGCCCATGTTCCCAGGTGTGCCCCACCCAGCACACCGTCACCTTCCTGGATCAATGACCTCAGGAACTCCGAGAACCAGGGAGGCCTCCCATTCATCCCTCTGCCTCTCTCCTGGACTCCCTGAACACCATCCCTGGAAAGCCTCCTGGGTTCAAGCCTCACTGCCACAGCACCCCCAGAGCTCTACACCACCTCACATGCTGACCCACCTGCCCCCCAGCCTCGCCCTGGCCAAAGTCTGAATGGCAGGTACAGAGTGTGTGTCTTGGGGGTTACAAAAGAAGCTTGGGTCTCCCCGTGCCCTCAGGTCATGAATTCTTTGGCTCCAGGAGAGGCTGGAGGAGGTAAGGAAGGACACACAGACACCTTCCAGGGACCAGGGACAAGCACTCAGGGAAGCAATCAAGTGTTGACACACTGTGTGGGCTGAGAACCAAGGAGGTTTCCTGGGAAGGGGAGCCAGGACCGAGACAGAAGTGGGTACTTCAGAACACAGGGGAAATCCCTTCATTGATCTCACTGGTCCACAGGAGTTAGGCTGGGACCCCCCTAAGAAAAGAGCTGGGAGGCCTGGTGAGGTGGCACACGCCTGTTATCCCAGTGGCTCAGGAGGCTGAGGCAGGAGGATCGTGAGTTCAAAGCCAGCCTCAGCAACTTAACAAAGCCTTAAGCAACTCAGCGAGACCCTGTCTCTAAACAAAACACAAAATAGAGCTGGGGATGTGGCTTAGTGGTAAAGCACCCCCAGGTTCAATCCCCAATGCCAAAAAAAGAAAAAAATTCTCCCCTCAATCAGGGCTCCCTGAGGACATGGCCCTGTCCCCCTCAGACTGGGGCTCCCTGAAGTGGGGCTGTGCTTCTTCTTCAGACTGGTAGCTGTCTAAGTAACAGAAGGTTGTTTTCCTCATAGACTAGAAACCAGGAGACAAGTATAGAAGCTCAAGACTAATTTCACATCATGACCAGAAAGAATCTATGTTTTTCTTTTTCTCACTTCAGTTGATTATCTTGATGGAAAGTCAAGCCAACGCACCCATTCTGGATAGCAAATCAATTTCAACTAGAGTTACCAGCGCATATATTCTGAGAGACATAGCTTCCTCTACCAGGAAAAAGATATAAACAGTTAAAATTTCATCTCACCCATTTTTACACCTAGTTCAAATATTGTAGCATTAAACCTTGAGGATTTTCTCTCTCAGGACCTCCCCTCCTCCCCCTTCCCTCCACCACGGGGAATCAAGGTAGTTGTCCCAGTGTTCGTTTATGCAAATACAAGTGACATTCTTACTTTCGCTTCTCAGAACTTTCTGATAGCTGGAACACATCCAATCGAAAGCCCAGGTTTGTACGCAATTGTGGCAGGGACCCCCTCTGACTCTCGCACCCCTCCCTGGGTAGGGTGACAACCACAGAGCCACCGGCTTCGAGGAAGGAGGCAGCCAGCGTGACAAGTACCTATAGGTTTGGGGTTTTGAAAGACGTCATCTGAACTCGGTTTGTTTCTTATGCCCTTAAAGTTGGCCAAGCTGCGCCTGTGGGCAGGTGGATTGGGAGAGGAGAGTTCTTCAGGTGCAGAGGGTGCGCTGTGAGGGGGGACCTGCAGAAGTGGGGTGAGGCATTGCAAACGTGGCGGCAAGTGGCCCTTCTGCGGTCTGCGGGTTCTGAGCCTCTCCTGGCAAGGCCCCCTGGTCCTGGGAACAAAAGTCATGCCCGTGTTTTGCCGGGAGCTCAGGCGCTGCAGCCTCGGAGGCTGGGTTTAAAGCCCTATCTAAGGTACACAGCATTATCTCCATTCCTTCCCCCCGGGGGAGCCCAGGCCTCCTGGAGGGCCTGGCTCCCACTGCTTCGTTAATATTTACCACAGCTGGAAAACAGCAGCCACACACGGGCTTCAGCTGCCTTCCCACACAGAAGTGCACACGCAGCACATTGCCCCGTGGGTCCCCTGCACCCCCTTCACAGCCCGGCAGGCCCAGGGAGTGCAGACCAATGGCATCAATGCCCTGCGTGCCTGCTGGCAGCCCAGGCATCTTCAAGCCCAGGGAGGAATCACCAGAAAGACCAGCAGCCCAAACCCCAGCATCCAACCCCCATGGGTGCTGCACCCTTGAAACATGGCTGGTTCCAATGGAGATGCGTCCTGGCTGTAGAACGCACACCGGAGTGTGAGGACTTTGTGTAGAAATTAACATTTCCTATCTCACGAGTTTTTCACACACTGATCACCTATTGAAATGATATTTTGCATGTTAGGTAAAATAAATATACAAACATTATTAAAATTAAGTTCATCTGTTTATTATAGCATGTGTGTGTGTGCGTGTGTGTACGCGCGGGACTGGGGTTGCCAGGGCTTTGTGTGTGCTAAGCAAGCACTCTACCCGGCCCTACATTTTACTTTTTAATTGTGATTCCTAGAAATTTTAAATATAGATATGACTCCATTTTAGTTCTATTGGAAAAGGCTGGCCCAGAGTGCTAGAGGACGTATATCTTGGAGACTCTGACCCTGGCCTTCTGCCTGACCCAGGATAAGGTTCCACCACCTGTGAACCCCCTAGAGCCTGCCTGGGCTCCTGCCGTCAGACCAAGAGCCCTCAGGGGCAAGGCAGGTCTCCCCTCTCTCCTAGTCTCTCTGGAGTGCCCACAAGTTTGCAAGGGAGGAGAGATGGCCATGTGGGGAAGCACCCAGCCATGCCCTCTGCCCAGTCAGTGACAGGGTAGCCCAGGCAAGCTAAGCCCCCAGTCCATGGCCCACCGTATCAACCTCTTCTGGCTGATTGATGATCAGATTAGAAGGTGATTGTGTCAGGTGGTCTTAGGAGGTCATCATTTCCCCAAGACTTGAGAGTCAGGCATTAAGCAAAGTGTGGGCCATGCCTAGGCCAGAAACAGCTGGGAATGCTAACAAATTACAAGATGTCATGGAGAATCCACAAATAAATGTAAAAAAAAAAAAAGTTATGGTACAGTCTGTCTTCTTCCCGCTTGCACTTGATCAGCCCAGTTCCACCCTTTTTATTTATTTATTTTTGACATGCCGGGATGAAACCCAGCTCTAGCTTGTTAGGCAAGTGCTCTGTCTCTGTGCTTCATCCCTAGTGCTTGTTCTTCCATTTTTAGAACCCAAACCACACTGGCCCTCCTCCCTAGGAGAGTCCCCCTGACAATGGAACATCGCCCAGGTCCATCCTTTCCTGAGCCCCATCTTCCAGCTCTTTACCCGTTCTAAAGCCTCACTGCCAATCCTCTGCTTCCCGGATGCTCCCTGCACAGACTCTGCTGGGTCTCCACTTCCCTCTTGCAGCTGAACCTGGTTCCCGTGTGTGGACTTGCATCTGCTAAGCCCAACAGGTCAATCACCTTCCTCATTCTGGATATGACATGTCCATTAACCCCACCTATAATTGCCCTGCTCTCAGGATTGCTACACATCACTGCTGACACACAGGGAGTTGTCAGCAAGTCCCCAGGTCTTTTGTCCCAAGTGTCTCTACCCCCTCCCACTACACACTTGGCACTCGGAGCCCAGTGCATGGCCTGAAAAGTGCCTTCTTGTATCACTGGATCCATCACGGCCCCTGCCGTGGTCCTTCTGGGTCCCGATTCTCTCAGGGGAGGTTCACCTTCTCTTCCTTGGGGTCGGCATGATATCTGCGCCCTTATCCAAATCGTGAGCTGGCAGTGGGCCCACGCCCACCTCTGGCAAAGTACTCAGTCAGGATACCAGACTGTGGCCAATTTTTGGTCCTGGTCCTACCTAGTCCCTCTTGGCACCGTTTGTCACAGTGAGTCACCTCCTTCTACTGAACGATTTTCTCACTTGGTTTTCAAGTCATTGTATTCTCCTGGCTTTTTCCCCACCTCCCAGGCCACTCATTTTCAGTCTCCCTTGCTTGTTCTTCCTCAGCACCCCGAGTCTTTAATGGCGGGACACCCCATGGCCAGTCCTCAGACGCTCTTCCTTATCTTCACTCACTAACCTTGGTGAAAACATCATTAGCACAAATATAGGAAAACAGAGCCTCTCAGACCCCCAAGATAAAGACAATAACAGGCATAAGTTCTATGTGATGTGACAGCATCTATCAAGATTAAATAGGAGGGGGCTGGGGTTGTGGCTCAGTGGTAGAGCGCTTGCCTGGCATGCGTGAGGCACTGGGTTCGATCCTCAGCACCACATTAAAAAATAAAATAAATAAATAAACAAACCAACAAATACAATAAAGGTTATGTCCATCTACAACCAAAAAAAAAAAAAAAAAATCAAATATGAGCCAGGCATGACAGCTCACACCTATAAACCCAGCAACAAGGGACAAGGAAGGCTGAGACAGGAGGATTGTGAGTTCAAAGCCAGCTTCAGCAACTTAGCAAGGCCCTGAGGAACTCAGCAAGACCCTGTCTCAAAATAAACCATAAAAAAAAAAAATAAAAGGGCTGGGGATGTGGTTCAATGGTTAGGCACCCCTGGGTTCAATCCCTGGTACCAAACAAACAAAAGATCAAACATGCAAGTATTCTTTGGCTCAATTATTCTGTCTCCAAACACAGACACGTATACACCAAATGCACAGGAAGTGACTTATTCTGGACATTCCATAAGAGAGAAAGGCTGGCTGAATAAATGATGGGACAGCTACACCATGGTACCCGACTGGCATCGAAACGTGAGGCAGCTCTGCGTGCACAGAGGAATCCCCAAGACACATGTTAGAGGAAAAGAAAGTCACATAGAAAACATGCTGCAGCTTGTCTTTTCAAAAGGACAGATCGGTAGGCCGATGAGAAAGAAAGAATACGCATTAAGAAAAAAAAAAATGGTCACTCTGACCACGTTCCAGGAGAGGAGCCGGAGGGAGGAGTTTTCACTTTTATACTTATTTGTACTTTTTGGGTTGAATTCCACAGCATCTCTTATCAGTCCCGGCGATCCCAGGCGGGCTCCCGGTGGATTCCATTCATAGAAGCTCACTAGCCATGCCTGTCCCGAGCCCCAAGGCTCCTGGCCAGGACGGCCCTCAGCTGCACATTTCAACCTCCCCCTCTTTTTGAAAGTCTGAACCACACCTTCCTTGTATTAGGCGCCCACGTCCCAGGCTTCCTCAGAGAGGACCAAGTGTACCCGCAGTCTTGTTCACAGGTTTCCCTGCCTGAAATGTCACTTTATGGGGAGAGGTCCCTCGATCACCCCAGGCACAGCTGGTGCGAGGGGCGTGCGAGGGGCTCCTCCAGAGCCCCCTGAGCCTCTCTTTCCTCTACTGATGTGGCCCTGTCCTCTGGGTATAAAGGGGGTAGCAAGGCCCCATATTTCTTCATTCCTCATTGCATTTACCAGTAGGTCCAACTGTAGCCTCTTCCTCCCTTGATCTTTTTTTTTTTTTTGGTACCAAGGGTGGAACCCAGGGGCACTTAACCGCTAAGCCACATCCCCAACCCTTTTTGTGTTTTATTTAGAGACAGGATCTTGCTCTCGCTAAGTTGCTGAGGGTGGCTTTGAACTCGAGATCCTCCTGCCTCAGCCTTCCAAACCACTGGGATTACAGGTGTGAGCCACTGCCCCCAGCTTTCCTCCCTTGATCTTGACCATCTCTGATGGATGCTCGGGTTGCTCCAGCCTCTCAGATGCCCTCTTTCCAGGCCCACAGCCCCATCCCCTATTTGTCCTTCCTCCCCAGCTCAGGCCTTCTGAACACAGCCATCTGGCACACATGGATTTCCTTGGCCGCCTCCCCTCTTTCTTCATCACTGGGACACAGAACATCCTGTGTGTGATTGCACAGTCTAATGTACATTTTTGGTGCTTCCCAGCCCTCTTGAGACATCTGTCCCTCCCAGAGGTTCATGCCATGGAATCCTGCCTATCTTGTCACTGAAATATTGGCAACCTGACTTTGGAAAGTCTCCCCCAGGCTTGCAGCAGCTTTCATCTGGAGGGCTCCCTGCTCCTGCCTATGCTTCTCCCAGCCTCTCCCAGCCTTGAGTAATCTGCCTAGAATGTGTGGATAGTTGAGCCTCTCCTCTTCTGGAACCCATTAAGACCCTACAGGATAAAACCCAAGGATTGCAGCCCGGCTTTCAAAGCCCACGTGGGCTGGTTTTTCTCCACCTCTCTACCTCTATCTCTCCCCCTCAGTCCCTTAACTAAATATCCTATTGTGCATACTTCCCTGGACACACTGTGTTATCTCGCATGTCTGTGCTTGGGTTCCTGTTGTCCTTCTCCGTAGGATGATTTTCCAACTGGCCTGTTAGGGCTGCTCAAGACCTCACTCAGGGGTCACCTTGAAACCTTCCCTGATCGCACCCCGCCACCCACCACCACGTGGCAGACACCACTCGTTCTACCTAATAGTCATCTGCGCCAACCCTTCCCCTAGCCAATCAGAACCCCTACCTTTCCAGGTGACAATGTGTCCAGGCCCAGGGGGTGAAGCAAGCTTCCTCTAACCTCTCATGAGCATCCTGACCCTACCTGCAGGGCCCCCCTCTTCCCAGCCTCCCTGGAGAATTTTCTCAGCTCTGGCCAATGAGACAGGAGAGGTCGTTTTCAAGGGGACTTCTGGGAAACACTTTTCTGATAAATATGGAGCTCCTGAATAAAATTGTCAGAGTCACCATAGCAGCTATCTGGAGACCAGGAGGCCACAAGCCCACAGACAAAATGTTAACGTTTTGAGGGTGGCAGAGCAGAAAGACAGAAAAGGCCTGATAGCATCATTGATGTTATCCTCTCACCAAATCTGGAACCCTCTCCCCTCCAGACTTCCTGCTGTGTGAACGTGATAAATGTCTTTATTGCTCAAGCCGCTGTCTGTTGGGTATTCTGTTACTGGAGACCACATGCCTTCCCCGCTGATAGAGCAGGTCATATGAAAATGATCCTGGAGTCTGTTAGCCCGACTGAACAACCAGGGGGAAGGCTATGTTGTTCATTTCCGAAGCCCCAGAGCATAAAGATGCAAATGACGGTTCCAGGGAACTAAACCAGCACCTTGCCCTTCCCTAACTATTATGAGTAATAATAGCTCACATTTATTCCAGGTTTCCTTGTCACTGTCACTCTGTCAACCAACCCACCCCCCACCCAATGGAGAGACGAAGTGGTCCCCAACACAAGTTGACAGTTAGTCGGGTGCTCTGCCTTGGCCAGTCCCCACCAGCACCGTGCATGAAGAAAGCACGCCTGTGTCCCACCATCCTATGACCGGAAGTGGGACACACCCTGTTAACCCAGCACACAGGTCAGTGCCTCCCAACATCTGGATCCAGATTTCTACTGTTCTGAGGAATCTCACCTTCACTGTCTTTAAGAATAGATATTCCTTGGGGCTGGGGTTGTGGCTCAGTGGTAGAGTGCTCACCTAGCATGCACGAGGCTCTGGATTGGATCCTCAGCATCACATAAATGTAAAATAAAGATATTTGTCCACCTAAAACTAAAAAAATAAATATTAAAAAAAAAAGAATAGACCTTCCTTGAAGGTAATCTTGACATTCAGACCCACCTTCAGGCCTAGCCATGTGTAGACTCCTTTCCAGGGCTTGGCTTAGGAAAGATCCAGAGTGAGTATTCACCTCCATCCCTTAGTCTGGCTCATTAAATAATAAAGGTACAAAATAAATTTAAGGTACAAAATAGACTTTTTAAACCTAGTCAAGTTGAGCTCTTAAACTGCTGGTAGCATTTCAAATTGATTACTGAGGGCTCCAAATATGTACACTAAACCCTGAACAAAGAACTGCAAAGCATCACCCAGCTCTCCAGCCTGCACTGTCATCTGGTAAATGACCTTGCTGGGGACTTAATGGGGTAACCCTTCAATCCCTCCTGAAGCCCACAGATCAAGGCCTGTCTCGTGGGGGGCCTGAGCCAGGGCCGCCCCAGTGTTCTCCTGGGTTGCCCATTTCTGTTTCCATCAGCCAAGCCAACTGTGTCCCAAGAACCATCCCGTCTGTCCCCCAACCTGTTTGCCAGTTGCGCTTGTTATTGTCATTGCGTAATTTAATAAAATGTGACACAGAACAATGAAAATGAAATACGACTGTGAGAAGAAAGTTTTCCTTTCTTAAAAATCCAAGATGAATGCTTTGGAAGAATTTGGTAACAGCAAACCGCTGAAAAAATTGAATTAGGGAGAAAAGGGACCATAAGGAAGAGAGGGGGCAGGTGGGGTAAGAGGTCTGTTCTGATTGGTTCTTCAGAGCCATGAAGTTCTTGCTTCACTTTAAATAAACTCAAACTGGAAGCTGAAGAAGCCAGAGTGTCATACATTGGTTTATGCAACACAACTATCTGGGCCTCGGGAGGGCCTGTGCCCAGGGGAAGAAGGCCTCAGCCATATACCACAAGACTTTAGCAAATGTTAGCACAGACACAGGTCTCCAATTAAAATGCAATATTTACATTGTAGATCTTATTTTCTTTATGACCTCCCTTTGATTTTTTCGTGTGTGTGTGTATGTGTGTGTGTGTGCATTTGTGTATATGTGTGGTGCTGGCAAACCCAGGGCCTTGCACATGCTAGGCAAGCACTCTACCATTGAACTTCAGCCTCAGCCCTTTTGATCCTCTTTCTAGTCGGCCAACTGCAGCCTTCATGCCATTGGCTAGGAGGGCTTCACTGCACCAAGCCTAAATCCTACGGCTAAGGTCTGGATCACTCTGAGCCTCCATTTCCTCGTGGATTAGCATCTGCCCCACCTCAGAGGGCCATGAAGATTAACTGGGATGGCGAAGAGGTTTGCAAAGTGCCAAGCACCGGTGAACTCTCCACTTCCACAACTGGCGTCACCATCCAACCAATTAAGCTAGAAATCTCAGAACCAGCCCCAGCTCCTCCCTCTCCACCCAACTCCTTCTCTCCCCAGCCTATCACTGAAATCCTCCAAGTCTACTGCCCCCAAATCTCCTGACTCTGTCCTCGGAGCTCCGTTCCCACGCAACCTCCTTGGACCAAGCTGGACCAAGCCACCACCCTCCCTCTCTCACCTGAGGTCCCTTCTTGGTCCTGCTCTCACTCCTACCCCAGACTCCAGCTTCCTCCAGCAGCAAGAGGAGTATCTGAGAAACATGAATCTGATAATGTCACTCCTTTGCTGAAAACTCTTTAGTGACTTTCAAAATTCCTTCAAATAACCGAGAAAGCCCCAAACACACACCAGCCACCTGTGAGAATGCAGTCTGCCCCCTTCCTGCCTCAGGACCTTTGTACATACGATCCCTGCTACCTGGAACAGCCCTCGCCCATTCTTGACCTGATTAATCCCAACTCATCCTGAAGTCCCCACTTCAATGCCCTTTTCTCAGGAATGCTTTCCCTTTCACTTATACCAATATATACACCCACTATATGCTGGAAGGCATTGCCCAGGTCCTGAGAGTACAACTGTGAAAAAGACAGACATAATCCCTGCCCTCACAAAGGTTATATTCACGCTAGAGGTGTGGCTCGGTGGTAGGACATTCATCCAGTGTGCCCAAGGTCCTGGGTTCAATCCCCAGGATACCACCCACAGATTATATCCTAGTGGGGTAGAAAGATAATAACTGATTAAATAGACATTATTTTCAGACAGTGACATTGAAAGCATCTGATGGAAAGGATTCATTTTATTATTAAAAGAGGCAAATCATTACAAAAAGTAATGCATATTTTTAACTAAGAAAATTAGGTTTCCACAGTATATCAAAAACATGCGTTTCTACTAGCAACTGTTGAAACTTAGTTCTAGAATTGTGTGTGTGTGTGTGTGTGTGTGTGTGTAATTTTGAAGACGTGACTCTGGTGCATTCCCCTAATTAAAAAATAAAATAGAATTCAATGACACTGCTCATAGACATATACGAACACACATACCTCAAAACTGATGTGGAGAACTGGTCCTAGGTCTACACACATTTGTATACACACAAAGATATACACGTACATGCACAAAAGATGTGAAACATTCTCTCTCACTCTCTCTCTACCCCTCTGTCACACACACACACACACACACACACACACAAACATACAGAAACAAGGGCCAGGCTGTCAGCAACTCCACGCACATCCCACCCCATGCCTCCCAGGCCCCCTCCTGCCACCACCTGACCCTGCCTGCTGGAGGTACAGTGGCTGAGGATGGCGAGTCTCCCTCCTCTCAAGACGTCATCATTCAGATGATAATCAGCAGCTGGGGTGGCAACCGAGGCCCTAAATTCTGCCCCCACTCCTAACAGTTACCCAGCAACCTAAGCCCTGGAAGAGGCTGAGGTTAAATTAAAATAAAGAGAGATCAAGGTACATTGTAATTTTGCGGTCATTCTCTACTCTGACCTCTACTCGCCCCCCAAGTCCCAAGCCCAGTATCACACTCAAAACCCTGTCCCCTCTCGGCACAGACCAGCCGCTGTCCCTACTGTCCCCAAGCGCCCACACTCCCACTGGCCCTGCCCGGCATCCACCCCTCCCCCACACGGACCCCCTCGGATCTGACACGGGCCTGCGCAACTGGAAAGTCACAGGCTCACAGGGTCTCCCCGTGCTTCGCATAACCCCCATCTTCACACTCCTACACCCACACCCCCAAACCACACTCCTACACCCACAGCCCATCCCACAGTGCATGCAGATGCAGGTCAGCCGCCAGCTTCTCGGAAGATGGGAACATCTGGGTGTGAACCCTGGTTCCCAGCCCCCTCTACACCACACAGTCCCCACGTACACACCCCGCCCTCTCTCCCCACCGCTACCCAAGGCGTGACTCATTGCACCTACATCCAGAGCCAGCCACACAGGGCAGAGTGGTACCCCTCCCCCGGTCCCAGATCAGCCTCCAAGCCTCCCCATGGTCCACTGCCACCTGACACCACCTGCCACACTGACCAGAGCATCTAGAGAAAGGCCAAAGTCTTCAAGGACAAGGTCCCTCCTGTGTGGGGCAGGGCAAGTCATAGGACCTGAGGTGACATCACAAGACTCGGGACATCAGGAACCTGGGGAGGGCTGAGCCCTGGGCAGAGGGCATAGTTAAATGCCTGGGTCTGAGAGGGCCTGGCACCTCCCCCCAGGGCACAGCTGGCCTGGACGCAGTGACCAGTGACTGGAGGGCAGTGGGGCAGCCCTCAGAGGTATCAGCTGTTGCCGGTGGACACTGGGAGGGAATGGGGGTGTCCCTCTGTCCTCACACCAGGGCTTGCAGTGGCCACAATGCCAAGGAGCCAATCAGAGAGTCTGGAAGAAGACAAGGCCAGCACCCTTTCAGAATGCTTCTGTGTCATGTCTCGATCCCACTGGAACCGAGAGAGAACAGCTGAGGTCTCTCAGTGGCTGCAGAATGCTCTAAGCTCTGTGTTTTCGTGACTTGGGCAAAGGAATATGAGGAGAAAGAAATGGGAGAGTAGCAATGGTCCTGCCGCCCCTACCCTCATGACCTGCCACCTCCACCTGAGCCCATACCTGGAGAGGTGACCATTCACATGGACAAGGTGTGGCGAGATCTGAGGTTACAGATCTATCACTGCCGCCACCACCGGCCCAGCCCCTATCCCAGTCCAGAGCCAAGATCTGTTTCTGAAGGCTAACAATCAGCAGTTTGCCTTCCTGGAGGCCCCTTGCAGGGCTGGGGACACACAGACCCATCTGTGCAGCAAGAGACCAGAGAACAAGCCCAAAGTAGCTAGAGTTACAACAGCAGAAACTCAGGGTGGAGTGAGGAGGGACTGTCTGCTTAGCAAAATGACAATTTAATTCAAATAACAAGTCAGGACTGAGTGCTGACTGTATCTGCTGGGGCCACAGAGATGCAGGAAATGTGTTCTCTGCCCCCAAACAGTTGACACAATAATGAAGTCATAACAATAACAGCCAGCTCCAGTGCAGCATTTATGATGTGCTGAGCCCTGTTGTCAGGGTTTTACGAGTCATTTGATCCACACAACCAACCTTCTAAGCTAGATATTATTATCATGCCTATGGCAAAGACATCGGGGCATAGAAGAGTCAAGTAACTTGCCCGAGGCTGCACCGCCAGGGACCAGGTTATGAAGGTGCTCCTGCCCTCCTGCCTCCACCTCCTGCTGACAGATGATCACCTGCCCATCTCCATAGTGCCCAAGTCCTCTGTCCTCAAACTTAGGTGAAATTCACCCGTTCGCCAAACACACGCTGAGCACCTGCTCTGTTCCTGGACCTGTGCTGGAAATACAGACATCAATCAGTGAGGCTGCATCCCGGCCCCTAAGGAGCTCTCTGCCCTGCGAGTGACATTATCCAGGTAAACAGATGTCACATGAAGGGAAACAGGTCTAGAGAAGACATAGGCACAAGACACTTTGGAGCCCCAGGGGAAGGAGCCACAGGCAGCTCAAGAACTAGGGCCGTTTGAAAATCACCAACTCTTGCACATGGCAAGACTCCATCCACAGACAAAAAGGCAAACTGGAGAACCAGAGAAAATGCTCGCAAATTGAATATCTGATAGGGGATTGATTTCCAGAACACCCAGAGGGCTTCTAAAACTCAATAAGAAAAAGACCAAGCAACTGGATTCAAAATGAACACAGGACTCCAGTAGACATTTTTTCCAAAGAAGATAAATAAAAGGCCAAGCAGCACATGAAAAGCTCCTCAATATAATGGATCATTAGGGAAATGCAAACCAGAAACAATGAGAGTAGGATGGCTACCACCTAAAAACCAGAAAAGGAGAAGGGACGATGATGGACAGAAACTGAAACTCGTGCACCATTGGTGGGGATGTGAAAGGGCGCAGCAACTGTGGGAAACAGGAGGTCGGCTCCTAAAACCTAAACACAGAATTACCCGTGGCGCACGCCTGCCATCCCAGCGGCTCTGGAGGCTGAGGCAGGAGGATCTTGAGTTCAAAGCCAGCCTCAGCAACGTAGTGAGGTCTAAGCAACACAGTGAGACCCTGTCTCTAAATAAAATACAGAAAAGGAGTTAAGTGACCCTGGGTTCAACCCCTGGTACCTAAATAAAGAAAGAAATAATTTTAAAAAAAAAAAGAATTACCACATGAACCAGCAATTCTATTTACATATCTATATCTACATATATCCACATATACATATCTATTCAGAAATATAATATTATATATATATATATATCCCCAAAACAATTGAAAGCAGGGTCTCAAAGAGGTATTTGTACCTACATTCACTATATCTGAAAAGTAGATAGAATGAAATGTTATTCAGCCTGAGAAAGTAAGGAGATTCTGGGGCTGGGTTGTGGCTCAGAGGTAGAGCGCTCGCCTAGCACATGCAAGGCCCTGGGTTCGATCCTTAGCACCACATAAAAATAAATAAAATAAAGGTGTTGTGGTGTTATAGTTATATATATATATACACTAAAAAAGTGTGTTTGTGTATATATATATACATATATGGATTCTGATACAGGCTACAACTCAGATAAACCTCGAGGACATTTTGCTAAGGGAAATGAGGCCATCACAAAAAGACAATTGCTGGGCAATTCCTTTTATATGAAATAATCAGTCAAAACCGGCTAGAGTCTGGGGGAGGGACAGGAGTCGGTGTTTCGTGGGCGCACAGCTTCAGTTTTGCAAGATGAAGAGTCCTGGAGTCTGATGGTAGTGAGGGTTGCACAACAATATCTGTGCGCTTTATTCCCGTGGAACCGTACCCTTAAAGATGGGTGAGATAGCAAATTTTGTTATGGTATTTTCCCACAATCAAAAGACTTTCAAGAAGAAGGCAAAGCCAGCCTCAGAGGGGAAAGCTCCCCAGGTCAGGGACAGACAGAGGCATGGAGAAGGCGCCCCAGGCAAAAGCTGAACGTGTGTGAGGCACAGCTGGCCTCGGCCACCAAGTCTGGCTTTGGATGCATCACCTCCCTGTTTGAAGGCTTGGCTTCCTCATCTGTCTAGTGAAATCAGTAAAACCTGCTCTGACAAACCCAGTGTATTCAATGCAGGAGGAGCCCTGAGTGTGTGGCATCATGAGACAGGTGGCTACCGTTACAAAGCCACAGCTGGGAACCGGGCAGACGTCTTCAGACTCGAATACCTGAAACAAGACCAAAGGGCAGAGCCTGAGTGATCAGCTCTGCCAATCCGAAGCAGAAAAGGGCTTGCACACACCTGAGGTCCAGCCTTCCCAGAAGGCACCCCCGGCCCCCAGCAACGTTCCTGTGAGGGTCATCTTATCCATCTCTCTGCCTCCTCCAGGTCCACCAAGGCCCTTACCCTGCCTCAGAGAGTCCCCAGGCTGCAGGGGTCCACAGCCTCCAACAGACACAGGGCTCAAGGTAGTAGCCCCCAGTTCAGCCGGCTCAAGCTCAGGATCCCTAGATTCTCACTGGGAGGAGAAGGAGGGGACATGAGCTGGGTGGGATAAACTTTGAAAGTGTTCTGGAGGAGCGGCTGAGCCAGACAAGTGGGGACACGGCAGGGACAGAACCCATCGCTCAGCAGCCAAAGGCACAGGACTCTGACGGGACACAGAGCAGGGTCAAGTCCCCTCCACCTCTTGCTGTGTCTGATGGAGCCATTACGTGAGTTTTCTGAGCTTTCTTCCTACTCTGGCAAAGGGAGTCTCAGAACCTAACGAAGGGGCTCTTGCGGTCACTATCAGACTTGTCCCCGGCTCCCCAAGGCTGGGAGGCGGTCAGCAATGAAGGACAGAAGAAAGACTACCAGGTTGAGATGGGGGGCTTCTGGGGCACCTTCTGTGTCTGGAGGATGCACATGTATGTGGGGGACAATGAGGAGGCCCCAAGGCCTGCCCTAGCCCAGGCCTGGCCTCCCCAGCTCCTGAAATTGTCCCCTGCATCTCACATTTGGCTAGGAGAGTCTCCCCTCTAGTGGGAATAAGCTTGGCAAGATTTTCCTTCTCCCTAATTGCTCTCCTGTCAGAGTTGGGGGCAGCACTCTAGACTTTACCCTCCCTCTGGGGCTCACAAGTTCCCTGGGCCATTTGCCATTAAAGACACACTTTCTTCCTCATGGCCCAAGGCCAGCCAGGGAAGAAGCAGCCCCTGTGAAGATGTATTCAAAGGAATCCTCCAGCCTCCTCTGAAGGCTGGGCCACCCTTTTGTCACCACCTCACACCCATCCACCTACCCTTCTCACACACACTAACATCTGGGTCTCTTAGAAATCATTAACTCTGGGAGAGGTGCTGGCCCTTTAAGTTGTCCTGGGAAGAGATGACAAAATCACCCCCACTGGACTTTGTGCCTGAAGCTGGCGGCAAACAAGGCCTGGGAGCTTGTGAGAGCTGCCCGGGCAGGCCAAGGTAGGAGGCCCTGCCCAGGCAGCACCTCCACAGAGCGGGCTCTTCCCACTTTCCACCTCTGATGGGCTGGCCCTGTGCGGGAAGATCGGCTCTCGGCTGTGCCCAGCGGGGTCCAGGAGCATGCTCCCTGACGGGCATCCTCCCTGCCTGGTTGTTAGACTTTGTTCACACCCCTCCTCTTTCCAACAAGTGTCTCATTCTGGACCACTCTTGCAATGTCCATCTGTATCTATGTGAGGAGGGGGGACCCTGGTACAGACCGGTCCAGCTGTGCCCAGGATCCAGTCAGAGCCCAAGGTGCTCACCCAGCAAAAAAGGTGCTGGCTAGGGGGCCACAGGAATAGCAGATTGGTGGGAGAGAGCACAGGGCAGGAGTCAGGACCTCTGGGTCCATGCAGGGCCTCCAGAGCACCTAGGCCCATCTCTGAGCCCAGCCTATCCACCTGGGGGGTGACAGGCCCCCTCATGGCTAGCTAGCATCTGCAGCCCTCCGGTCGTGGTGATGGAGCAGGGGTGCAGCTGCAGGCAATGGTCGCCCTCTCCCCCCTCCCTGTGAGCACATCTGGGGCTAACATCAGGCATCTCTCAGGCTAAGTGAAATGGGCACAAACTCTTAAATACCTCACACCCCAAGGGGGGCTGTGTAAGAGTCTCTGAGGTGCCCCCATCTAGAGTGGGCTTTCTTGGACTGCCCCAATCTTTGGTTTCAGTGTTGACAGTTGCTCTGTTAAGTACCCACCTCCCTGATGGTTGGTGACTTACCTGAGGCCAGAACCTGTATCCTGCCAACCCAGAGCCAGAGTGAGCCCAGGGCCTGGAGTGCCAAAGGCACACGGCAAATGTCTTTTGGGTGAATAAATGAATGAGCATCAGTGGTTTTAAATTATCAGCACTGCACACAGTAGGAAGCCCCAAATCCGAGGTATCATGGACTAGTCCAGGCAAGGGTAAGCCCAAGTTCTTTCACAAGAAGTAGGCGACCTTCAGAAACCAACTGACCTTCCTGGTTTTGTTTTGGCCCGGATCCCATAGGCTAATTAGTTGGTGAGCATCCATTTATGGAGCTGCTGTGTGCAGGGCATTGGGTAGGGTGTCAGAGGATCACAGGAGAGAACTAGAAGACACAGACTCCCTGCTTTGCTTATGGTGGAATGTACTCATCTGGAATCAATCTGAGACCAATAGCAAGAAAAAACCAGGACAGGATGGACAGATCAAAGGTAGGAATGGGAAGATACAAGGAACAAGGTGCAAGTTATCTCAGGAGGTTCCCAGAGAAGGTATGCTCTGATCTATAGACTCAGGACATGAATCCTATCCACCCATTCATTGAAATAAATATTAAAATCCAGGCCAAGAGAATACAGCAGTAAACGGTTACAACCCTTCCCTTGACTTGCCTACAGCCTCTCTGAGGGCCAGCGTCTAAATTCAGGTGACCATGGTATCGGAGATAAGACCTGATAGATATCGTCCACATGCCAGAAGCTGGAGGAATGGAGAATAACTCAGCAGGGCCAATCTTGAAAGAATTCTCCAAAATCTACCCAAGGATCTGCGCTTCTACAGGAGCAGCAGATACAGGTAGCCAGAGAGGAGGCAGGAGGAGCGGGCAGGTATCCGACAGGTAAACAAGGTTAATGGTGACCTGTTGTTTTTCCAGGTTCTTGGTGACCTCACCTTTGACCAACAATTTCCTGGCACTGGCTCAGTCTGCCAAGGGGGGAAGAGGGGGAGGAAGAAGAGGGTAAACACGAGGTAGGGCCAAAGGTGGACCTAGAAGGCAAGGGGCACATTCCAAAAAGTTTCCCCAGGCTGAGGCCTGCAGCAGAGCCCAAAGTCCAATAGGAAACCCACACCTGTGTTCCAGCCGTCGAAAATACCATAAATTCTTGATTACCTACCAATTATCCACCAGAAAGGATGCTTTGGGCTGCCTGGAACAGCTTCCCTGTCCCCAATCTGCAGCCCAGCTTGCCGCCCCCCACTCCAGCTCCCCAGGTGCCCCCTGTGCAGAGGCCTGGACTGGCTGGAGGGAGCTGAGGAGTTCCACATGGGCATGACCACCTCCTCCTCTTTTCCAATAGCATTAACAGCTCTTAGGAGATGCTCCCCCACTCCACAGCCCTCAGCCCAGACGGTCCTGAGAACAAGGCCTTGCTAGTTTGCCATCCTGTGGCACTACAAGAGGAAGCCCTGAAACTCCTCAGCCAGAAGTCAGGTTCCTGGCTCACTCTGCCACCCACAGACTGGGTGACCTTAGGCCAGTCACCAAACCTCAGTTTTACCATCTGTGCAATAGACATGTACAGGAGGAACATGCCCAGAGCTTTTAAAAGGAGATCATGTAGATGGAATTAAGTTGGGCCTCATTTTTCTAAATGCTGGGTGTTATTAGAGATCACCCAAGCTTTTAATTTTACTGATGAGGAAACTAAAGTTCAGAAGATTCAGGAACTCTCTCTCCTCACCTACCTCCTGCGCCTCCTGTGACTTATCTTCTTAGCTCAGTCTGGCCTCATGAATATGGGTTCCTGAGCTTTGGGGGACACAGGTCACTTTGAGAATCTGGTGAAACCCAAGGACCTCTCTCCCTCAAACACATTCACCTGCATACCCCAGTGGGGGTCCATGTGTCCCAGATTGGGGAATCTTGTTCTATGTCATTGCAGAAATGGGAGAGGCTATCACAGCCCCAAGGAAGCAGAAAGTGGTCACAAGGAAAGCCTGAATTTCTAAAAGCAAACCTCATTTAGAGTCCCCAAAGCCCAGTCTCAAGCCCCTGAGAAGTAAGTCCATGTGACCCCCCCAACTCCTCATTTCTCTGTCCTTTCCCCCCACTTATCATCTTTCAATCCATCTAAACCCCTCGCCTACAGCTTTCTCCTGAACTGGTGATTTCCGTTCTGGTCTTCGGAAGTCAAACAGAATCTCGGAGACCATCTGTACAGACCTCTTTATCTCTGCAGATGAGAACTGTAAGCAACCAAAGGTATGCTGACTCGTGGAGGTCTCCCAGATAACCAGGACAGAAGTCAGCCTGCACAAACCAGCTCAGCCCCACGCGAGCATGCTGAGGACCTACTGTGTGATCCGTGCCCGGCTGGCAGGGAAGGGCCACCAAGAACCCATGAGCTATCACTAGATTGGCTGAGCACATCTAAAATCCTTGGAATGAAAGTGCAAACAGGGCCACCGTGCTCCTGATTGTGTAAGAGGTTGCAAAATCTCTAGAAGTTCAGCAAAGGCAGAGCCGATCATTCATTCACTCATTCATTCATTCAACAAATATTTATTGAACTTCAAGCACTAAGCAATAAGATAATCACCCAGACAAGCTTCCTGCCCTCCTGAAATCCTGGAGAGGGAGAAAGAGTCTCTAAACAAATGAATGGAATTTAGCTAAAGATAAATAGTACGGGGAAAATAAAAAGGGAGAATTGCAAGCCACTTGGAGATGTCACTCATGTTGGTTGGGGGAATCAAGAGGTGACATTTGAATTGAGTCCTAAAAGGTGAGAAAAGGCATACATGCAAAGGTGCGGAGGCAGAATGTTCCTGAAGGAGGGAACAGAAAGTGCAAAGTCCCTAAGGCAGACATAAAATTGATTGGTTCAAGGAAGGGAGAGATCCGTGTATGAGGCCTTCTGGGAGGCTAGAGCGAGGGTTGCTGACCAGGCCTCGGGCAGGAGAGAAAGACAGGCTTCACATGGCATGAGGGGAGGGTGAGGCGGACAGGAATCAGGGTGGTGTCAAAGCCTGTCCAGGTCACTGGGAGGAGCAAGAATCATAGAGGCCAGAGGGTCACCGGGGAGCCCCCGAGCCCAGGCCATGAAGTTGAAAGAGGAGAAAGAGCGATGGAAATATTTTCAAAGCAGAATTGTTGATGGCTTTGCATGTGGGAATTGAGGCAAAAGGAGTGACCCCATATGAATGCCCAGTGCTGGTCTCTGACTGCCAGAGAGGTGGCAGAGCCATTGACAGACTAAGGGAAGCCGCAGGTTCACCTGGGAAGCCAAGGCCATTTGTGTATCCGGGGGGGAAAGCTCAGTACCCTTTGCTCACAAAACCTGTCCCCTCTGAAGGGACCATAAAACAGTGTGTCTTCTTGACAACAGAAGGAAGAGCCACTTAAAGATTTTGAAGGAGGCCCTGAAGGAGGGTGGGGGAACCCAGCTCTCAAAACATCCCAAGTGTCCAAAATGTGACAATCCCAAGTAAAATCCCCCAATGGCTTTCGTGGGCCATGTGGCAGGGGAGCAGGCCCAGGGTGCCTGTCACCGGGTGGTGGTTCTACGATTCATGGGGTCCCTCCTGTCCCATCTCTATGTTATGGGGAGAGTGGCCATTGGATGTTGGTGTGGTTCTTTTTTTATGAGTCAAGAGTTCCTTTTTATTGGAGGAAAGTCCCATCTGGAATCATCTACAAAACCACCCTCTCCGCACCACACTCTATGGGGGTCATGGGCATTGGGCACTGGGCATGGCAGCTGGCACACCCACTGGCACCTGCAATTACAAGGTGACACTGACCATCTGCCCTGTGTCTGTTGGTGTAAACTCCAGGGGAAATGCAGCTGAGGCCTGTCTCCAGGGATTCTGGTTGAGCAAACCCAGACTCCCTCCAGCTCTGGGGCCTACGGATCTCACCAGACTCCAAGACCTAGGCTTTGGGCCTCCACCAGCCTCAATCTCAGCCCCAGCCTCAGCCCTGCCTTTATCCTGCACCTCTCCTGACCACTGCCATATTCTCCCTCTTTTTTCTCCCCATCCTGGCTCCTCTGTTTGGTCCTTTCTTACTTCTGACTGGAAAAGGACTCAACTTTTTCCTCCTCGCTGGCCTGTTCTTGGTGCTGTCTTCCCTGACATCTGCCCCACGTCCCTTCCACCGACACAACAAAGTACCTTCTCTGAGCCAAACAAGTGCTGGGGGCACACCTGTGAGCGAGACACACGTGATCCCAGGTCTCAGGGACCTGTCACTGCAGCTGGGGATTCAGCTCATAAACGGGGAGTGGACGGGTGAGTGGAGAGCTGGCAGGCGGTGGAGGCAGAGACAGAAAAGACCATCCAACAGCAGCGACAGGTGCCATTTCACTGCTCGGCTTCCAGAGTACCCACTGCCAGGGGCTGTCCCAGGGACACATCAGTGAGCAGCAAGGACACCAACACGGTTCAACTTGCCGTCCAGACGAGACACCCACAGAGGACAAATCAGTCCATTTTGAAAAGTGACAATAGGAGAAGGTGATGTGTTCAGAAGAAAAAGATAAAATGGTATAAAGTAAAAGGGATGGAAATTGGGGCAAGAATACTATCACCATAAAAAGGATGCTCAGGGCAGGCTGCACCTAGGCGATGTGTAAGCAAAGACTTGAAGAAGATGAGAGAGTGAGTCCTGCAGATATCTGGAGACAGAACATTCCAGGCCAAAGGGAAAGGTTGTAGAAAGACCCTGGGGCAGGAGCAGGCAGGCTAGGTTGGAGTCAGAACATTCCAGGTGGAGGGGAGAGGCTGTGCAAAGACCCTGGGGCAGGAGCATGCAGGCTGTGTTGGAATCAGAGAATCACAGATCCAAGTGAAAGGTATGCAGAGATTCTGGGGCAGGCGCCTGCCGACTGTGTTTAAAGAAAACACTTGTTTTTTTTTTTTTTTTTCCTGGAAAGAGATCATGTCGGACCTTGAAAGCCATTGGAAGAACTTTGGCTTTGAAGCTGGGCACAGTGGAACATGCCTGTAATCCCAGCAGCTTGGGAGGCTGAGGCAGGAGGATCTTGAACCTTAGTAACTTAGGGAGGCCCTAAGCAACTCAGCAAGACCCTGCCTCTAAATAAAACATAAAAAGGGCTGGGGATGTGGCTCAGTAGTAAAGCACCCTGGTTTCAATCCCTGGTACCCCCCACAAAATAATTTTGCCGGCCATTGAACCCCACCTCCCAGTCTCTATCCCTCGCCCCCTCATCCTTCCTCCCTCCCCATCTCCCTCCTTTCCCTTCCCTCTCCTTCAGCCTCAGTTCACATAAGGCCCTGCCTTCCAGAGCTCTCCAAAGGCAGTTGGGAGAAGCAGAGGGACACGCGCCGCAGGCTCCTCACCCCTGTGGTCAGGAGGGCCGCAGATTACAGTGTCTGGGTTGCTGTTGCTCTATAATCACCCCCGCGGTTCAGGTGCACCAGGACCCCGGGGCACGCCCCTGCTGGGCCAGGACTTTCTATCCTCAGCCAACCCCCATCCAACCCCCAACTCAGAGAGAGGTTGGAGAGGACAGAGAGAAGGGACTTCTGGGCCTTTAACTTTGCCCAGCCCTCAAGCCCAATGAGGACAGGGCTAGAGGGGACCCATGGGGCAGAGGACAGACCCAAGGGAACGGTGCCTTCCAGCTCACATGGTAAGATTTGAACCCAGGATGCTGTCCACGCCTCCACACCACTGACTGCTTCATCTTCTGGTCCAGGACCTGAGGATCAAGCAGCAGGTCAGTGGTCCCTACCTCAGGGCAAAAAGAGAAAGAGTTGTCTATGGACGGACGCTGAGTTACAGCATGGGGACAGAGGCGGTTTGCTGCTGAATGCCGGCTTCCCAAGGGCCAGGGGAAACACCCCAGTTGAGGGTGACCCCAGTCCTGCATCTCTGGGGCAGTAGGGATGGGTCAGGGCTGCTCTGCGACAGCCCCGCTCAGGAACCACTCAACAGGCAACAGATGGCAGGCTGTGGAGGTCAAGCAAGCCACAGGCCCTCTTGCCAGCCCCACCCCAGGCTCTGAGCCTGCAAATGGGACCCCTCTTGTCCTCTAGGAAAGAAAGCTCCAGTGTCAGCCTCCTGGGTCACCACCTATCAGGACAGATCCGGCTCCCTTTGGCTGTCACATGTCACGCGTGGCTGTGGCCTCCAGCACCTGAGTCATCTGTGATTCATCGCCCTCTGCCCTCGGACCAAGAGGGCTGGGCCAGGTGGATGGGATAAGGCCAGTCTGATGTCCCTAGTACAGGTCTGTCCCTCCCCACTCCACCCTACACTGGGACATAGAAATAGCCAGCTCCTTCACCAGGGACACCCAGGTGAACATAGCTGCTCCTAGAGGGCCCCCCACCCCATGTGCACACACACACACACTCCCTTGTGGTGTCTCCCACTCGCACGTGTGCTGGGGGACCCCACATTCCCCAGAGCACCAGACTGGGATTTAGGTTCATGCTGTGAATTGTGGGAGTTCACACAAGACCACCACCCCATCCCTCTCTGGGCCTCCTATGACCTGGGGCTCAATGGTCTCCACAATTCCTTCCAGCCCTTAATCTGAAGAGAGCTTTCCAAAAAGGGTTTAAACACCAGGGAGAGAGACCTAGGAGCCCATGGCAGAATGGTGGCCCGGGAAGGAGGGGCTCTCCCGAACCCCCAGACGACACCGCACCTCTGAACACAGGTAGCACAGCAGGGAGAGACGGCAACACCTACAAGAGTACCCCCCACCCCCACCCCTGCCAAACCTGAGCCACCACCTCAGAAGGATGGAGGAGAAATCCTACAGGGCTCCCCCTCAGGCCGGGGCTCCTGAGGACGGGGCCATGGATCCTCAGACTTTCACAGGTCAAGAATTTTTGTCCCACTTTTTTTTTCCCTAAATCTTCCTGTCTTGAATGAGCATCGTGGTCACCCCCACCCCCAAGGCCAGTTCCCCTTTCAACCTGTTTTATCCATGCACAGATGCACAGAGGGCAGCTGCTGGTGAAAGCAGTAACTGTGTCCTTCCTGCCTCGGGTCCCTTTCGTCCTCAGACCTCCTGTGGAAATGTGGGTCACACCTGGATCTGATTCCCCAGAGGAAAGACAGGACAGAGGGGTTTTGAAAGCTGGATATTTGGAAGGAATCACAGAGGCGATGGTGATGAGCCCCTGGCTCTCGCTCCGTCTGAATCGACTCACCCAGATCCCTGGTAAGTACTGCCTCTCTGGCCCCAGGAAGGGGTTAAGGTGCCTAGGTCCTCCTAGGTTGGAGGGAAGTTGGGAAAGCTCTGGAGGGAGTATGTTTCTCCACTTGGCCTGAGCTTTGGTTTCCCAATCCATTATGATTACCGTGGGACAGAGCCAGGCCAAGCCTCAACTATGTGACCAACAGACAGTAGGAGAAACTCAGATCAGACCTGAGGAAGAACTTCTTTCTCTCCAGACCACAGATCCCTTCACTCAAGCAGTTGCCTTCTCCCCTCCAGAGCAGGAGAAAACATGACCTGGGGTGGGGAAGGTGAGAGGTTGCCTTTGGAATAGGCATGTGACAGTGGGCAAGGGAGCAGGTAGCTTCCTTTCCTCTTCCCAACAACCATGGCAGGCCATTTGAGAGAAGCCAGTCTTCGGGAAACTTCCTGTTATGCCAAAGCCAACAGCTGGCTTCTGGGGCCTGGGCTAGGAGGGGCAGCTTCCCTGAAGTTATGGGGCCTGGGGAGTCCTTCCTTCGCACCTTGGAGCCAAGCAGATCCTCCCTGCACCACAGTGGACGCCCCTTTGGGGGTTTTAACGTGGCTGCTGTATCGGGGGGTGCCCAGGGTGTGGATGGGGTGTGGATGGGGTGGCCCCAGCCAGCCTCGGCAAGAAGGCACCGGAGCTCTTTGGCCTTCATGGGCAGCACGATCCCTTCCCTGGAAGGAGTCAAGCGTGGGGCCTGGACTGGGCAGAGGGTGAAAGCAAGGCGAGGTTGCATCTGGGAGTCAGCCTGCAGTCACATGCTGGGAGGGGACTAATGTAGGGCCCCAGACTCAGGGCCCTCGCCCCAGCCAGCAGCTGACCACTAAGAGGGAAAAAGGCACTTCTAGAGGAAAGGAAATGGCTGGTTTGTCCCTGTGCTTGTCTACACACCCTCGGAGGGACGGGCCATCTAGAATGCTGAGCCTCTTTGATTCTGCAGGTCAGACCCCAGGGCCGAAGCACAGAGCTCACCCGCACCTCAGGGAGCATGCAACCGAGGCAGGAGCCCCTGCGCTGCCCTTGACACAATGAGGCAGCTAATTTGGTTCAAGTCACTCATTCATTCATCAACAAATGCCGTTTATATTGAGCACCCCTCTTTTTCCGTCGTGCTGGGGGTCAAACCCAGGCCTCTCTGCTCCTGCTAAACTACAATGCTCTGCCACTGAGCTACACACCCAGCCCTACTGAGCCCCTCCTAAACAGCTGCTACTGTATGTTCATTGTCTAATCAATACCTGGGAGGGAGGGAGGACCATGTCCGTATTGCTGATCGAGACCATGAGGACCAGGGAGATCAAGCAACTTGCCCAAGGTCACAGAGACAGAAAACTCTGGACTAATGTCAAAAGTAGAGCTCAGCTCAGTCCCATTTCATATTCTCCCTTCCCACCACTCTACACCCAGTCACCTGAATAGCTAGCCTTGCCTGGGCCCACCCATGTGCCTTGGAACATTAGCATTCATGCCTATGATGGCAACACTAGAGCCCATGTCTGGTACTGGGAGGCCTCGACATGACCTGAAGCACACAAAACGCTAAAGATATCAGGGAGCCTGTTTTACAGATGACAACTGGGGTTCAGAAAAGTAATTCTGTGCTAAGGTATAATTTAGAAGCTGTCAGGGTCAGGACTGTGTTTGGGGGATGTTCAACCTCAGGGCCCAGAAAAAGCAGTCAAGATTTGAACCCCTGGTCGGGTGTGGTGATGCAGGCCAGTAATCCTAGCAGCTCAGGAGGCTGAGGCAGGAGGATCATGAGTTCAAAGCCAGCTTCAGCAAGAGGGAGGTACTAAGCAACTCAGTGAGACCCTGTCTCTAAGTAAAATACAAAATAGGGTTGGGGATGTGGCTCAGTGGCTGAGTGCCCCTGAGTTCAATCCTGGTACCCCCTCCACAAAAAAAAAAAAAAAAAGATTTGAACCCCTGCAATCAGGTGGGCCAGAGTGGCAGGGTGTTATCAACCCGGCAGCTGCCAGATAGAGGGTTATTAATAGCCACGAGGTGCTTATTACTGAATAGTCAGCAGTTCCCAGAGGGCAGCTTGGGGTCATGGGACCCCAGCCAGGTCATCCCTTTCCCCCCCCCAGTCCCAGGGGGGCTCGTCCTGAGAAGCTGGCTCCCCCAGCTGGGCCTCACCCTGCCCCTGGGAAGCCTTACCCAACCAGATAGCCACCCCGTGACTGGGCATGGTGACCCCTGTCACACTTGTGTGCTTGGGAGCCCTGTGGATGTGCTCATGTGGAAGAGCACAGGCGACTGGCTCCAGGAGGAAGGGTGCCTCAGGAGGGCAGCTGTGTGGGGTGGGCTTCCCCCACCTGTAAGACAGGAAGACGCCGCACCACACGACACAGATCACCAAAGAGGTTTCCGCTTTATTACAAAAGGCTGTGTGTTTATATGGGTCTCAGGAGAGGTCGCAGGGCTGAGGTAGATAACAGGTCGCCCGTGTATTGGCAAGCTCTTCCATATGTCAGTTCCGGGGCCCAAGAAGTTAATTCTAATTGGGGCTAAGGCTTCCCACCAGCAGGGTTTGAACATGGGCGCTGGCGGGAACGTTTCGCACCAGTGAAAGAAACAAAGAGTTCGTTTTCCCAACATCACCAGGTGCAAGGCCTCGAGGCCTCGGGGACCCAACAGGCCCAACGCCAGCCCCGCCATCTTGTTTCTTTCTTGAACTGGAGAGGAGAGGATCAGGGTAGAGCAGCTGGGAAGGAAGTCCCCGGGAGGGACTGAGGGGAGGCCTGGGGTGAGGCTGGAGATCCCTGTAATCAGCAAACAGCCTCCCTGAGCATTTGCCCTGGAGCTGCAGTTCACAGCTTCCCAAGAGGCCCCAGCCTCAGTCCCCGAGGCCTGCCCCATACCTGTGCTACAACCTTGTTCCCCCAGAGATCCTGAAACAACCAGATTTTTATCTGGATGGAATTTCTGAAGATGGAATTTCTGAAACTGACACCCTGAGGACCTTCCCTTAAGTCCCTTGGAGGCAGCTGGCAGGATGGCCCGCCCAGGACACAGGGTTTCTGTCCGGAGCCCACCTGTATGCCAGGGAGGACTCAAGGCTTCCTCCCTCAGAATGGTGTGCTTGGGGTGACAGGAGAGAAGACTGGCCTTGCGTCCTGGTTCTATTTCTTCCCCGTTGACCCCATAAATGCTCAGGTCACCCAGTTGTGCCTGGCCCTGGGCTCAGAGCCACGGCTTCCCCAGCCCCACCCCTTCCCTTCATCCTGGACTCCAGGGCTGAACCTGCCCTGGCTTGCCTGCCCCCTCAGGGGGGGTGTCGACCCAAAAGACGACTACGAAGCCAGCCAGAGGCTAGGGGCCGGAGGACTGCTGGTTTGAAGCCAGCCTGGGCAACTTAGAGAGACCCCGCCTCAAAATAAGTGATAAAAGGGATTCGGATGTAGTTGGAGGTAGAGCACCCCTAGGTTCAATGCCCAGTACTGCCAAAAACCCAAATAACAAACAAACAAACAAAAAATAGCCACAGTATTTCAGTTTACAAAAAAAAAAAAAAGTGGGGTACAGTCAAATTATTACAAATAGAGCTCAGAAAAGAAAAAAATACCAGGATAACAGCATGGTTATAAATGACCATCGTGAGCCTCCCTACACACAAGTCACTTCACAGGCACTTTCCATGTGTCCCCGCCACTTTGTCCTCTCAGGCTCCACATGTAGCTATTACCATGCCCATTTCAGAGATGAGGAAGTTGAGGCCCAGGGAAGTAATTAATTCAGCAGTAGATCCAGAATTTCAACCTGAGTCTGTCAGAAGTCTCAGTGGGACTTAGAGTGGCCCAGAATGGACTCTGCAGCAGCACAGACGGAGACTGAGGAGAGGTCCCTTGGGGTTGGGCCTCACAGGCCTTCCCCACATCCCTGGGGGACTTTCCAGTCCCAGGAGACTGGACCTGCTGCAAATGGGTTGGGAGTGGGGAACAGAGGCTTCCTGCGGGAAGTCTGAGAAGGTGATGAATGGGATTCTCAGACCTCAGAGAGGGCAAGAGGAGCATCGGGAAATAGGCCTGCGTTGGCATCTGCCCCACTTGGAGTCATACAGGGGGACGAGCAGGGGGAAGTATGGAGAAATAGCAGGAGCAGTCTGGTGAGCCAGGCACGGCTCATGACAAATGGGAGAGAGCTCTGTGGGACTGTAACTGTAGGGGAGAAGGGTGGGGCTGGGGCCCTGCGAGGGCTCAGAACACCAATATCTCCTGGTCCTGAACTCCCAAAAAGCCAAGCGAAGGCAGATGGCACCTTCCTAAGACTGGTTCCCAATGGCAGTGTCAGATAGTGGGGTTTTTCCATCCAAAGACTAGGAACTCCAGGGGCAAGGGCCATGGCACCCCCTCAGACTGGGAGCTCCCTGCAGGCAGCATTCCCACTCCCTTCATGGGGAGAACACTCTCCAAAGCCTTTGAGAATCTCTGCTCCCAATTCTTTCTTATCCTGGGGAGGCCCAGGCCCAGCCGGGCTCCTGTAGCACCTGGCCTGATAGGTCCTCTCCTTTGAATTACTACTCCCTGTGGTTCTAGCTCTTTCCCTGTAGAATTACCCCTTCTGTCCCCTCTGCCGCGCATGCTCAACCCTGTCTTGCATTTTCCATTTCCAGGCAGATTATAAATATTTACTGTTTCCTTCCCTGTTCTGCCCTCATCCTGTGGATGTAGCTGAGCCAGCCTGGTGGAGCTTCCAGAGTTCATCTCATCCATCCTCTGGGTCTAAGCTGGCATGTGCCAAAGCCACCCTAGCACATGAGAGACTGTCCTACACCAGGGCTTAGCACATGTGCCTGGTGTTCAGTCAATGCTGGATGATGGGAGGGAGCAGGGAAGGAAAGGATTCCACACGTTTCCTGCAGATCCCACCTGCCTCTCCCCATGGCAATTCTTCTCATCCTCTGTTCTCTTACCCACAGTGGGCTGTAGGTAAGGCCACTTTCTCTTGGAGAGACTTCAATAGAGCTAAGTCACTCTCCTCACTCAAGATTTTGGACAAACTTGTTCTACCTGGGTCAGTCCCTGCCCTGAGTCTTCGTACCAGATACTGCCAGACAGACCCTGGTTTCTAATTATCTTAGAAACGTATCCTTCCTTTTGGAACCTCTCTCTATCCCCTGAGACTTTCATGTATACTGTAAAACCTTGTGGATGGAAAGGGACTATGTAATTCAATGGCTTAGTTATTTATTTCTGCTGGGTAGCAACCATTCCAAAACTTAGTAGCATTAAACAGCAACCCACACACTCGCTCACCACTCTGCAAATTCAGGCAAAGGATGGCTTTTCCCTAGTTTTCATACTATTGGCAAGAGTTACTGACCAGGGACGGGAGAATCCCAGTTCCCAAAGACTTCACTCGCATGTGTGAAGCCTCAGCTTGGGGTGGTTAAAACAGCTGGAAGCTGCCTGAGACTTTCTCCCTGACCTCCTATCCTACCCTACAGCAAGTTGAACTTCCTGATAGTATGGCAGCTGCCTTCAGAGAGGGCAAAAAATACAAGCTACAACGCCCCCTATGGCCTAGGTTTGAAAGTCCCAGAACCTTTCTTCTGCCACATTCTTCATCAAAGCAAGTCACAGGCCAGCTCAAATTCAAAAAGGAGGAATAATAGAACTTATCTTCTGTGGGGAGGAGCAGCACTTGGGCCCAGCGATGGGAAGAACTGTTGGCAGCCATATTTGCACATGAGCCGCCTCAATGGTCCTAACACAGGAAACAGACCCAGAACCACCAAGTTCCACAGAGATCCATCCCCTCTTGCAGGAGGAGCTGTGGGAGGGAGGCAAGTGGGCAGGCAGATTCCCTGGAGAAGTAGCAACTTTAAGGACCTTTGAGGGCCGTGAGCAGGATGGCAAAGAGAAAGGGTCCCAGGCTGAGCAGAGCAGAGTTGAAGGCGGAGGAGGACTTGGATCTCAGTTAGGTCTTCTCTAGGCGTTGAGTGATCCTTGGGAAGGTTCCAGGGGGCGTCTGCCCAGGTCTTCCATAATTGGGGGAGGTAGCATTTTCCTTTTCTCCTCCTTTTCTCCCTGGTCTATTTCAAGACTGTGTCTCTCATCCAAGCCTGCATGTTGCAATCTCTAGTGTGCTTAGGTTTCCGATCTTCCACTGACAAGCCCCAGCCCCTGGAGACATCTTTAGCCTTGCCTTACTTTACCATGCATGGGGAAGTTGGATTTCAGCTCTAGGTTTGGCCACCACTAAATCCTCCCCCTGTCCCACTTTTCTCCTGCCTGTTTGTATTCAGTCTAGACAATTCATTTTTATTTGTTGATTGTCCTGCCCTAGCCTGGGGCAGCTGTGGTGTCGGTGGAAAGAGAGCACTAGAATCGGAGTCAGGAAAGCTGGTTTAAATTCTGGCTGGACCGTTTACTGGTTATGCGTTATTCATCCTCTCTGGGCCTCCCGCTTCCCGTCTGCCCAGCAATTATAATGAGCCCCCATCTCCAAGGTGGCTAAAATGAGACAGTACCTAGTACTGACAAACCGTCCCCTGCTCCCAACCCAACCAGCTGGCTCTATGCACTTCTGGTCATCAGGACTCTTCTTGACCCACAAGCCCACTACTGATCGCTCCTGGTATCTGCAGAAATCCTGTGCCATCTCCATAGTCTTGGGATGGAACCCTCAGTCTCTAGGCCTCAGTTTCAACAATGTCATGCATTTAACAAATGTTTGTGAAGCGTACACTATTCCAGGCATTGTTCTAGAAGTTGGAGAAACAGTGAATAAGGTCAACAAAACTTCTTGCCTCACAGAACTTGCTTTCTAGTGGAGACAGAAGAGACAGAAATTTTATTTATTTATTTTTTTAATAAGACAGTGTGGATTTTTTAACTTTTATTTTATTTTTTTATATGCAGTGCTGAGAAGCGAACCCAGTGCCTCACACATGCTAGGCAAGCGCTCTGTGACTGAGCCACTACCCCAGCACCCCCCCAGAGAAAATTTTAAAGCTATGCTGTTCAGAATGGTAGCTGCTAGCCATGCATGTATAGCAAATTCTTGACACCTACCCACAGCCAACTATAATATATGATAGGTGCAAAATACATACAGATTCAAAAATTAGCGAAGAAAATTAAAATCTCTCATTAATAATTTTCATATAGATTAAATGTTGAAGTGATATCTTAGATAGGTTTGGGTTTTAAAAAACCCCATTACTTTACCTGTTTCATTTTCCCTTTAAAAATCTGACCCTTTAGAAAAATCTAAATTACATATGTATGGACTAAGGATAAGACTCAGTGATAGAACTCGTATTTAGCACGTGCAAAGCCCCAGGTTTAATGCTCAGCACTGTGAAAAAAACAAATAAAATACATGTGTAGCCTACATTCTACTGCTATTGGCCGGCACTGTCCTAGAGTAGGCTAGAAGGTGGCATTGCTATGGGGAAAATGAAGGGGTTGTAAAAAAGAGGGGCCCGCATGCAGAACTAGAAGGGGTGAACTGTAAATGCAGTGTTCAAGGTGAGCCAGACTGCGGTCAAGGTGAGCCAGACTGAGAAGCTAAGGAGACTTGAAGGCCAGGAAGCCACACACACACGTGCCATGAGTGGGAAGGGTTGGGCCAGGAAAGGGAAGCTGTTATAAAGACAGAGGAGGGAGCATGCCCACTGTGTCTGAGGACACAGAAGCCCATGTGGCAGGACCGAAATGACCAAGGTAGGTCTGAAGTCACTGAGTAGGCGGGAGGTAGTGGCCGTAGGACAGTGCAGGGTCTTTTGAGGGCATTTGATTTTTTCTCTTGAGTAAAACAGAATCACCAGAGGGTTTTGGAGCCCAAAAGTGACATGACTTAGCTCCTATTTGAACAAGCTCACTCTGACTGCTGTGTGAGAATTAATCAAAGGCAGGCCAGAGGAGAACCCGAGAGCCAGTTTTAAGGTTCCAGCAAAAGTCCCAGTGGGATGACAAGGGCATGTGGCTCACGGGACCTCGTGCAGATTTAGCATCAACTCAGTGGTACAGGACCCGGAAAGGCGGCTTCCTGGAGCAGGGCCATCAGTGGAGGAGTGAGACCTCACCTCCCGCCATCTTCCCATGTGGACCCAACTCTGAGCTCACTGCCAGTCACCTACACACCTCACAACAGGGGATCTCCCAAGAGGACAGCAACAACCTCCCCCTGGCCTCTCTGCCTTCCAAGCTGTTGCCAGGCACCACCAGAAACCATCTCTAGCCAGGCACGTGGTGGTGCATGCCCGCAATCTCAGCAGCTCAGGAAGCTGAGGCAAGAGGATTGTGAGTTCAAGGCCAGCCTCAGCCAAAGCGAGGCACTAAGCAACTCAGTGAGACCCTGACTCTAAATAAAATACAAAATAGGGCTGGGGATGTGGCTCAGTGGTCAAATGTCCCTGAGTTCAATCCCTAGTACCCATCCCTACTCCCCCTAAAAAAGCATCTCCAGCTGCGATACTCCATTTAAAACCCTTTAAACGCTGTTCCTCCCTGACAGTCCTCTTGGCAGGGTGCTACAGGCTAAGCTAGCCCCTGCCCATCTCTCCAGCCTCCACCCCACAGCCACTCCCAGCCTGAGTCCCACCTCCAGGCCTTTGCTCCTGGGATGCCCTCCACCTGCTCCTCCCTGTTCTCTGGCTTCTAACGGTCCTTTAAGGGGTAGTCTAGGTCATGCCATGGGAAGACACCCCTTATCCCAATCCACCACCCATAAGCTAGATGAGGTGCCCCATCACATTCGATGCATCGTCCACGGCTTTATAGCTATCTCCCCACACACCAACCCTTGCTAGATCTTGGAGTATAAATGTCTGATGCACACAGCATCAAATTGGCCCAATATTTATCCAAACCATTGTGGTTTCAAAGAATAAATGAGAGGTTCAGGAAGTGGATCTGGAAGCACTTGTTCAGCAATGCCAAAGACCCAGGCAGGTATCCCCTTCCCCAGGACCAGGACACGAGGGAAGCGCTTATGCAGCAAGGGAAGAAAAGGAGTCCCCACGGTATCAACCAGCGCTCCAGAGCTCTTTCTGAGGGTCAGAAAACTCCAAGACATGTTACGTAAAACTAAATTAAAGAAATTATACCCTTCTCGCTCCCAGCAGGCTATAGACAACAAGACCCCACAGCCAAACACGGCCCATTCCTGTCTCCAGTGCAGCCGGGGTGGAGACAACCAGTTCCTTTCTTGACCGGGGCCAGGTGTCTGAGGAGCTCTTTTCATTGCAAGGGAGTTGAGCCCCCTCCACCCATTCCCAGAGTTCCCCACAAGACAGCAGGTGGACAGGGACCTCCAGGGCCAGCCCAGCCAGAAAGCAAGACTCTGGCCCCCAGCACAGGACATGGGTTTCCCCATATCGTACATCCCAGTGACCCCTTTCCTTAAGACAGACGCCGCCGTGTTCCCCAAGGGAGGAGGGTGGGAGGAAGTCTGAACAAGGATTCAATGGAGAAGGAGAGACCAAGAGGAGCTTTGAGATCAGAATTAAATTCTTTAATACAAAATGCTTTTTTTTTTTAAGATATATCTGTATTTCTTTGTTGTTGTTTAAAAATAAATATGTACTACGGAATATCTCGAAAAACTGCACTAGAGACAAAGACGTGATGTTAATATCTTTTTCCCCCACAATTATTACGGATAAACAGTAGCACCAATAAATAAATGATAACAAATATTAAAATTAAAAAAGGAGAGAGATTTAGTATGTAGAATTCTCTATTTTTTCTTGTTTTGTTTTTACATATAAAAAACAGAATAGCAATGTCTATTTTATCAGAATCACATATATACATAAACATATATATATATATATATATATATATACACACAAACACAAGTTGCCAAATATATATATAGTATGTAAATGTATATTGAAACCTTATTTCAAAGGAATGTGTGGTAGGGAACTAGGGCACAGGGGAGGGCAGGACTGTGTTAGCAAAATTAAATATCTGTTCAGGACAAGCTAGTGACTGTCACCGATCAGGGAGAGAGATTGGAAACATGGATTTTACACACAAAAACCAATACAAAAAGAGCGAGAGAAAGAGCAAGAGATACATCTCATAAATAGTTGAAATTAAATATTATCCAAGAATACTGAAAAAAAACCCTACTCTTTTAATTAAATTAACTGTTTTAATTTCTAATTAAAAAGGGATATTAAATAAGTACCGTATATAAAAGACTTTCTCTTTCTCTGCCTCAGTGGTGGGCATGTGGATCCTGCCTGGTCTCTCTTAGCCTCAGGAAGGGACAGGTCAGGGGACAGGGGAAAGATTAACCACTCACACACACACACACACACACACACACACACAGCCAGGTCTCCTGGGGACAGAACTAGTGGTTTCAATGGTCTGAGGACCTGAGGTCCTCGGCTGCACCCCGGAATGTGGGGTGAGGAGAGGATAAGGGGAATCCCAGGAGGAGGAGCGATCACCGGCCACTTCTTCCACCAATGTCTCTTCTCTTCTTGAGGACACCTCTAGCTTGAGGACACCTCTTGGTGGCCTCCTGGGTGACTCAGAAGCAGGTGAGAGTAGGTGAAGACTGCCCGGGCTCCTGCATCTTCAGGCAGTGCCCCCGGGGGACAGAATGCCCTTGCAGCATTGATGGGGAGCCACAAAGCACACCCAGTCCTGAGGCTCCCCAAACTCCTGGTCAGAACCAGTGTCCTTGTCCCTGTACCTGTCTTTAGGTTTTCTGTTGGTTTGACTCAAGGTAGAGGCTTGGGGCCAGGGCTGGGTTTGTCGGTGTCCCCAGAAATGAGCCAAATTTGCCCCCACACCCTGGCCTTGCAAGATCCTGGGCAAAGGAGAGGACCCTGGCTTCCCTAAGAGGGACCCCCCCCAAAAAAAAAAAAAACATGCCAGAGTCTCTTGTCCCTTCCTCTTCCCTGTCGGCATCTGGGTAGGGACATTCTCCTCCCAACTGAAGTCCACAGCAGTCAAATACATCCAGTGAAGACACCAATAACATTAGCAAAGTTAATTTAAAAACAGAATATATATATTTTATATATATAAAATATATATATTTATTTTCATATATATATAATATATATATATATATATATATATATATATATATATAAATGTATGTATGCGGGTGGGTGTGTCTACAGGAATCCCAGAAATAAAACTCTCTAATCTTCCGGGCTCGGTGATTTAGCAGCAAGAAAAATAAAATGACAAATCCAATTCCAAGTGGGACCGTGCTTGGTCACCCGCCCGGGAATGCTTCTGCCGGAGTCTCACCCTCCGGACCCAAAGTGCTCTGCGCAGAGTCCCCTCTTCCTTCATTTCAGGTTTCTGGATTAAGGACTTCTGTTGATGGCGACGGTGTGGTGGCGGCGTGGTTAGTCTCAGTCATTCTGTATCAGTCTTTGTTGGTGAGAGGTCTGGTTCCCGAAACTCTGAGGCAGGTTCCTTCCTCCAGCCTGGCTCACCGCCTTGGCTTGTCACATCTACGGGAAATCGCAAGACAAAGACTAGGTTAGGGCCAGGAGGGGTGGCCTGGGATGAGGCAAGCAGCTTCCCCGTTCCTGGGAGCCCTTGGGTCCCTGTGTTGTCGTAGGAGCTGATGACAGGGAACCTGCAGTCCTGGGACAGGAAGCCTCCTTGGGAGGGAGACACCCAGCCCCACCCTCGAGAAGCCCTAGTCCAAGCAGCAGCCATGCTCAAGACAAAGACATGGAAACACCGCACAAAACAACAAATGAGCAAGTACCAACAGACAGCCCCGCGTGACATTTCTTTCTTTCTTTCCTTTTTTTTTTTTTTTTGGCACTGGGGATTGAACCCAGGGCACTTTACCACTAAACTACATTCCCATTCCTCTTAAATCTTTTATTTTGAGACAGGGTCTTCCTAAATTGCTGAGGCTGGCCTCAAACTTGTAGTCCTCCTCCTGCCTCAGCCTCCCATGTCACTGGGATTACAGGTGAACACCAGGCTCTACTTGGCACTTCTATAGCCGATGGGTGACCAAGTTGGGCAAAGTTAGCCAGGAGGAGGTTTGTGCAGGAGATTTTTCAGTTCAGTCTCTTAGGGCTAGTTTGGGGCACAAGAATACCTTGAGCCAGGGAACCAAAGTGGCCAGAGAAAGGGAGCCTGCTCTGGGGACAGGAAGTCCCCAAGGGAGGGGAGTGGAAGGGCACGGGGCCCCAGGAAGCCAGGGAAACCCCTCCGACCCCATGCCCTGTCCCGGCCTTGGCTGCAGGCCTCTTCTCTCTGGAGCTGCAGGCCTAGGTGCAGGCTGCTTGTCCTTTCCAACAGGCTGGACAGAGACAGCTCAGTGGCTTTGCTTTTCTCACTGAAGCAGAGGGGACCACCAAGAACTTTCTCGTCGTGTCCCTGCCCTGCCTTGTCTTTTACTCTCCTCCCTGGGTGAAGAAGACAGAACACACGCTGCCCTGAAAAAGCCCCAGTATGGCTTAGGTCAAGTCCTAAGCCTCCAACCTTGGGAACCAAACTTCCCAGACACAGCCAGCTTGGGCATGGGGTAAGGTCACCTCACATATCTCCCTCCCAGACAGTTCCTCTGCAGAGGAATCACCAGGAAAACCCCCAAATGCCAAGTTCCTTAACTTCCTCAAGGCCTCCTGAAGAACTGAACCCCCTCATCCAGAGCCCCCATCCAGCACTAATATACTCTTCCTGCTTTCACACAGCACCAAGACACATGGAACTCCAGCCACGAAGGCCTGGTCCCCAGCACTGCCTGAGTACCCACCAGTCACAGAAGCAGACTGGAGAAGGAGCAGCGTACACTCCAAGGAGCCTCTGGACCAGCTGGGGAGTCTGGCCCCACCTAAGTCACCCCCCCAAAAAGCCCCCTAATCCCAGACCACTTGGGCATAAAGAACTCCAGCCCAGACATCAGACTGCCAGCCGTCCATCACAGCCCTGTGCTCCTGACTTCGCCACTGCTGAACTTGGCCAGGTCGCGTTCACTCATGCACTTGATGCTTCCTTAGTCCCCACCATGGACTTAATCCCCACATGTGTCCCAGGAAGATGTGGACACATATTGGGCCACAGGGCCCCAGACACCTGGGGATACCCCATGCTTCAGGAGGTCAGACTCATGTGAGGAGAGTGAGCACGGCCCCTCCCTCCACCCTTCCCAGGAGCATTTAGAAATGTGTAGGCTGTTTAGGGTCCTCGTGAATGGTGCAGGATTAAGGCATCCTTGGATCCTAAATCTCCTGCACTGTGTAAGAACTGCCCCATCCTAAACCACAACAGATCCCTCCAGGGGCCCCAGACTGAGCGGGAGAATCAATCCTGGCCCCATGGAGACACACTGGAGGAGAGGAGTTAGCCATGATGACTGGACCGGCAAGGCCTCACAACAATGCCTACACTTGGTTGCCATCGTTCCACACTGGAAGGGCTCTCCGTGTCTCGGCATTAGCACAACCTCAGCACTGATGGCCACCACAAGCAGCAGGACCACAGGACACAACACACAGCTTGCGTCCACACCACCACGTCAAGCCACACCAGCCTACCCATTCAGGCAGCCAGGGCAACCTCCAAGCAGGCCCCGCCAGGCAGGCCCCGCGTCCTTGGCCCCACGGGTCCTTGACAGCAGAGGAGGCAGCAGTCGCCAGGCAGGCAGCTAGAAGCCCAGCCAGCATCTGGCCCCTCTCAAGCTCACGCGCTCGCTCTGTCTCTCTCTCTCTCCCCATGTCTGTGATGTGATGTCCCTCTCTGACTTGCTCGCTCACCCTCTGGGAACCAACCTGCAAGTACGTTCGTTTAACTCAAGCTGCCTCGCCTTGCAACGCGAGTCTGTGTTTTTGCAGGAACATTTACACGTCTGCGGATCTTGTACAAACAAATGTTTTCTCCTCTCTGAGCAAGGCCCACAGGGACTGCAAAAAGGCAAAAGGAAAGACATCTAAGCTAGAGCATCAGCAGAGAGAGAGAAAAAAACCCATGCAACACCCCCTGTCACGTCCGCAGCAGCACCCCTCCCGGCTCGCCGGCCCCGCGTCCTTCCACGTCCTGGAAGGATCTGAGCACTGCAGCAAAGACAGAGAGAGCGGCGGAAAGAGGCAGCACTGGCTAGGACGCCCGCCTGCAGGAAGAGGAGGGCACAGGCCGGCAGAAAGTGCAGGGAGAGGGCTGCCATATGGGGCGGGGCTGTGTCCCTGGAAGATGTGGACACGTATTGGGCCACAGGGCCCCAGTTGCAGCTGCCCTCCACAAAACACACCTTGACCCTTCACCTGCTGAAGACAGTGGGCAAGGGCTCAGACCCAGGCCCTTCCAAAGGTGGCTTGAATATAGGGCATGACGGGAAGTCAAGTTCAGAGGCACTGTCCAGGGGCTAGGCCACCATCAGCTACAGGGCCCACCACAGCCTCCAACCCAGAGGAAGTGGCCCTACAGGGAGACTTCCACATGTGGGTACCATGGGTTGGGCTAGAATTGAGGCCCCAAGTCCCTGAGAAGCCAAGGTACTTCTCCCAGACCAGAAAGGGCCACCATATGGTGCCTGATCCTCCCGAGCTCCTCCTTCAGCCCCCAACAAGCCACTTTCTGCCATCGCACCCCCTCCTCACATCGTCTCTGCCCTCCCCACCACCCTCAGCTTGCAGACATGTTCAGAAGCCTAGAGCAGTGGAAACCAGTTGGGTGAGCAGGCCCCAGTGCCCAGCCCCTGTGCCAACATGGGTCCACCACCAGTGCCCCATGGGTGAGAGAAAGTCGGTGCCCAGCCAAGCCAGAGGCCCCTCCGTGAATCCTCCAGGCCCACTTGGCCAACCCCCCACCCCATCCCTGGACCAGCAACACCACCACAAAGTCTACCCGTTGGTGCCAATTAGTGGAATGAGAGTGAGAGAGAGACACTGGGTCTGGGAGGGAGGGGCAAGAGCCAGGGAGGGGCCAAGGGACGAAAGCAGGGTTAGGGGTTACTGCAGGCAGGGGTTTGATTGGGGGCCAGGGGACTCCAGGGAGTTAGCAGCGGGCACCAACGTACACGCTCCAGGGCTTATACCGGGATTTCTTGCGCTTTCGTTTTTGCCCCTTTCCCTTTCCTGGAACTGATTTTCTGGAAAATAAAAAAACAGAGACAGACCAGAGAAAGAGCGAGCGGGGAGGGGAAAGCAAAGGAAGGAGCGAGGGGATCACGGGTGGGAAGGAGCGAGACAAAGCCAAACAGGCCCGCTCTCGGGAGCAGGCGCCAAGGAGGCATGCGACCTCAGGAAGGTGTGTAAGTGGCACTCCTATTTAGGGCCGCTTCCCCCATGGCTCCTCCTCCTCACTCTGCCCACCCTGGGGTGGCAATCTCAACCCCTGGCAAGGCATGGGGTAGGGAGCAGAGACTGGAGGGCACAGGATCCAGACATCTATAGGATCGTAGGGCTCCTGGTCTCAGGCAGGGCATCTGGCAGGTTCTCAGCTGCCCTGTACAAGTCTGATCCTGAAGGTCAGGCAGGGTATAAGAGCCAGGCCAGAGTTTGAGAGAAGGTCAGATTCCTGACCTGATGCAGAGTGAGGGGAAGGCCGTGTCCAGCACCGCCTGCCTTCCTCCCCAAATGCAATAGCAAGGGGGTCTCTCCAGGTGCTGTGCTTCTGGGAATCCTAGCAGGTGGCGGGCGGGGACATTACCTTAGGAGCTGGCACAAAATTCAGAGCAGCTCATGAAAGGCAATAGCCCGCTCAGTACCTGGGCTGGGAATGGGGCTGGGTGTCTAAAGAGGGGGCAGGAGGTGGCAGGGTCAGCGGGCAGGGAAGGGAGGCTGGGGGAGGGGCCTAGCAGTGCTTGGCAGGGAGTTCTCTCCCCAGCTGCACCATCTCGCCAGACTCTTCCGAGCCCAGGCGAGCCCCGGCTCTCCCTGTGGGCAAAGCAGGCGTTTGGGGAACGGGCAACGGGGACAGGCTACAGCTTGCCCCCCTCAAGGGAGCCAGCACTCTCCACTCCTGCTAACCCCAGAGAAAACACTCAGCATGTCTATCACAGGGGGAGAAGGGAGGGGCAGAAGGGATGGAGGAGAGGGCGAGTCTGTTCCCCTTGGGAGAAAGCACTGGAAGGATGGAAGAACAGTCTGCACGCTCGCTCCATGCTCTCACTCCCTCTCCCTGAGCCTATTCTCCCAAATCATTCTAGTGCAGCTGGGGACTTAGGGAAGAGGCAAGGGGTCAAGGCTTAGGAGAATTCCTGTCTGTCCCAGAGTGGCAGGGCAGACAGGAAGGTGGGGGGACAGGGCATGGGTGCTCTCTCTCAGTCTCTCCTCCCTGCATGCTCATTCCAATCAATGCCCACTGCCCTCCTCCAAAAGCTCACTGCTCCCAGACTTTGCCCCCAACCCCATCCTAACCCAACCCTCCATACTGGGCATCCGGAAGCCTCAGGAAATGGCTAACATGGCACTTTTCCTGCCCAGCCAAGAGGGCTTGTGTCTGCTGCCAGCCCCACTCCTGCAGGAAGGCATGTACTATGAAACCCCCCAGTGGCCCCAAATCCAACTGCACTGCCACAATAGCCACCAAAAGAAACTGCTGCCTCTGACACACAAAAGCTGGCGTGTCACCCACTCTCTCCCCTACTATGGATCCCAGGCAAGCCAGGAAGCCAGCATCCACACTGGCCTGAGACACCGAATCAGCAAGGACTACCCAGGAGAGACCTGGACACCTGACGGCACTGGTTTTGTTTTTTTTGTTTGTTTGGTTTTTTTTCAAGAGAAACATCAAGTTCCAGGCTGGGTTTTCTCACTAACCCTGGAGCCACAAGCCTGGAACTGGCTCCATGTCCCTGCTTCCACCACAAGACCCCCAAGAAACCAACTCCCTGACCAGGGGAGGCTATCAGAGCCCCCAACTGAGGAAGCCAGAAGCCCCAAACCAAGACAACCGGCCAAAGAGCGGGAGAAGTGCTAAAGTCAAAACCACTTACTTTTCTTGCCTTGCTTTATCTTTCTTTGGTCTGCAATGGGAAGAGAAAGAGAAAAAGAAAAAACAAAAACAGAAGAGTTACAATGGTGCAGATAACAGTAGAGATTATAGTAGTAAAAACTTAACATTTATGATACAGCAACTGTGTTTCAATCCCTTCACATGTAATAACTCCTTTAATCCTTGCAACAACCCTAGGAGGTACGTTCAATTATGGTGCTCATTTTACAGATGTGGAAACTGAGGCACGCTGAAGTGAAATACCCAAGGCCACACAGCTGGAAGGTGGACATGGGTTAACAAGTACAATGTGCTTCACTCCGGTGGGGACCATGGCTGTTTGCTGGATAAATTAATGAATGAATGGGCACCTTGGTCCTCACCTGCATTCACACTTGCTGTGCTGTAGGAAGCTCATCTCTCCTATGTGTTGGCCTTGGTGAGGTTTGATCCGCATGATCTAGAGGGGAAGGAAGCAGATCATAGAGGTTAGTGACCCAGCCAGCCATACCCAGAGGGGCACCCCAGGGCTCCTGCCACTCAGCACCCAGGGGCTCTACAGAGCAGGGATGGGTGGTGGAGGCAGGGGGACCAAAGGCTCTAGTAGAAAAGAGCCTCCGGCCACCCCAACTCTCCCAACCCTGCTGGCCTCAAGGAGCCTCTCTTCCTCTTGAGGGCAGACGTGGCTGCAAGGGTTGGCTAGGCTGGGAATTCGGGTCCTGGGTTCTTATAGGTTCCCATCCCCTCTCCCCCTTTCATCCCTTCTAGGCCTCACCCTGATGCACCCCTAGCAGCTCCCTGAGAGCCACCTACCCCCAGTGTCTGAGTTCCCTCCCACTCGCAACCCAAAGGTACCAAGAGGTACACAGAGACCAGCTTTTAACTCTTCACAGACCAGGTTCACCCAGCTCCCCAACAAGGCCCCCAAGGAAGGAGGGCCCCCAGGCTCTCTCCAAGGGATAAAGAGAAGGGCTCTTATCAAAGGCAGCAGCCCCCTCCTGAGCCTCGGGAGCAAAGGCAGAGGAGGTGGTGGGAGTTTGGGGATTTGGGCTGGGAACCGAGGTAGATAAGACCCCACCACACCACACCTCCCCACCCCAACCCCAACTCAGGGGCAGGAGCCGGACAAGGCAAGTCTAGTTCCTCCTACTACAAGCTTCCAAGGAAAAGGCCCAAACCACCTGTTGCAAAAAGTAAGCCCCCGCCTCCTCCCCTCCCCCACCCCCACAGAGGCTCACCTGCATAGTGATGTTGAACTCCTGGGTGGGCACGCACTCCAGGCCCTCATCGTTACAGCAGCCCCCGCACCGCATCAAGGGCACACAGGATGGCTTGAAAATGAACTCGATCTCATCTGGATACTCCTGGAAGATGTCCACCAGGGTCTCTATTGGACGGCAGTAGCTGCGCTGGTAGACATCCAGGAACTTCACCACTGCATGGGATGGAGTGACACGTGAGCCCAGCAGGTGACTCGCCCAGCTCTGTAAGCCTCTCCTTGGGGCTTCCATGAGAGGTATTCACTATCAGGAAAGTCCTTCCAAAATCTAACTTAGATCCCTTCTCCTGAGTTGAAGCCCTTCCCTAAGCTGCCCACCATCGCTAGTGAAGTTTGTTTTCATTGTACTGATCACACAAGCTTTCAAGTTCCAGGGCAGATGGCCTGCCACATCTAAATCCCTGTCTCACCGTGACCACCAAGCAAATTCCTGAGCCAATGTTAATGCCAGAGGACAGTGTGAGTGTGGGTACACCTTTTGGGGGTGTGCTAAGCTTCACCTGAGAGGAAGAACAGCCGGCTTTGCCAAGCTGCCCTCCATTTTCCTATATCCTCCCAACAGATGGGGCCATAACAGACGAACCCTAACCGTTTACTGACTCCTTGTCGGGCATCATTCATAGCTATCTAAACAGTGCTCCCCTATGATATTACTACTATGGGGGCCTCATCTTACAAATGGGGAGCTGGAGGCTCAGAGAGGCTATGTAACCTGCCACAAGGCCACACCGCTAATTAACAGGACAGTTAGAATGGGCCCCAGAGCCTTCCCAAGCCTATGCCATGCAAAAGAGAAGCTTCTGAAAGCACCTAGCCAGCTGCTGGTCCCCCCAAGAAATGGACTGAGGAAGTACCAGCAGGTGGCAGTGGGCCGGCACACCGTGAGGGCCCTGCCAGCCACTACTGACCCCGCCCAAGAGGGCAAACTGCTTGCATCATGGAAAAAGCGGTGCTGCTGCAGCCAGGGAGCATTTCTAGATGCTGATCTGGAGGGAGACCAGGATAAAGACAGTTTCCCAGGCTGACCACAGAGCCTGGGGTGCACTGGAGCATGAAGGGGTAATTTTGGGCCATAGGGGCGGGGCCCTTGAGAATAAATAAATGCAGGACTCCCGGCATGACTACTTCAAACTGTGGCCCAGCCTGCCACTCCCCATCACAGTTCCACTGCCACCACATAGCAAGCCTGCCCACGAAATGAGCTCCCCTACACGGGAAGGAAGAAGTAATACCAGCCAGCAAGGAGGCTTAGGCTTTGGCCATGACTTGAGGTGACCTTGGGCCTGTCCCTCCCCTCTCTGGGCCTCCAACTCTGCTCAACTGTGTAAGTGGGTTGGCCCGATCTCTAAAGACACTGAAACAGAGGCTGAAATGTGGGGAGTTGGCTTCCCATTTCCAGCACTGAGAACAACTACTCTTTTCTCACTCTGAGTGGAACAAAGTTTGGAACTTCACCAAGGCTTCTTAAGTGCACACCCCAATACACTACTGCCCCCCACCCAGGGACCAGAGCAGCCCCCCACACACACACACATACCTCTAAGGCTTGTTATTTTTTTTTCCAGAAGGGTAAAGGAAAATGAGACCCAGGGATATGTACACTGTAAGTTGGTTGGGGAGAACTTGGAGTATTGAGGAGAAGGTGGGGAGAAGGCCAGGGATATCAAAAGTGAAAGAACAGTGGGGGAGGGGGACCAAGACAGCCTCCTACCTTCCCTGGGATCTCTACTCATATCCAGACAGAATTCTTCTCTGTCCCCAAAGGATTAAGGGAAAGCATGGTCAAAAGAGAGTAAATGAAACCAGGGGTCTGAAAAAGTCATTTTTTAAGCCAAGTCTATACTGAAGAAGATGACTAATCTAGAATTTGTTAACTAATCCTTCATCATGCATGGGACAGAGGTGGCCCAGGCCTGAAGCCCCACCCAGGAGGAGACAGCAGACAGGTCCGGCCTGGGCAGTGGTGCTGATAGCTAAGGTACAGACCCAGGCTGGGCATGCCTTTGAACAGCTTCTCTTTATAATCCCCAAGGCCCATGCACAGGAGGTGAGAGGGCAGCTCCAGCACCCCTGCAGCCCAGTCCCTGCTGCAAGGAAGGCTGTCCTCTTTTGTCCGGGGTGTATGCACATGCTCTCCAACACCAGTCTTTCGTGGTTTTCCTTATTTATGGCAGACAACCTTTTCTCTAACAAACAAAGACCATTTGTCTTGCCTCTCCCAGACCACAGAGACCACTGGGAAGCTAAAGGGGGTGGGTGGTGCACTGGGAGTGGGGGCCTGTCGGTGGCATAGGACAGGGAGTGGCAGAAAGCCAGTCCCTGGGCCAAAGGAAAGGGCTCCTGGGGTGGGGAAGGAGGAGGCAGAACCGGCTGGGCATCACCACCCCTGGCGGCCACTGCAGCCACACTGGATTTGAGTCACAGAAACTCGCCCAGGAAGAAGACCCCAGGGCCTTCCCTCCTCAGAGGAGGGGAGCATGGGGAGTGGCATCAGGCTGGAGCAGAGGCCATACTCAGTGGTGGGGAGAGCCAGGGCGTCCCCAGAGAAATGGGAGGCTCCCCGTACTCCAAACCACAGTGGAACAAAAGGCAGGCAGACTCAGGGTTGGGCAGGGGGGCGGGGCGCCTGGGAGTTTCAGCCAGCCCTCTGCTGGCCTGGCAGGGAAGTTCACAGCACCCATACAGACCAGCAGGGCTTTCTCCACCCCTGAAGGAATGCCAACGGCAGCAGGGTAGCAGGGTGTCTATTAGCCTGGGCCCCTGGAACCTCCAGCTCACACAGGAAGGGCCACGGCCCCCACACATGGGCCCATGGCTGGGTAGGAAGTGACATGGAACATCCATCCTCCCCAGGAAAGGGGAGCACAAGGGACACCTCCCTTGATATCAGGAATCCCCAAACGGGCACTACCTTCCTGGTCCATGCTTACAGCTCCTTCTGCAAATAAAATTTTACTAGAAGGAGCTGAAGACAAAAGCAACAAGTCTGACTTCCAGCACAGACCTGAACAGAGAAGGGACCTTAAGAAACCGAAGGGCTAACCTCATGGTACCCACCTCTGTCTTGCTTCTCATATTCCCGCACCCCTCCCCCCCCCCCCCCCCCCGCCCCAGGTCTGAAAAGGAGGATTTGGACCTTCCCTGCCTCCCGGGGACCCCATCCAAAAGCCAGAGGGACTCACCTTCATGGGGTTTCTGCTCTCCTTCTGCCATCGGTGCAGCCTGGGACCACTGAGAACAACACAAAACAGCAAGGCATTGGCATGGGCATAGGGAGGGGCAGGGGTGCAAAGGCCCAGCCACGGGGCCCCTCCCCCTCCCTCGCTTTCCTCCCAGTCCACAGCCTCTATCTTCTCCAAAGCTTCTGGGTGGAACAGGAATAGCTGGGGTCCCCACAGATCCAGAGCATGCCCACCACCCCTGGACTGCTCCAATTCTAAATCCATGTAAGTTAAAGACTAACCAGATGTTGGGGGCTGGGAAACTCACAATGCAGGAAGAAAACACCAAAATCCTGTGCTGTTCAGGCCTCTGTCCTTTCCCCACAGGGCCCTCGCCTCACTCTAGCTGCCCCCCTGATTCCCTGGTCCAAAGCCATGGGTAAGTATTAAGGTCAAATAGGAGGACAAATTTGGACTGGGGCAGGAAGGAAGGACTGGGGGCGAGAAAAACAACATGGTGACCTTCTCCTGCTGACATGACAAATACCAGGGTGAGCTGGTGTTGGAGAGGGAGGGGGGTGCAGAGGACCGAAGGGCACCAACCACCCTCCCCCAGCCAAACTCTTCTAGTCCTCAGGAAGATTCAGCATACCCACAGGTTGCTTAGAGTAGAAGCCTGAGAGGAAGTCTTGCAGGGGAGAAAGAGACCCATTTCCTTTCCGGCATCAGTCTCTCCAGAGCTGCATGTACTACTTCCAAAGCCCCACTAGCTTCCCACTCCCACCTACTCTCCAGGCCCCTCTGGCCTGGGTGCCTTCCTCAAATGCATCCAGGGAAGCCTTTTCTTCCTTAGCATTCCCAGGGGGTGCCTGGCTCTATCCCAGCCTAAGACCTCCTTGCACCCCCCACTCAAGAAGCTGTGAAGGTCAACAAGCCAGACAGTAGACCTGACAGCAGCTGGCAGGGGAGGCTTCTAGTCCTTCCTGAGGTCTCCAGTGCCTGACAACTCCTCACCCACCTGCCTGCTCCTCCTGTAGAGCAGGTCCCCAGCATCAGAGCTGCACTCAAGCCAGCTTGAAACTCCAGACCCCTCTGGGAGGGAATAACTAACTTCCTCCCTCCCTCTGTCTCTCTCTCACACACACATACACACACATCCCCAATGTACCCTAACCCAGGTTCCCCACACTTTCCTTCAGGGCCAAGGTCAGAGGAAGCCCCTCTGAAAGGCAGATAACAGTTTCCAGGCTCCCAGCTGGATAGCCTCCCACTGCAACCCCTTCAAGGACCCCCTAGATTCTGAACCACAGCCCCCTTAAAACCTCTGACATTCTCCCTAAGCTCTTGACTCCTCCTGAACCCCAATAATGAAAAGGAACAGAAACTTTAAACCCCCTCCAAGGCCAGGGGGCACAAGAGGGGAGGTTCTAGGCAGGGAGGGGCCAGGTGCCCTTCTCTGGGGGCCTCTGAAGGTCACTCTGTGGCCAGGCAGTCACTCCTCCCCCTCCTCCCCACTTGGAGGCCTGGAGCCAAGGCCTTTGTGCCAGGGTTTGAGGAACTCTGGGTGATGACAGGGACCCCTGCCCATTTCCTTCCTTTTGCCTCCTCTCCAAGGGGACACTCTCTGGCTGAGTGAAGGCGGAAGGGAGGAGCTGAAAAGGACCCCTTAAGTGGTTTTGAGAAGCAAATTGGGTGGGCAAGTTTGGAGTTCCAAAAAACCACCTGCTCCAAAGCCCAGATTTGCCAGGACAAAGTGGGTATGCAAGGCTGGCAGGAGCTTTTGCCCAAGGTGCAGGAAGGGCTAGTCCCACGCTGCCCATGTCACAGCAAATTTCAAACCATTTTTCCAAAAAGTAGAGTGGGATGATGATAGTCTTCAGACCCTCCCTGAGCCCACCCCATAAAAGCTAACGCACAGCTCACTTAGGACTGTTGGGGAAGGGAGGGAAGCAGCCAGTCACCAAGTCAGGACTTTGGACACAGTTTCCACAAAGCACCTGGGTGGGCTCTAGCACCCCGACTTCTGACAGTTACCCTTCTTTCCCTGGACTCTGGGGCCAGAAAGGGTCAGATGGGTCCTCAGTAAAGAGAAGTGAAAAATAAATGGGTGGTGCGGGTTTCTCTCCACACTAGGGAGGACAGGAGGAAAGGGGGAAGGGGCGTCAGAAATTTCCCCCAGCACAGGACAAGCGTAGGGGCCAGGGACTATAGAAAGGGGTATGGATGGTTCTCTGAGTCCCCGGACTGGGGCTACCTCGAGAGGTCACCTTCCCGCGGAGGGCCGGCGGGGGGAGGGGCTCGCTCGCTGCCCGGGGCTCCCGGCTCCAGCAGCCGTGGCTCCGGGAACACGAGGCCGGCCAGGCCCGGGCTGATGTAATCGGCTCCGCGCCGCGCGCGCCCGGTCGGGCGGGGGAGGGCGGGCACCGAGCGGGACGCGAGCAAGGACGGGCGGGAGTGGCGCCGCGCAGGTGGCCCAGCAGGCTGGGGGGTCCCCGCAACAATCCATCCCAAAACTTTTCCCAAACTCGAAGTGAGGGCCGTAGAGACGGAGTGGCAGTGACAGCAAGCCCCCTGTCTCGCCTGCGCCCTGCCCCCTCCATGCTCTCTGCCCTCCCGCGGTCCAAGGTCCGAGCACCCCCCTACCCGCTGTGCTCTGGCTCCCGCCCCCGCTGCCCGGACTTCCAGTTCATCGGGAACCCGCGGCCGGGAGCAAACTTCAGCAGCCAGCCGCAGCGCAAGCCCAGCCCCCTCGGCCTCCTTCTCTGGCTCCCGCCCTCCGCTGTTCGGCCCAGATCGTACGTGCGGTGACTCTGGTGGGTGGGCAGGGCCCGCGTGGGCGGTGAGACTATCCTGGCGCCCTCCCACCTAGCACTCGCCCGCCTCCCCCTACACGTACGACGACAGAGGGGGACGCCTCGCGCCTGGTGCCCAAGGACCCGCGTGGGTCACGAAGCCCCCACGCGCGCGCTCGCACGCACGTCCCCAGCCGGGAGAGGCGCTCGCAGCAGCCCGCGGCAGCCGGCGGGCACAGTCGCTTACCTTGGCATGGTGGAGGTAGAGCAGCAAGGCAAGGCTCCAATGCACCCAAGAGAGCAGAAAGTTCATGGTTTCGGAGGCCCGGCCGGGGCCGGCTCTGCTCACGCTCCCTCTCCGGCTCGGGCTGCGGGGCGGCCCGCTCTCCTCTGCGCCTTGGCGGGCTCCTTTTCCTCCTGGAGCCAAGGCCCGCGCCAGGGCCTGGGACGCGCGCGCGGCTGTAACCCTGTCTGCGCACAACGCCGCCTCACCCGTCCATGAGCCCGGCTTCCGAGAGCCGAGTGGCCACCGCGGCCCCCTCTCCTCTTCCTTCTCTTCTTCCTCCTCCCCCTCCTTTGGCCGCGGCTTCTCCCGGCCGGAGCTAGCACTTCTCCCGGCTCCGCTCAGCTCGACTCCCCCGGCGCGGACCACGGCTCCTCCGGAGCGAGAACAGCCCAGAAGTTGGTCGAAAAGTTTCAGTGCAATGCCGCGAACCCCGAACCCCTCCACCCCGCCTCCGGGAGCGGGCTCTGGGTCCTGCCCGCGGCTCGCCGCCGCGTCCACTGTCGGCCGCCTGCCTGGGAGGAGGTGGGCGCTGGGGCTGGAGGCGGTGTCTGTCTGTCGGTCAGCGCTACTGGTCTGATGCGGGATCCCGAGGGGGAGGGCTCACGCTGCGCTCTGGCGGTCACCCCAAAAAGCAGGTCACTCACTTTGCCCCTGTCCCTCTAGCTGCTCGCTTGCTCGCGCGCTCTCTGACCCCGTCTCTCTTCCTCGACTTCACTCTGGAGCTCTCGCTACCTCTTTTCTCTCTCTTCTGGTTTCCAAAATCCGAAGTGATTTGGGGGAGTAAAGAAGCAGTCTTCCCCAAACCGTCGTTCCGATTTAAGTGGAGAACGGGAAGCAAAAATAAATTAAAATGGGAAACAATAGTTTAAAAAATGTTTAAGAAAAAAAGAGGGTGGTGAACCCTGGATAAATGAATATCAAATTCCAGCGCAGAGACCCCTGGCCGGTGAGTGCTCTGGACAGTCCGCCTCGCTGCTGCGTCTCGCGACAGAGCTCCGCTGCCGCCAGCTCGGCTCGCCCTCAGCGCCGCGGCCTCCTCGCAGCCCGGCTGCCCCAAGCCTCTGCGCTCTTTCCTCTACCAGCCGACTGGAAAAAAAAGGGCTTGGCCCCGCCCCACCAAAGACCCGCCTCCAGACCCGCCCCGGGGCGGGGCAAGGCCGAGCCTCTGTCCCTCAGGCTAGGCACCGCCTTCCCCAGGGACATCTAGTGAAGTCTGGGCCCCTAGCCCACCACCGTGAAGGGAAAGCTCGACCCCCACTAGAGTTCACAGCCTGAAAATTATCCATGTGCCCTCCACACACAACTCTGCCTAGACACACATACACGCCTGCGGGATGTTGAGGGGGGAGAAAAACAGGAAAGTGAGGTTATGTGCGGACAGGCCCTGAGAGCAATCCTTTGCTGGGACTATTAGAGGGGGAGGGTGGGAAGCTGGACAGGGACGAGTAGGGAGATGGGCACAGGTCTATTGGAATCCTGAAGTGACTCCTGGCCTTCTTCCCTTACACACACACACACACACACACACACACGCACATTTTCGCTCTCTCTCTTTCTCTGCACGCCCCCCCCACCTCACTCATTGACATACGCATCCTCACGCAGACTAGGCTCGCCCAAGTTCACGAGTTCCCTGTGGTGGCCGAGCGCCCCCTAGTGACTGACGTCTGCACACCCCAGCTCTAGCTCAAGGGAATGGGTCTTGGAAGAAGGATAGAAGGAATTTACTCCTGGACATCCCCCTCCCCCAACTCCTTTCTGACCTCCCAAACTGTTGCGTGTTTGGGACTGGAATGCCCTCGTGGGCAAAAAACCCAGTACTGTGTGCAGCGGGGAACAATGTACTTATCTGGAGTCCCTATCTGACCTGAGGACATTAGAGGGATCTAGAGCCCTGGGGTGAATGGGGTCCTTAGAGGTGTCCACGGAAGTTGCCCTGGGGAGAATTTGGCACAAAACGTGTAACTTTGAAAAGGACAATCTTTGTGGTTCTGGGGTTAGTCAGTGGCCTAGAGGGAAGAGGACCTGTTGGAGCCCACGTATGCACTGTGGAGTCTGGCAGAGCCCAAAGGGAGAGGCAGCTGGGCAGACAGAGGCCCTTGTTCCTCCTGCACACACACCCCCCACAGATGTTGCCAAGGAACTGAGGCCAGGGGGCTGATGGGGGCGGATGAAGGCCAGGGTTTGAGTGATGATTCAAACCTACCCCCCAGTACTCAGAAACGTCCTAGGCCAGTTGCCCAGAGCTCCCACCAGGCTGGGGGCCAAACCCCAGCCCAGGCTCACAGCTCATCTTCTGAATAGTATTGGGGAGTCTACTTAGCCCCCCATTCCCTCCAGATCCCTTGGCTATTAATCCAGGCTTGCAGACTCTCCCCTCTCTTCCTCCTCTGTCCCCTTTCTATCCTCAAAGCCCCCTTCTCCCCCAACTCCCCACATCTTCCCTAAGTGCTCCCCAAGGCCCCCTACCCCACCCTTGGATATAGGAACCAGCCTGGAAAAATTCCTGGTTGGGCTTTGGCCCAGCTGTTCCCAGGCTCCCCCAAGGGAGCAGAGAGGGGGCTCTGATACCTGTGGGAAGAAAGGGACCAACCAGTTTCATTACCCACCCAGATCTGGGTCTGGCCTGGGGCTGAGGTAGCCTCTGTGAGGGCCTGGGCTGAGAAGGGAAATGCAGCAATTTCCCCCAGTTTGCCCAAAACATCCAATATTACTTTGCCAGCCTACTCCCTCTGCACAAAGTGCTGTGATTTGATGGGGGTGATAGGTCATCTCTTGGGTACCCTAATTCTGCTGGAGTGGTGTCCTGAGGGCCCTAGAGGAGAGGAATTGGCTTCCACTCACTCCATCTTGCCTTTTCTATCATTCATGCTCTGGTCCTGTCTCCACCTCCTGGCCGGCTCTCCAGCAGCAAGGACAAGGTCTTTTTACAGTTTGTAAATGTTTATTTGCTGGCTCAGGGCCCCTTCCAAGCACAGGCCTCCTCACCTTGGTCCATGTTCCAAGCTGCTGAGTGAAATATGTAAGGGAAGCCACTAAACATCCTCCCTGTCTGCCCCTTGCCCCCGAGGATCACAAATGTGAACACTTTGGCAGAGCACCCTCCCGCATCCCTACCCTGGGCAGGGCAGAGGCTCCAGATACTGAGGGCTCACTATGGCCTCCTCCCCTGCATCCCTCTCATCTCAACCTTCTTCAGTCCATAGAGAAGCAGTGAGCATTAAAAGGAGGTCTCAGCAAAAGACCCTGAAGTTATGCCAAGTGCAGTGGCGCATGCCTATAATCCCAGAGGCACAGGAAGCTGAGGCAGGAGGATCCTGAGTTCAAAACCAGCCTTAACAAGACCCTCACTCTAAATAAAATAATTAAAAGGGCTGAGGATGTGGCTCAGAGATTAAGTGCTCCTGAGTTCAATCCCCGCTACCAAAAAAAAAAAAAAAAAGACCCTAAAGTTGGAAGGAGGCTGGAGGAGTTCTAAGGAAAGTTAGCCATTAACCATCACTTTGCACCCAGCCCCCCACAACCTGAGCCTGCCATGCCCTGTGGGATATACTGCAAGGAGTGTTAAAACCTCCTATTCCTATTCCAGGATCACCCTGTGGGCCCAGGGCAATGACTATGCACAATTCCCTTTAGATAGAGCTAGGGTTGCAATCTGGCCTGAGGGGGTTTGAGCAACCTCTACTAGGGAGGGGAGGGGCCTCCCACCTCCACTCTGCTTTTTGGAGACAACCTGATGGTGAGTCAGAGGAGGACCCAACTCTGGATCCCATGTCCCAATGTGGTGTCACTAGCTTTCACAGGGATACACATAACATGGACCCAGCCAATGTCCATATTGTCATCGAATTAAAAGTTCAAGTCACTTGGGTCTTTAAAAAGGGAGGAGAGAGGCAAAGTAATCTTAAGACTCATGAGACTGTCTCCTCAAGCAGTGACTCTTCTAGAACTGAACAAGCTTCATTCCACTCATTCTCCCTCCCCAGGTCACAGCAGAACAAGGGGCATCAGGGTAGACTATCTTCCCAGAGAATCTCCCACAGGCCCAGAAATGGAACAAGGGGCTCAAGGTCACCCTGCAAATTGGGGGAGAGTGGATTCCAGAGCAGCTCAGACAGAGATCATGGGGGCTCCCAGTGGAGGGGCAAAGGCAGCCCCACCTGAAGACCCCATGGGTGGCCAGGCCTGTGACTCCGGAGGCAGTTCAGAAGGCACCTAGAAGGAAGGGGAAGGTGTTCGTGGAGATGGGGAAGGGGAAGGAGGGACAGAGTGGGGGTGGAAAGTCAGCCGGGAGCCAGCAGTAGCTCCAGACAAAGGAAGGAGTGATCAGCTCAAAGCCCTATAGTTGTACTTTGTCCTGAAGTCCTGTCACCTCTCCTGACACCTCCAATGTTCAGGGAAGCTCTCACTACATGGATGTGGGCAGTTAATCTGGAAACCTATGGAGGAACAGACAGAGGACCTCCTGGGGGTGAAGAGGAGGGGGTCATTGAGTCTTGCTATTGTGTACCCATTTTTCCAAGTGGTTTACGATGATGGAAGTTCTTCCCTTCCACTCCATCCTGTGACCCCCAGACGCCTCGCCAGTCCACTGATCTGCAGGAAGGTCAGCAATCCAAACCTGCTGAATTGAAGGGAGGACTAGGTTTTTTTCTCCCCCACCCCTTCCCTGTCTTTGGTTGTAGGTCACCCCCACCCAGCTTCCTCCTCCCCCATCTCTGTCACTAGGTGTTCCTCAAACACTAGTTCTTTGCAACAAAGCAACAGAAGACAAAGGAAAAGCAGAGGAGGAGGGTCTCCCTGCCAATGTCATGGCCCCATGTGGACCTGAAGGATTGACTGGGGTTCATGAGAGGGAATGACTGTCAGTTGGTAAAGAGATTGCAGCAGAGGAAGCAAAGCGGGTAACCTCCCCCGAAGGATCCAGTCAGAAAAGCGGGGAGCCAGCCGGAGAGGGCAGGGAAGCAACAAGCCTCCATCTCTCCTTCACGAGCCTCCATTTAACCCCCTAGCAGTAGGGTGTCTCCAATGGATTGCTTCTCCCCAACAGCCCCAGGCATAACCACTTCCTGACACCACAATCTTTGCTGCCCCTCTACGTCTGACCCTCATCTTGTCCATTGCTGCCCCTGTTCACATCCACCACCCCACCCAGTGTTGAAGACAGTCTCTCTGCTGGGAAGGTGGCCCATGGTTTCTGCTAAGGTCTCCAAGCTGTGCCCTCCCTCCTGACTTGACTGACCGCTCGCTGCCTAGGAGCTGAGCTTCATTTCAATGTGTGAATATTACTGGAGGTCTACCAGGCACCAGCCTCTGTGCCGACACTATAAGAGATACGGGGACACCTAAGTAAGGCAGTGGAAAGCATAGGGGCTCTGAAGCCAAACACAACCAAGTCGCCCTCCTGGCTTTGTCACTCTGTGTGACCTTTATGCAGGTTACTCAACCTCTCTGAGCCACAGAGTGAAAACACCTTATCTGTAAAATAGGAGTGAAAACACCTGTCTTGGAAATTCCTGCACACGGAAAAATGTATACACAGCGCCCCTAAAAGGCAAGATGGGGAAAGGGCTCTGGAGGAGGCACAAAGTGTGTTCCAAAGGTATGGAAGGAAAGCAACCAAACTGGCCGGAGTGGACATCAGGAAGGGCTTCCTGCGGGTGGTGGCATACAATATTGATTCCATGAGTGATTATTAAATTTATCCTGCAAGCCCTGTTTGGGGCTGGGTCCTGGGGCTTCCACAGTGCAGAAGAAGCTCCTTGTCTGGAAGGAACCAGAAGAACTGAGAATAGGAATTCTCTGGTGGGGGCTCCTCTCAGTAAGAATTCTCTGATGGGCTCTCATAACTGCTGAGTAAGCAATGGCTTCCTGGAGAAGGTGACACTTGAGTTGGATTGTATTTTTTTAATTTTAGTTGTACATTGACATAATTATTTTATTTATTTATTTATTTATTTATGTGGTGCTGAGACTCGAACCCAGTGCCTCACACGTGCTAGGCAAGTGCTCTACCACTGAGCCACAATCCCAGCTCTTGAGGGGGATTTTGATGGAAGAGCAGGGGTTTAGCTAACTGAGTGGAATGGGGACAGAGAAGAGGCAGAGGATTCTGGAAAATTCTGATGGCTCACAGGGAGCCCTCCCAGGGTTCTGCTGAGTAAAAGAGACTGCGTCTAGGCAAGGCAGGGGATTAGGACTTCTTCCCAGCCAGAGCCCACAGGGACAATGCTACTTCCTCAGAGGGTGAGCTACACTTTGCCTTCCCCGCCCTCTGGGACAGCATGTCTCTGCCAGAGACTTTAAACAAACAAGCAGACACTAGAGGTAGGTACAGCTCATACATTGAGCACCACTATTATTTGACTCAGGGGCAAGGGAAGGGCAGAGGACACCAGCCTGTGACAAGCACCGGGCCATTCAGCTGGAGCAAGCCATAAAGCAGAAAAATATTTTCTCCAGTTTTACTCCCTCCCTGTCCCCACCAAGTACCCAGAGCCTCCAGCCTCCATATCACTGACAGGTGAAGAACTGGAAACAGCACTGACCAAAAAAGTCCAGAGGCTGCTGCATGCTGTGTGACCAGGGCTAAGTCGGTCTCCCTTTCTGGACCCCAGCTTTTCCCAGGTAAAGCATAAGTTTCTTAAGTTTGGAAGCTCTCAGAGAGCATCCAGCTCTAACTCTCCATCTGAGATTGCTGATTCTAAATGTTCCATCCTCTAGGTGACTGTGTCCTTAAAAGGCTCTTGAAGATGGCAATGCTATGCTCAAAAAAATCTAGTACTAATGGTGGCATCTGGGACCCAGCACCAAGTAATGAAGGGAAGATACCCCTCAACCCCCAGCAGATATGTTACCTGAGAGGCCAGAATTTCTGTCCTTTTTGAAAACCGCTTGGTGAATCCCACTGTGGAAAGCCTTAACCCCCATTCACACCCCTGACCCACCCCTCTACCCTCACAGCAAGGAATAGAAAAGACCAGATAGGCAAGGGTCAAATCTTGGCTTACTTCTTCCAAGCTGTGAGACTTGGGGCAAGACACTGTGTCTGTCTGAGCCTCAGTCTTCTCATCTGTAAAATGGGAGTTGTGGCATTTACCTGCCAGAATTTTGGAAAGATAGATGGAGACAGTGAATACAAGCTAAATTCCTAGCCTAAAATGGAGGGGTGGGGGTGGTCACCAAATGCTACTGCCCTTTCTCCTGTCCCTACCCACCTTGAGTGAGCAAATTCTTAAGAGAATGCAAACCCACAAACATCTGGCCAACAGAAAGGACTAGGGGAATGGGCTTACTGCTCCTCAAACCCTAGGAAAAGAAATAAAGAAAGAGAAAGGGAGAAAAAGAAAGAAAGGAAGGAAGAAAAGAAAGAAAGAAAGAAGTCACACGATGCATGCCAGAGATGACTTGGGTGGGGGTATATGTTGGCTTGGTTCCTGCTTTTGCCTTTCTTTAGAGCAACTATGTCACCAGTTTGTCACCAAGTTGGCTACAATGCAGGTTCCTTCAGGAAAATCAGAGAAAAAAGAGGCAGGGACCATAGATGTCCCCTGTCAGCAAGAAGGGTCCCTTCCCCCAGTGGCCCTCTGGGCTTGGGCCGGAAGCCTGGCCCCTGCCCTGGACCCCCCAGGATGGTTCACAAAGGTAAAGTCAGTTAATGGTTTTCCCCCTGAGTGGGTCACCCCCGCCGTCCTGCCTGCCTTCCCAGACCCAGAATTGCAAGGGATGGGGGGGCGGGTTCCTCCCCTCAGCTTCCAGAAACTTCCTGGCCTAATATCCTTGAGATAAATAGTGAAGCAGTTAATCAAAGGATCTCTGCATCAGGAGACCATCAGACATGTTCCTAGGAGCCTCAGGATCTTTGGAGAGAGCGGGGCAGACACAGCACCTCCAGTTTTCTCTGCTCCATTTATTGGCATCTCACTTGGAATTTCGTTTGAAGAAAAGGCTGCACCGCTCAAGAAGAAATTTGAAAACCCATTCCCTGGCCAAATGAGCGGAAAGAGGCCCAGAGTTGGCTGAAGCCGTACCTAGAAGTGAGACCTAAACTCAAATATCTCAACTCACAGCCTGGGGCTCCTTCTGCCTCTCCAAGGGCCACGTGAGGGACCCAGCATTGAGCCAGGCACCTTTAGAATACACAGGGCTTCTGTCACCAAAAGCCAACTGACTGGCTGTGGAGCCACTCCGTATCAGGGAGGGGCGCAGAAATGAGGTGTCACCCCACTGGAGCACATCAGAAGCTGAGCTTCCCTCCTAGCGAGGCTCACAGCTCCCTCGTTCCAGGTGGGGCTCCCCAGAGGACTCAGCTGGTGTGAGCCATGCCTAAGTGGGGTCCTCGGAGGAGCCCATCCTGCCTACCTCTCCCTGCGTGCCAGTCGACTTGCTCAGACCCATCTCCTTCCAGAACACGGCCTTAAGCCTCAGGAGAGGCAGGGCAGGGCACTCTCAGGGTTGCCCGCCTGCTGCTGGCTTCCCCAAGACCCTGTGGGGCCCCATCCCCCACTCAGCCAAGGACGATGGCCAAAACATTTCACAGCTATTCTGGGTCGGGCACAGTACACATAGAGCTGTGGGCATATGTTTGGCCAAGCATAATGGCCTTCGTTTCTGGATTATACAAAGGCCCAGGGAACTCAGGAAGGGACTGGGTGGCTAGAGCTGTTGGCCAATCAGGTGGTTGTGCACAGGCGGTGTCCAGGCTGAATGACCGCCCCAACCCAGTCCACTCTTCACTCTAGGATGGAATGTGTGGTTCCCAGGATGAGGCCTGCCTGGGCCCCTGGTCTGCTTGCCTCCATGTTCCCTGCATTCTTGGAAAGACCAGGCAGGACTCTCCCCAACGCTCCATAGTCCTCAAGTCCAGGCCTGGGGCGATAGACCCTCAGGTTGAAGCCATAATTGAAAACATGGCAGACAGGGCCTGCCCAAGCCCTGGGCTGGAATTCCAACCCAAATCTCAAACCATGGACAGTTAGGAAGAATCAGGACATTTTCCCTTCCTCCCTCGCCTCCTTCTCTCTCCCTAGGCTCCTTCTCTCTCCCTCCTTTCTTCCTGAACCTACTGTCCCAGGGGACCTCCTGGCCAGTTCTATTGACTAAATGTTTTTCTGTGCCTGTCACAAGCCTCAGCTTCTCCAGAGTCCCCTGGGAAGTGATTGCTCCCCACTTCCCATTCACTACCGAGGCACAAGCCCGGGCAGTGAGGCACAAACTAAGGGAGAAGGTGTTCCCTCCGTCTCCCCAGTTCCCACTGGCCCTCCAGAAGCTAAGGGAGAACTAACAGAAGGAAAACTTCTGAGAACAAGGGGCACAGTCCTGCCCGCCCAGGTGCCTGGGGAGCCAGCAGAGCAGCTCTGGGGACAGCAAGAACACCGTAAGGAGCACCAGGTCTCTAGTAGCTTTAGAGACCTAGTGCTCCTACAGCATGGCCTGTAGCTTTAAAGGGGACAGAGGTAGGTACAGGGAGCCCACCCTTCACCCACCTCTAACCTCTCCCTGCACAACCCTCTCCTCCCCCATCCACTCATCGCCACCCCTCCCCAGTGTCCGCTCAATCTCCAGGCTGAAGGCCAGGGACACTAATAAACTACACGTATACACACATGCACAAACAAACCCACCGCCACCCGCCACCACCCACGACAGGGCCCCACAGAGAAGAGGAGTGTTCCCAGAAATCCAGCTGTTCCAGGCAAGCTGACCTGGGTCACAGTGCCCTCCCTACCGAGGCTGCGAGAGGCTGGGCATCCCCTTAGCACCCCCTCCCAATACCACCTCAGAGATTACCTTGCAAGACCCTCTGACAAAGGGTGTCTGTGACATTCTGTCCTTAGGTGCTGCTGTTTCCTGCCAGCTCCTCAGCCTGTGTGGACCTGGACCGGGAGACAGGACCCCTGGGTTCAAAGCCAGGCTTCAAAGGCTGCCTGGCAGAATGGGACCTGGAGCCAGGTACTACCCTCCGGGTCTCAGCACCCTCCTTTCTGGACCCAAGGGCTGGACGGATCCCTAAGGCCTTGTTAGAACTCCAGTGCCCTAAAGGACAGGGATGGGGAGAAGGCAGGAAGGATTAAACCGTGGACACTCTGGCCTCTGTCCTGGCTGACTCAGGAGATAGAGGGAGGAATAGGAAAAACAGCCCAGGACCACTTTTTAAATATACCATAAGATTACTCAGGTACCGGTGGGTGGGGAGGCAGAGAAAAGCAAACTCTTTAGTCCATTGTCTGACCCACAGCTTGAGTTTGCTCATTGCCACCAACTAGAGGGACTACAGCAAGAAGGACTTAAGTTAGATAAGCAGAGATTTACTAAACTCATTTTCTCTGGGGGATGTGTGGGATGAGAGCAGCAGGATGTTTATCTAGAGACTTCTAGGTCCATTCCTGGCCCAGGAAGAAATGCCAGGGAGTTGGAGGAAGGAAGGGGAGACAAAGGAGGAGAAGGGAGATAGGGCACCCCTTTGGGAGAGGTGGTAGGTGGGGTGCTCCTGTCTCAAAGCTGGTACTGAAGTGGGGAAAGGAATGTATCAGGGGTGTGGCGGAGTTGAGAACAGGACAGCAGGGGAATGGAATGAGAAGGTTGTCAAGTGGCACAGCAAGTGTTTGTGGGAAATGTAGAGAAAGACCCTTTCCCGGAAGGAGGAGGTGAGAGGGAGACTTGGCCCAGGGACTTCTGTCCTGGGCACCCTCAACCACACTCCAGGGACCACAGGACCTCCAAAGGCAGGCCCTGGGCCCTCTGCTGTGACATCAGCTTGGGCAGAGGATCCCAGAGACACCGTTTAAGTAGAGATGACACCCAGCTAGCCTGGGCACAGGCACTGGGGCAGGCAGGGCTGAGGTTGTCTACAAAGGGGAGCAGGGGGCTTCCTTCCCCACAACAGCTGGGATACCCAGGCCACTCCTGCTTTCCCTGAGTGTAACCCTCACCTGCTCTTGGGACAGCCCATGGGGCTCCAGGGAGATGGTGTGTTTGCCCTACTCCTGGCCTAGCCCTGGGCAGGTGGAATAGTTCTGTGACTCATTCTGTAGTCCCTCCTCCTTGTCTGTTCCAGACCCAGGAATCTCTAGGTCTCCTAAGTCAACTGAGGGTGAGAAGCTACCCGGAAAGGAAATCCATCTTTCCCCCTAAACACCTGCCTTTTTGCTTTTACCAGTTAAGAAGAAGGGTGAGCAAGAGAAGGGGGGTCAGGCCCACAGCCCATAATTCAGTCAAATAACGGAATATTGGAAGTGAGTCCAGCTTCCTTGATGGAGGCTGGGTGAGCGGATGTGCTGATATGCAAATGAGCTTATGCATATGTACTAAGAAGAAGCTGGGTCTGCTCTCCCCTCACTCCCCCCACACTCCTGAAGTCCGGGTCCCAGGACCCAATCTTCCAGCCCAGAAAGGTTTGTTGAGCGATTCTGTGGTTTCTGTCCACTCTTTTCCATCTGTGTCCCAACCAAGAAATGAAGATTTCTCCTCCTGTCCTCCCAGGTTCCTCACACCAACCTCCCCTGGACACTCTGCTCACACCTTCTCACCTCCCAAAGCTCTCGGGGATTCCTGGATCTCAGAACAGGGCCACCACAGTCCTAGTCCACTCCCCCTCCTCCAGGGCTGGCAGGGGCACCTTCAGCCTCCTTGAAGCTGCCCAGGAAGAAGGTGAGAAGCAGAGTCCTGCTGTGCTGGCCGGGCTCAGCCCCCGAGTTCCTTCACCAGGCCTTCTCACCATGACCCAGGCAGGGCCTTGAGCCCCTTGTGCCTGAGTCAACGTGACAACCTTGCTGGGTGCCTTCCAACAGCAGGCTGAGCTGTTCTCTAACGGTGGACATCTTCCAGACATTTTCTGGAAGCCCAGGCCCCTCACCTCAGTCAGGCCCCCTCCTGGGTACCTTACCCAGTGCCATCCCAAGCCTCTAGAGGGCGTGGGAGAGCAGTGCTCGACTTCTCAGCCCCTGAGGCCTACCCAGGTGGCTCTGTGCACAGGCTCTGGCCCCTGGGGAAGGCACCCCATGTTGAAGACCAGCCAGCCAGACTTACCCTCGAGGGGAAGAAAAGTGTGGAGAATGAGCCAGGGCTGTGATTGGGGCTCCTTGGAGGATGCAGGGACAAGAGAGGTACGCTGGGCTGTGGGGGACCCTGGAGAGGAGTGGATTTGGATGGGGAAAAGATTATCTGCAACCAAACCCTGTCCCACTGTTCATTTGGGAACAGAAAGGACAGCAGTGTGTTGGGCCCTAGGAATTTCTACCTGACTATAGTAGAGAGAGGGACTTTGGGGTCCACTCAGCAATGTTGCAAAGCACACCACCTCCCCAACCCGTGCAGGCTCACAGTTAGGCTGGGCAGTGAGGAGGAATTGCTTCCATAATCAATAGCACAATAGGAAAACTATTATTGATAACACCGAGTCCTATGTTTCAAAATACCTGCAAGAGAGGACTTTGTTCCCAGCACGAAGAAATGATCAATGATGAGGTGATGGATATACCATTTTCCCTGTTCTGATCGTCATCATACACATGAATTAGAATACTGCACCGTACCCCATAAATAAATACAATTATTATTTTCACTTAAAAAAATTTTTTATTGAATCGACTTACCTACTGAACCACATCCCCAGTCCTTTTTTGGGGACAGGGTTTACTGAGTTGCTCAGGGCCTCACTAAGTTGCTAATGCTGGCTTTGAACTCGAGATCCTCCTGCCTCAGCTTCCTGAGCCACTGGAATTACAGGCATGTGCCACCACGCTCAGCTTAAAATTTTAAAATATTTAAACAACAACAAATAACCAGGTAAGGCAAGGGAGGCAGAGAGGAAAGAACAAAATGCAAAAAGGTACTCACTGGCTTAAGGGTTGGTGGCCCACACCTGTAACCCCAGCAACTCGGGAGGCTGAGGCAGGAGGATCATGAGTTCAAAGCCAGCCTCAGCAACTTAGCAAGGCCCTAAGCAGCTTAGGGAGACCCTGACTTTTTTTTTTTTAACATGGGAGTTATTTTTTAATAAGGCATTATTAAAGCAAGACCCTGCCTTTAAATTAAAAATATAACAAAGGGCAATAGATGTGGCTCATACATGCTAGGCAAGCGCTCTACCACTAAGCTACAGCCCCAGCCAACTGGATCTGCCCATTTCCAGCTATAGGTTATTTAACCTCACTGAGTCTCAGTTTCCATGAAAAACTGTGATACTAATACCTACACCTCAGGGTTGTTGTGAGAATTTGATGAGATGTTTATGGAAAGGGTACATCATAAGCACCAGGTCTGACACAGTAGGAGCCAAATAAATGGTGCTTGCTCTTCCCATTGTTATGAATAATATTATTATTGCATGCGGCTCCAGCTGATGTTGCAGCCTTATTCTCCACTGCCTCCCTATACCTCCACCCCACTTCAGCCAGGCAGGTCCTCAGATAGCCCAAATGCCCACATCTCATTTTCTTATCCTGGTCTCTGCACCACTAGCCACAAAGACTTTTCTTTTAAAACAAGAAGCCAGGGACTAGGGTTATGGCTCAGTGGTAGAGCACTTGCCTAGCATGCCTGAGGCACTGAGTTCGAACCCTTATGATGTACCCTTTCCATAAAATAACCAAATAAAGTAAAGGTATTGTGTCCATCTACAATTACAAAAAAAAAAAAAGAAGAAGCCATCTGTTCAGGAGTCTCCCCAAAGCTCCTACAGCAAGAGCTATCCGTGCCTCAACTTTGTGAAGAATGTGTGTAAGTGTGTGTGTGTGTGTGTGTGTGATCTCACCAAGCACACTCACACAGAAGGGACTGTATTTTTCCATATCCCCCCATCTTACCACCAGCCTAAGGACTGATACAGGCCTGCGGGTGTAGACATCCATATGTAGACTTTGGATTTTGTGGAGTATTGTTTGTGTGTGTGTGTGTGTGTGTGTGTTTTATTTTTTGATGATACTGAGGACTGAACCCAGTGGTACTCTACCACTGTTCTACATCCCCAACCCTTTTTTACTTTGAGATAGGGTCTCCCTAAATGACTTAGGCCAGCCTCAAACGTGCAATCCTGCTCAGCCTCCGGAGTTGCAGGATTATGGGTGCGTGACACTTGTGCCAGCTGGGCTTTTGTGTTTGGGTTTTTTGTTTTCACAGTGCTGGGATAAAACCAGGGCCTCACTCATGCTTGGCAAGCGCTCTACCCCAGAGCTACACCCCCAGTCCTGTAGACTCTTATGAATGGTCATGATAATCATGATATCGACTGCCTTTGACTGCATTGCTTCTGTGTGGCCTGCATTATCTCATGATTCTGCACAAAAGCTGTGATGTAGGTTCCAGCCGTAAACCTAAAACTAGAAGAGTCTAAGCAACCTGCCCGAGGTCATTCAGCAAACAGGCAACAGAGGTGGGACTTAAACACAAGATTATCTGGCTCCAAAGCTGGCACTCTTAACCATTGTGGTTTGAATAAAAGAAGAAACCAGAATTTTCTTTCTGTGCTTAAATAAAGAAAAAACAATGAAGCAAGCAAAAAATCAGAACTTCGCTTGAGTGCTTTCAAGCTTCCAAACCAGCCTGTCAGGGCTCGAATCCCATCATACTCTGCTCTTAAGAAGTCCAGAGCCTCCACCACCCCGGAGGTCTTGTCTTACGCACAAAGGTTTATAACATTTTTTATACAAATGTCTGGAAAAGCGCTTATCCCAGAATGAGAAAAACCAGTTACCTTGATCATTCAGTCCCCAGAGCGTTCCCATCAATCCTAGTTTTATTTCAACTATCTATAGGAGAAACTTTTATTTTCTGTCCCGTTGCTGAACAACAATTTAGCAACTCTTTAGTATTACAGTCGTCCCTCCACTTACCCACAGAGGATCCATTTCAGAACCCTAGTGGGTGCCTAAAACCATAGGGAGCATCGAATCCTATATTTACAAGTTGTTCCCTCTGATAAAGCTTAATTTATAAATTAGACAAAATAAAAAGTTAACAATAACTAATAAAAATAGAACAATGATAACAATATGCTGTCATAAAAGTCATGCAAATGCAGTCTGTCTGTCTCAAAATGCCTCAGTGTGGTCACAAGGGTAACCTCTTGTGAATGACACAGTGCCTACACCATGAGATGAAGTTTTGACGAATGACACAGCTGTTGGGACGGTGTCAGGCTACCACTGACCTTCTGACAGTACACAGGAAGGCGGCTCATCGGGCCGTGATGAACTTAGTAAAATGAAATTGCAGTTAAGGGGGAATTGCTGTACCGGAAACCCACTCACTACTGATTTTTCTACTTACCCCATCAATCCCACTGTCGTTCCAGGAGCCAAATCCCCTTCAGGCCTCCGTCCTTTGCTACCTGGCTTTTGTTGTGCAGGGACTAAACTGACTTGGAGTCTCTACGCTAAGTTCCTCTCTCTGTGTGACTCAGTGTCCTTGTGTGGAAAATGTGGATCATAAGAGCACAGCTCCCTAGGGCCCCAGTGCGGACCCGTGAGGCCATGTACGTCAGGTGCAGTGGGGGGAGGCTGTGTGGGCATGCTAAGTGCTAAGGCTGTGGGTGCTGTCATGTCCAGCCTGGCAGAGGTGCCCAGGCACCTGAGTCCACTCTGGCCACAGGGAAGCTGCTTCTCCCAGCGCCCTTTCTCTCCTGTCTCCTCGGATGCCTGTCCCTGGAGAATCAACCTTGATCCTCTCTTGGCCCTGTGGTCAGATCCAGCCACACTGAGAGGTGGCATCAGCAAACTCAATGGCTTAGAAGGCAGGGAGAGCTCGCTCAGTTCTGAGAAGGAGGTGACACTCTCTACAAAGGACAGAGGTGTCCCGAAGCGCATACTGTTTTCCTCCAGATCAACTACAAAATTCTACTTAGTAAAAAAGTGACCCTATCCACCTAAGCTAATGAAACAAACCAAGGTGGCTAAAAACATTTTTAAACTTTACTTCTTTTTGTGACTTGACCTCAGCTTCGTTTTACACCAAACAAGGAAATCAATCTCATAATTTGGTGCCACACCTTGTTTAAGACAAAAAAAAAAAAAGTGCTATTATTACCTACTCGGTTTGCTCACTCTCCTGGGTCACACGGCTTGGCACTAGACAACTTTTGGTTATTTCCACATGCAGTTTGGTCCCCAAGGATGAAGCCATAGAAGTACTGAAGACAACTTTTTTTTTCATGTGCTGAAGAATTTGAAAGCAAATTATTTATTGATTCATAAATGTGGTAAATATGAACTGATACTTACCAACAGGTTCTATGCTGGGAGATGGAAATATCACAGTAAGCAAGTCCAGAGGATAACTGGTCTGAGGTTTGTTTTTTGTTTGTTTGTTGTTTTGTTTTTTGTTTTTGGTACGACTACATCTAATTGGTTATAGTAAAAGCGTCTAATAATAGAGTAAAGTACTTCCAGGAAAAGATGGCAGTCTGAACACCTGCATTTACTTTTGTTTCTTCCTGAAACTCCACTAAAGCAAAATTGAAGTCTTTCTAAATTTTTCTTTCATTTTGGTTTTGTTTTTTGAAGGCATAACCACAGGACAGGAAGAACAGAAGGGAAGGTTAATAGAACAGAAGTTTGGAAGCTAGAAAGCAGGTAAAGGGTGGTCAGAACATGGAGCCATGTTGAGGAAAGTCACAACCCCCCAGTCAGCAGCCCAGAATCCCCCAGGTTTTCAGGAATCAGTCACCTCTGGAAGTGGGGGTGAAAGGGATACAGAAAATAAAGATTACCAAGGAAAACTCTTTCATCTTAAAAAAAAAAAAAAAAAACAGTCAGACAGGCATAGTGGTATGTGCCTGTAATCCAAGTGGCTTGGGAGGCTGAGGCAGGAGGATTATGAGTTCAAAGCCAGCCTCAGCAACTTAGCAAGATCCTAAACAACTTAATGAGACCCTGTCACAAAATAAAAAATAAAATGGGTTCGGGATATGGCTCAGTGGTTAAGAGCCCCTTGGGTTCAATCCCCAGTACCATGGGGAAAAAAAAGCAATCAAACACCAGATTTGGTGTCACATCCCTGAAATTCCAGCTACTTGGGAGGCTGAGACAGGAAGATCCCAATTTCAAGGCCAGCACAACTAAGTGAGCCCCTGTCCCCATCTCAAAACAAAAAATAAAAAAATGTCTGAGATGTAGCTCAGTAATAGAGCTTTCCTTGGTTAATCCGTAGTACTGCAAGGAGGGAGAGTAGGCAGAGCCTGGAAAACCCCTTCTGTACCCAGGAAAAGACTGGGGCTGGGCTGAGGTTGTGGCTCAGCAGGAGAGTGCTTGCCTTGCACCACATAAAAAAATAAATAAGTGAAATAAAGGTATTTTGTCCAACTACAACTAAGAAATAAATATTTTAAAAAAAGAATAAAAGGCTGGAGCTATGTACCTGGTGAGGGGAATACAGGTCCTGCACCTTGGGGCATTGAAGGCAGGGGGCCTTTGTTGGAAATGTTCAGATCATGGATGCTGAGACCCAGCCCTCTTCCCCTCTTGGAAGCCCAGAACACTTGCTTTGGTCCTCCAGGCAGGACACTGGAGGGTCTAACCAGCCAGAAATGAAAAAGACCCAAAGACACTAACATTGGAGGCTTTGAAATAAACCATCCCAGCCAGTTTGCCCCAGTGTGAGGCTCATAGAGTACAGGACACACATGTGCATGCACACACGCACGCATGCACACACACACCCACACAGCTAGCTTTGCAGCTCTCCACACCTAAAAATAAGCAAACAACTGAGGATTATGAGACACCTGAGGAAAGCTTCTAACATGAAAGATAGAGGCCAAAATAAACTTTTAAAAGTGACTTTGAGGAAGCTGAATCTACATAGCAAGAAAGCTTAGAAATAACAACACATACCATATCTTGAGAATGATAAAGAAAAATATTGCCAAAATGAGATTAAAACGGAATGGTATTTTTTTAAAACCAGAGAACAACAGAGATATCTTAGAAAATCCAATGTGAAAGCAAAAATTTAAAGTTCAGTAGTTTAGGGCTGGGGTTGTGGCTCAGTGGTGAAGCACTTGCCTAGCACGTGTGAGGCCATGGGTTCGATTCTCAGCACCATATGAGCATAAATAAAATAAAGGTATTGTGTCCATCTACAACCAAAAAGTTTTCAAAAAAATAAAATAATGTTCAGAAGTTTAGAAAGTAAAGCTTGGGAATGTCCATAAAGTAGAAGGGGGAAAACAAAGGATAGAAAACTATGAATGACTACACGATAAACTTAGAGGCCAGTCCAGGCAGTCCAACATCCAAACAGGACAAACAGAAGAGAAAGATCACCAGTGACTTAATTTTAAGAATTCCCAGAATGGAGGAATTCCTGAGAGTCCATAAAAACAATGGATAATATTTGTAAGTATTATTTTTAAATTTCAACTTGTAATTGGATTTTGCTCATATATAGAAATATAATTAGTTCTTTAATATCAGTCTTATGCCTTGCAATCTTACTAAATTCATTCATTACCTCTGCTTTATATATTCTATCAGACTTTCTACATCATCATGCCAACTGCAAATGATGACAATTTTACTTCTTCCTATCACAACTGAATGCTTTAAATTTGTTTTTCTTGCTTTATTACACTGGTTAAAATCTTTGATACGATGTGGAAGAGAAATAACGTGAGTGGACATCCTTGTCTTAACTCCTGATCTTGGGGGAAAACACTCCGTCTTTCCTCATTGTGAGTTTGTTTGTTTGTTTGCTTTGATTTGGGTTTTTTGTTTGGTTTGGTTTGGTTTTTGGTACAGGCTGTTTATTAGTTTGTGGAAGTCCAATTTCTAGTTTGCTGAAGGTTTTTGTTTGTTTATTTGTTTGTTTGTTTGTTTGTTTTGAGGTGGGGTACCAGGGATTGAACTCAGGGGCACTCAACCACTGAGCCACATTCCCAGACCTATTTTGTATTTTATTTAGAGACAGAATCTCAATGAGTTGCTTAGTGCCTTGCTTTTGCTAAGGCTGGCTTTGAACTTGAAATCCTCTTGTCTCATCCTCCCAAGCCACTGGGATTATAGGCATGCCCTGGCTGAAGTTTTTAAAATCAAAAATACTTATTGTATTTTGTTGGATACTTTTTCTATATCTATTGAGATGATCCTATGGGTCTTGTCTTTTCTTTTTTGACAGGATCTTGCTTTGTTGCCCAGGCTGGTCATAAACTCCTGCTTGGGCTCAAGGGATCCTCCTGTCTCATCCTCCTAAGTAGCTGGGACTACACTCATGGCTAGTTTTTTTCATTTTTAATTTGTTAATGTGATAACCTACATTGGTTGTTTTTGAATTGTTAAACTAACCTTGCATTCCTAAGATAAACTCTTAGGTCATGATGTATTTACGTAAAATATATATACATATATAGATATAGATATAGACATAGAGAGAGTAGATTCAATTTACAAGAATTTTTACATCTGTGCTCATGAGGAATATTGGTCTTCAGTTTTTTGTTCTTGTGATATCTTTGTCTAATTTTGGTACCAGGGGTAATGCTAGCCTTATCTAATGAGTTGGGAAGTATTCCTTCTTCTATCATTTCCTAAAAAAAGTTTGTACAGAATTGCTATTACAGGAGTTGGGGATTGGGGATGTGGCTCAGTGATAGAGTGCTTACCTAGAAAGCATGAGGCCCTGGGCTCAATCCCAGGTACTATGTAAGAAGAGAGAGAAGTTAAATGTTTAGCAGCATTCATCAGTAAAATCATCTGGGCCTGAATTTTTTCTTGTGAGAAGGCTTTTAACAAATTTGATATTTTAGAAACAGATCCATTCAGGTTATCTATTTCAGGTCCATTCAGGTTATCTATTTCATCTTGAGTAAATTTCCATAGTTTGTGTCTTTCAAATAATTAGTTTAACTCACCTAAATTATAAAATTTGTTGGAATAAAATTGTTCATAATATTCCCTTATAGTCACAATTTATGCTGAAGATGACACTTTCATTTTCAATATGGTAATTGTTCTCTCTCTCTCTCTCCCTATCTCCCTCCACCTTTTCTTTCTCTCTTTTCCTGATCAATCTGGCTGGAGGCTCATCGATTGTATTTATTTTCTTGAGCAGAGAGCTTTTTGGCTCATTGATTTTCTTTAATGTGTTTCTGCTTTCTATTTGATTCATTTTTTTCTCATCTTTATTATTGCCTATCTTCTGCTTCTTTTGCATTCAACTTGCTGTACTCAATAGGTTTTTAAAATTAAAACTATTAAACAAAAATGGTCCAGAAGTATACTTTCATCTATTTTGTGCTCCAAAGTAAACTTTCCATTTCAAAATTTCTCAATAGATCTAAAAATACATCGAGTCATTGTCTGTCCTACCTACCCCATGCTAGGCACTACTCTAGGAACCTGAGATTGAACAGTGAATAAAACAAAGTTCATGCCCTCATTGAGTTTATATTCTAGGTAGAGGCCATGGACAATAAACAAGTAGACAGATAAATATTTAAGATGGTGGTTATGATGCTATGCACACAAATAAATCAAGGGGCAGGGATAGAGACTGAGCAGGTTGGGGAGGGATTGTTTCTATTTTAGATAGGGTCAACAGAGGGAGAATGTCATGGAAATATCTTGAGGAAGAACATTCCAGGCTGAGACAGCAGCAAAGGCAAAGTCTCTAATGCTGAAATGTGCTGGTCTTTTTGAGGAAAACTAAGAATGTAAAAATGGCTAGGGAAAGAGGTATCTGGGGACCAGGGTATGTTAAGCCTTGTAAAACACTGAAAACTTCATATTTTAATTCTAAGCATGGCAGGTAGCATTCTAAGATGATCTCACAACATTTCCCATCCCAGGGCATCCCTCATATAATTCCAGGACCATGAATTTGGTAGGTTTTTTTCCTGTTATTAGGTTATGTTCTATGGCACAGTTGAATAAAAATGAGAAATTGAACCAATGGCCCTGACCTAATCACATAAGCCCTTTAGAAGTAAGAGTTGATAAAGAAGAAGTCAGAAATGTAAAGCATAACAAGGATGTGATGTGCCCAGACTGGCTTCGATAGAGGGGACCACGTAGCAAGAAAATAGGATTTTATCCCTAGGATCACAAAGAACTGAATTCTGCTAATGATAAGAATGGGGTCCAAAAGCCTCTTGGTCCAGATGACAACTTGATTTCAGCCTGTGATACTCTGAGCAGAAAACCTAGTCATACCATGCCAGACTTCTGACCTGCAGAACTACGGTCCTATTAATAGGCATTCTTTGGAGGTGAAAAGTTTATGGTCATTTGCTACACCACCATTAAAAACAAATAGACTCCATATATTGGGAAACCATAGTACTTATGACCTTTAAATAAATCACTTTTACTTTAATGTCACCCCAATTAGATAGTAGCTCCCTGAGAGCTACTATCAAACCCACCACTCCACACATTTCCTACACTCGCTGTGCCAAGTGCAGAGAAGACACTCAGGAAACATTCCACAAACAGGTGAAAAGTTGTAATCAGGGGCTGGGGTCATGGCTCAGTGATAGAGTGCTTGCCTAGCATGCATGAGGCACTGGCTTCAATCCTCAGTCCCACATAAAAATAGATATTGTGTCCACCTAAAACTAAAAAATAAATATTAAAAAATTTTTTTAAAGTTGTAATCAAAGGCAAGCTACTTGAAAAATTGTCTAGTCTCTTGTACTGACCACTTTTTTGAAGGACTGCTGGTATTTGTATACGTTCTTTAAGAAAAAAATGACATTAGAGACATGCCCAAGCTTCCTTAAGTCTTGCCCTCCTTGGGGGAGAGGTGGCTTCTTCTCAAATACAACGTGTTAAAACAGAACTCACCCTCCACCCAACCATGGCTTCATCGGAATTCCCGTTCTGCTGTTACCATCTCCCAGGTCCCTGAGTTCTGATCTTGGGCTGATACTCGATTCCTCCCTCTTCCACCCTCTGCAGAGTCAGGAAATCCTGGAGATTGATTTTCCAAAATGCCTCTCCATAAGTCCCAGCTTCCATGTTCCCACAACTATCAATCTGATGGCAAAGGCCTTCCCAGGGAGATTTGAGGCAGGGAGGAAAGGGATGCAGAAGGGTCTTCTCCCCTGGACTTCAGTAGGGAGCAGAAGACAAATGGAGTAAGGAAAGGCCAGTGATCTGGAACCTTCCCTTTCCTACCATCCACACCTGGGGGTGGGCTAGGCATGTGGAAGTGGGGTCCATTAATGACCACAGGTATACCAACTTTCCCTGCCCTTCTAGAATGGGCAACCTCCCTACCCAGCCTGAACCTTGGGGGGGTATAGAGGAAGGGTCTCAGGTAGAGAAGACAAGGGGTAGCTTTTCTCTTGTTCTCATCTCCTCTCTGCCTCAAATCCACTTTGGGTACCACCACCTACCTCATCTCCTAAGATATCACTTGGTGCATGAGAGTCCTTTCTCTAAAACTTTCATAGGCTCCTCTCTCTCACTGAGGTGAGCTGGGTGCTCCTTATTAGGCTGTGAGCACTTAAGACTTATATCTTTGTGTTCCATGTTCATATGATGCTGTTGATGATAACGATCATCACTATGACAATGAGGAGGCTTTTATTTTTCATCCTGGGATGTCAACCCCTCAGGGCCTGAAGACTTAATCTGAAGCAGGAGAAAGTTGTGAAGTGCATCCGCCCTCTCTATAAACTCACTTCCCCCACCTCCTCCCCACCCCTGGGAATCCTGGCCGGCCAGCCTCCCACCCCTCCCACTCTCATTATCAATATCAGCTGTCAGATCTTTTGTGCAGGCTGCAGGGGTTCCCTTCCCAGGGATATTTGCAGTTTAATAAGGAGATAGGCTTAAAGGAAGCAAATATTCATGGCAGGGTTTCAAGTATCCATTGGTTGGTAGAGTGTGATGTTTGGACAGGGATATAGAGTTTTGCTCCTGCCTCTCAAACACACCCCCACCCATGTGGCAGGACTCATGTTAATAAAAGAAGAGCATTGAACATGTGGGCTCTCCCCTGCCATACCTGGGGACAGAACAAGGGACCACACAGTGGGAAGGATCCAGCGGATTCTGCTGGAAGGAACCCCAAATGAGATAATGGAGAAGAAAACCAAAAGATGTTGAATGTCCTGGAGATCTTAACAGAATAAGAGAAAAACTACCTCTTGTCGTCCCCACCTGAGACCCTTCTTCCACACCCCTAAGATTCAGGCTGGGCAGGGAGGTTGCCCATTCTAGAAGGGCAGGGAAAGTTGGTATACTCGTGGTCATTAATGGACCCTGCTTCCACATGCCCAGCCCAGCCCCAGGTGTGGATGGTAGGAAAGGGAACCTTCCAGATCACCGGCCTTTCCTTACTCCATTTGCCCTGTGCTCCCTACTGAAGCCCAGAGGAGGGGGCCCTTTTGCATCCCTTTCCTCCCCATAATAACAGCCCACAGCTTCCTGGGCTCAGGGAGGGGAAGACTGGGATGGGGGGCGGGTATGGAAAAGGAGGAAGGCAGGAAGTTGTGTGCAGCTTGGGGGGCTGGCCCTCTGGCATCCTGGGGGAGTCTTCCTCCTTAATTGCTTGACTTCTGCAGCTGTTATCGCTAACGAGAAATTAAAAAGTACCCTGACCCCTGCCCCGGCTCCTGCCCCCACGACTTACAAGTGCTCACTCAGCACGTTGCTCTCCAAGGAGCACCCCATGGAGAACGCTCAGGCTGACTGCTTCCAGCCCCCAAGGGAGGAGAGGGAGTGGGCCCCGGCCTCTGGCTTCTTCACTCCTCCCGCTACCTTCAGGCTCTGGGCTTCTTTCTGGTCAGCCCTGATTTTGTCTCCTGCCTCATAATCCCACAGCTCTTCTGGGACCCATCAGGCCCAGATCTTCGGTTTGGGAAGTAGGACGCCTGGAACTGCAGACTGAACACCTACACTCAGCTGCTATGGGTCCCGGGAGCTATTTACACAAAGTAGAAAGAAACAGAGAGGAGATGGGTCAGAACCACAGTCAGAAGGATTTCAGTTAGCACACAGAAGAACTTCCTGGCTGCCTCACCATCCTCCCTGTCTGAGGATAAGGAAGACCTGAACAGTATCATCCTTGTAGTGTGGGTGATGTGCCCACTGCCTGCTCTCAGCTCTCGCTTCCCACTTTCCCAGCACTCAAGGGCAGACATCAACTTTGTCTCACAACAGACCTCCAGCACCTACAGATTTCAGACTATCAACATACCTGCCTCCATTGCCCTCCTTCCCCAAGGGCCACTGAATTTTCACAGGCAAAATACAGTGTTCTAAAATGTTTCTTACCCATTTTTCTCACACACACACACACACACACATACACACACACACAAACACACCAACACACAAAGTTCTATACAGTGCAGTGTTTCATGTCAAATCACAAACCCAGATAAAGGAGATTCCCCCAATGAACCCTCGTTCTTTCACTTTAAATTATAATGATATTTCTGGTATTTACTATTGTTCTTTCAAACTTATGTAGAAAGTATGGAGATTAATAATATGCAATTTCCCTTCAAGTTATTCCTAACTTTATCAACTCTTGTTGCCTTCACATATTTTTCTCAACTACAATTCCTGACATTCAACCACTGTCTTCTAGAATTCTCTTAAGTTTATTAGTGTTCAAGTAGGGTTTTCAGGGCTGGGGTTGTGGCTCAGTAGTAGAGTGCTCGCTAGCGCGTGTGAAGCACTGGGTTCAATCCTCAGCACCACATAAAAATAAATAAATAAAACAAAGGGGTTTTTTGTTTGTTTTTAAATAGGTTTTTCAGTTCAAAACCAACTGGGACCAAAAGAAAGAAAGAAAGAGAGAGAAAAAAAAAAAAAAACACCAACTGGGAGTCTCTACGTGAAGACAACCAACCATTGTCACAAACACTTGGTCCCCAGATCACATTAATATTCTGTTCTGGCAAGTCTTATATAAGTCCATTTTTACATAAGTCAGAGTCATTTCAAATCAGGGGATAAATGAAGCAGGTATCCGCTTGGCAGCAATGTCAACAGAGGGGAGGCTTGGAGACCTGCCTAGAGAGGGTGTCACCGGCTCTCCCTGCCTGCGAACAAGGGTTACTCCAGAGCGAAGGAGCCTGACACGCGCTCACCCAGCGGCTGGAAAGCCTGACTCAGGCTGAGTTTACATAAGTCATACTTACGTAAGCGTATACCTAGGAAGACTCAGGAAGGTACACTGAGAAATGTAAATAGCCAGGATTATGGGTGTGAGTTTAATTTGGGGTACCTGATATTGCAAGACCGCTTTTAAAAATAATATAACCATACTCAAAATTAAGCTTAGGCAGAATGCCTGTGTGTGCCCAGCCCTGTGGAGGGGTTGGCTGTCAGATAATTAAGACATGTTATGAGACAGTCCCTGCCTTAATGAAGCTCAAAGTCAAGGTGCAGAGAGGAGCTCCAGGTTCTGCTCCAACAGGCTGCCATCTACCTCCCACCAGCCTGGCGGGACCCTGGGTTCAGACCGCTCCTTCCTCAGTCGGTTCCATTGCCCCCTAGGCAGAGGGCCCCTCACTTGGTCTCCAGTCCCCCACAAAGGAGTGACCTTCTTCTAGTTCAGACGTTTCTTTGCATGTCACTGCCATTCTGAGTTATGACCATGTCAAAAGGCATGGTCTCCTGGGTCCCCTCTCCTCGATCCCTTCCTTGCCTCCCCAATATCTTTGAGGGGACTTCGGTGTTTTTGAGTACTGTCTGTCCCCAGTGCTCCTCCTCAAACAACCCGGGGACACTGGAGTGTGGGTGGGGGAAGGGTGGTGGCAGGGTGGACACTGCCATCTGTATGTTCTCAGCAATCAGTCCTCCCCCATTGCCTTTTGGAGCTGGGAGGGGGGGACTGCTGAGTCAGGATATTCTTCACATTCCCTCCCTTCTCCCCTGCCTCTGCGTGACCAGCCAGAGCCGAGTGGCCGTTCCATCGGCCTTGACCCCTACGCCCAAGACCAGCCCTCCTTCCTTATACCCCAGGGAGAGGCTGCAGGATGCAGGAAGGAAGTCGTCTGCCCACTGTACACTGGGTCCCTGCTGGGAGCTGGGATGCCTCACACTGCTGTCCTCCTCTCCCGGCCTCACTCTTGGCTGTGTCTCTCCAGCTCACCTCGCTGAGAGGCTCTGGGAGGGCCTAGGAAGGTGATGAGAGAGGAGGAGTAGGCCGCACCACGTGGGGCATGGTGGGCCCTCCAGTGCACCATCTAGGGATGGCCAGTGCACAGAGATGAGCCCAGAGGGAGCCCCAAGAAAGGCTTCAAACCCCATCTGAAGGGAGAGCCTGCCCTGTACTCAGGGAGCTCCTAGTCAGATGGGGGAGGACCCCAAAGAAAGGCGAGCACAGGGGAAGGAGACTGCTCCTGCTCACCAACATGTGTCACGTACACAAAGAGTAATTCAAGGGCAAAGCTGTGAGTGGCCTGGAAGGGGGAAGAAGTAAGGGAATAGTCGGTCTAAATAGGAAAGGAAGTCGTCCTGGAGGAGGAAGACTTGGGGGACAGAGACGCTTTCTGGAGGCTCAGGAGTAAGCAAGGGGGGAAAGACACATAGAAAGGCCCAGGTCAGAAGCAAGGCCTGCCTCACTCAGCTGGGCAGGTCTGAGGCCTGAACAGGGAGGCAGGGGGCCTGGCTCTGTCCCTAGTTGTGACATTGCTTTCCAGGGTGGCAAAAGCCAAGGCTTGTACCTCTCAGGCCACAGACCCCTCTTAAGCCAGTGTGGGGTTGACCTCAGGACTCCTTGGGTGCCTCCCAGTAAGATATATGGCCCGTCCAGGGGCACAGGGCCCATTATTAAAAGTGCCCCATACTTGCTATAACACTGTCAAACAAGGGACCCACGTTTTCATTTGCACTGGGCCCACAGATTCTGGTAGCCTGTCCTGCCCCCAGCCTGGAAGCTCTGTTTTCCCTGTGTCTTCTCTTCTACAGAAGCCTTAGTGGGAAGGGAAGCAGGAGGTCAGCCCAAGGGCCCTGACTCCCCACCCTCCAAGATGCGGTAAGGGAGGAGACTGCCTTCCTGGAGGCTACGGGCAGCAGCTGACTCCCAGCACATGCAGGTCCCCAGCCTGACCCTTGGCAGCCTGAAGCGGCCCACTCAGCCCACGAATGGCCTCATCCCTTGGAGCCCAGCAGGAGCATTTCACAACCACATGCGCTGCTCCACGGAGCCTGTTCTTGGAAAGCTGAGAACGGGACAGCTCAGTTCTGGATGTTAGAGAGGCTTCGGCCCCTGGGGTCTGCACTTGAACAATAAACAACTGTGGGCCTGCTCGGTGGGAGAGGGAGTGAGGTCAAGGTTACCTAGTGCTCTGAGGCTGGGGTGAGGGGCAAAGCCCCCCCCCAAGGGTTTCCCACACAGCATTCACCCTGCAGGGGGTTATCCCAATCTAATGAGGGGCACACAGTCAGTTTCCACAGGAGGGATTGGAGGCAAGAGGAGTGGGGTGGGGCAAGGAAAGATACCATAGCCCCATAGGCTGAGGGGGCTGAAGCCACCCCCAGAGACCTCCACTGTGGTTAACTCCCCACTAGCAGGTCATATGAATTAGGGAGCGGAGACACTCAGAATTAAAGTCAGGGGTGGCAGGTGAGCTGCCCTTTCGAACCTGGAAGCTGGCCATGTAAGATGGGACACTGAGGCAAGACAGAAGCCCAGAACACAGGAAGGTCCACCTGGAGGGTACAGTGTCCTAATGCTTGGCACAGATGCCAAGCAGAGCTGGGATTTCTCGGGGCAGGCCTTCAGGAGAAGGGGCCCGAGACCTCTTTGGAAAGAAGGGAAAGACAAAGGCTTTGCCCTGAACAGGATGGGGAGGGGGATCGTGATGAGGAGCCTCTGCAAAGGCCTAGCTGTGCCTAGAAAATAAAGGTCCCATCCCTAGTGTGAGCCTGGGGGTGGTGACAGAGGGAGAGGAGCTTCTGTTTCTTCAGACTGATCCATGGAAAGAATCCCCTAATGGAGGATCAGAGCCAATCCGCCTTTGATGTGCCAATTCAAATATCTGAGCTAGATGCTCCTAACAGGCTGGGGCCAGGCCGGGCCAGGTGGGGGATGCTGGAGGAGGGGACTTAACACAGTGGCTGTCATGGTGCAGGTGCTCACTAAATGTCCTAATGAATGAACTGATTGATTGATTGGTTAACCAGGGGAATGAGTCAGGGGCCTGGCTTTCCTGGGAGATTGGCAAAAGCAGCCTTTGAACTCAGCCCCCTTCTGATGTCTCCGAAGTTCCCGGGGATGCTGCAGATTTCAGCCGTCCATTTTGCTCCTTCAAGCTGCTTCTGTGACCTTCTTGATTCCTCTATCTCAAGCCACTTGCCTTCTCCAAGACCTTAGCCTTAGAACATTATTTGATTAGAGAACATCTCTGTACATACAAAATCCATATTCGGTACAACAATGACAGCAATAATAGTTAACATGTAATGGTGGTTTACGGTGTACTAGGCACTGTGCCCACAGCTTTACACTTCAGTCCAGCTCTTCCAAGTAAATCAACTCTTCTCTGTAAACACTATTAGATGTGGGGAATAAAAAAATGTGTATCCAAGAGAAATGTTGATAGAAATGTTTTTCACTTTATTTTGGTTCTCTGACACACATTTTTCACATTTTAACATTTTTGAAATCAGGATGTGCCTTGCAATCAATAACAAGAAGGCACTGTGTCATAGTTTAATTAGCAGTGTTCTTTCTTCTTGTTAGCACGTAATTCAACTGTCTGTCTCGCTTTTGATAAAATATGGTGGATCTCGTATATGGTATATGTAACTGATCACTTTCCCCTTTCAACCAACAACGGATGATACGTGGGGCATGTTTCTCTGATTCCAAGTGTGTTTGGAGGGACACGGAGGCTATGTCTTGGCCCGTCAGCCTGGGAGTTGCCTGGGAACAGGGTTGTCTTTTCTCCCCAGAGTTCCCGACAACCCCCAAGCCAGCACTGGCAGTCCGGGAGGCCGGGTAGATGGGGGCATGAGAGTGAGCTTCCCAACAAAACCCTTTTTATGCAGTTCAGGGGAAAGGCCTAGAGAAGCTGTTCTCAGCAGCCCCAGGGAGGAATGGAGGTAAAAGGGAAGGGACCAATTGCTCCACTTTTCTCCAGGAACCCCGGGCCAGTGAAAACCATGCAAGCAGACGGCACTAGGCCATCAGGATTAGTGGCCGGCTACGGATGCAGATGCGTAGCCAACCCTGACCTCAGCCTAGTCCAGCACTTGCTAGGCTTACCTGCCAAAATGTGTCACCCTTGGCCTTTCCCTCTGCCCTCATGCTGGCCCCAGGAAGGGAAGCAGGAGCAAGTGAGAAAATGACCAGCCCCACTGGATGGCCATGAAAGTTGAGGCCTCTAGAGCCCGGGCCTGGCCCCTCGGCCCTCTCTGCTCCATTCCAGCAGCCGTGCTTGAGCTGGGTGCCTGGGCCTGCCTTCTAGGCCCTCCTCGGCAGGGGATCTCCGAGGTGGCAGGGGGCGAGAGGAAGGGAGAAGTGTCTCTTGCCAGGGACTCTCCTACTTGATCAGAACTTTGCCACCACCTCCGCCCCTTTCCCCTCTTTTCCAGGACTCCTCCAGTCAGAGGCCTGTCTTCTCCCTTCTGTACTTCCCAGATTTGTCCTGGGGTCCTAGTGGCCCATGGATGCCCACTGACCCATCAGATAACTAAGCCCAGCCTGGTTGGGGGCAGGGGAAGGACAGGAATTATAGCTTGTCCCCTCCCCACCAGACCTGGGAGTGGAAGCCTCTGCCTCGGCAGTGGGGGCGAGGGGATTAGGCCCTTTAATGAGGACCAAGACCAGGGACTTAAAGGGTTAGGGAAGGAAGCTTTTATCCTGGCCTGGTGGGGGAGGGGAGGCAGGGTCTTCCCTAGCCCACTTCTTCAGCACCTCCTCCCCACTCCCCAGCCTTCTAAGGACCACAGATGGATCCTGCTGGGGTGCAGGCAGGAGGCCAAGATAGTGGCTGCCCCTCCCACCCGTGGCCCACAAAGGCCCCACAGCCAGAGTCTGCCAGAAGTACATACACTCAGAATCTCCACTCAGCTGTGGGCCTTGAAGAGGAAGCCTGTCCCTCTTGCCTGTCCCATAGCACGTACTCCTGCAAATGGACTTCAGAGTGCCTTCCCTTTTGTCCTTGCCACAGGGAGCTAGGAGTAGGCCAGGACTCCAGTGCCACTAGCTCATAAAAACTGCACAGGTATTAACTCATATGAGAAAACTGAGGTCCAGAGACGGCAAGTAATTTGATGGAAATCACCCCCAGGGAGTCTGGCTCTAGAACTCTCCCGATGGCATCTTGGGTATGAGGCTGAATCCTGAGGTTGGAGCTGAGTGAGTGTCTCTGGAGGTGCTACAGGCTGACCCAGGAGTGGGGGACACCCATCCTTCCAGGCCTATCCCAGGCCCCACCTGGAGTTGCCAAGGCAGGCAGGGAGACCTGGCATTCCTGTGTTCCATCTGCTCACTGCTTAAAAAGTGCCTTTTCAGCCCTGCCCTCATGGCACTGGAGGCCACATGGCAAGTAGAGCTGCCCTTGGGGTCACTGCAGACCCAGACTCCTCCACTCCATTCCCACCCACTCTGTTGTGATGAGGGAGCTTCAAGGGGACTCCTCCAGCCCAGAGTCGCCCTGTGAACACTGACCGAGGCACAGCTCTGAATTATGAGGGCCATATCTTTTCACTATCTTATCTCCAGCCCCCTAACAATGTGCCTGGCTACTGTAGACACTCAGTAACTGCTGAATGAATGGCCAAGAAACACAAAGATCAGTGAGCCATGGGGCTGGGTTGGTAGAGTGCTTGCTTCGCATGCACAAGGCCCTGGGTTCAATCCCTATCGTCACCAAAAAAAAAAAAAAAATAAGATCAATGAGTCAGGGACCTGGACACCACAGTGGGCAATCACATAGGAGAGTCAGGTATGTGGACACTGATTGTAACACAAGGCAGACAACAGGTCAGTGGAGAGAGAGATCATCCAACTGCTGGTTTGGGAAAAGCTTCATGGAGGAAGCACTTAATAATAATAACAGTGATGATTGTGGTTTTGTACTTATGGATGACTACATGTATGGCACTCTCTTTCCTCAGTACTCTTTAAAATATATATATATATATATATATATATATATATATATATATATATATATATTATATATATATACATATATATATATATATATATATATATATATATATGTATATATATATATATTGAAGATGGACACAATATTTTTATTCTTATTTATTTTTTTTTAATGTGGTGCTGAAGATCGAACCCAGGGCCTCATCCGTGCAAGGCAAGCGCTCTCCCACTGATCTACAACCCCAGCCCGTTCCTCAGTACTCTTTATGTATTAACATTTATTTCTCATGTTACCATCAGACGTAGATAATATGAACATGCCCACCCCCTTTTTTGTGTATGGTGCTGGGGATCAAACTCAGGGCCTTGCAATGTTAGGCAAGCTCTCTATCACTGAGCTATACACCAATCCTAACATATCCATTTTACAAATGAGGAAACTGAAGCTCAGATGAAGTCACTTGTTCAAAGTCACACAGCTATAATAAATGAACAGAGTCATCATTTGAATCCAACTGTGACAGAGAAGCAGGAATGGGAGGGTCTTATAGGGAACAGCAAAAGGTACATTTGGCCAGATGGGAAGGTTGAAAACTGGCACCCCCTGGACCACATTTGGTCCTGAGACGTGTTCTCTCTGGCCCACTGGCACTGACCTGCACAGCCCTGCACAGCCCTGCACAGCCCTGCACAGCGTCCTTGTCCTTGAAAAAAGGCGCAGCCCATTGCTTTAGCCAGAAAGTAAACAATGAGGCTGGGGGAGGGTGGTGGCTTCAGAGTCTTAAATTCCAGAAATGCACAACCATTGAGAAGTTGAGTGGCAGACATATCCCCACCCCCAACCCACATCCCTTGTCCCCAGTTACCTGTCTGGCCCCTGTCAACATTTAGCTTGAGGACCTGGAGTAGAGCCCAAGGGACAAAAGGGAACAACAGCAGGTAACCATGGGAAGGTCGCTTAAGGTCTGGACACAAAGTACTTTAAACTTGGGGCTGAAGAATTTGGGCACCACGTTGACAATTGCTCTGTTATCACAGCCACTCCGCCACCAGCCAGCAGCTGGGAAGGGATTGTGCCTGCTGGAGCTAGGGACAATTTGAATTGGTGTCAACCAAACCTTAAGGGCTTTAAGAGAAAAATTTACAGGGATTGTCACAGCCTCGAACTTCTCATCTCTGTGACCCCATCCTCAGCCCTGCAACTGTCCCAGCTGTGACCACTCGAGGCCTCCCTCAGCAGGCCTCTCTCTTTAAGCAGAAGGGAAGTCCCAGAGCCAATGCCCCTGCCCAGTGGTGTCCCCTGCCCACGTGGAACTCTCCAACCCACAGTGCAGAGCTGGCAGGCCAGAGTGAAAATGCAGGACAGGATTCAGGACTGGAATTTCCCTCGGGGTGGGTGGGGTCCAACAGGTGAACCAGGTGACCCGGATGGGGGCCTAGTGGAAAAATTTGTTCTGTCCCAGCCCCTTCCCCCCAGTGACTCAGGCCCATAGTGGCAGTGAGTCTGGGAGGGGACGAGACAAGAACCCACAGAAAAATTTTCCCTTGTCTCTCTGGCTCTGCCACTGCCCAGCTCACTCCCACCCCACCCCCCATTAAACACACATCCTGCCTCACCACCAGCTCACCACAGCCACTGTCTGTACCTGTGGCAACAGCCATGGAGCTGGCACATCCAGGACCTTCCTAACTCTTTGGGGTGGGGCAACCCTCCTGAACTTGAGCCTTCCCCACACCCAGACAGCCTGCGGGAGAAAATGTGTTTGATGAAGGCCATGGTAGATGTGGAGTAGGGTTGCAAGGGTTAGCAAATAAAAGTGCAGGACATCCATGGTCCAAGCAATATTTGAAAGATACTTATATTGAAAAAATGTTGATTCTCTTTTTGCAGGAGGGAGTCCCAGACTCTGAAATTCAGATTTAACTGAGAAGCATGTGTTTTATCTGTCAACCTTCTGGAAGAGACAGAGGTGAGGATAGGAATGCCCAAGGCACCACCTACCACCCCACCATGTCTCCCCCACCAGGCCTTTCTATGCTGACTTTGACCTCAGGGCCTCTCTCAGACCTTCTAAGTCCCCAAGCACAAAACTCTATCTCCTGAAGAAATATTCCTGGGACCCAAATATCACAACAAATAGGGAGCCAACAAGGATCTGGTGGGGCTGGTTCTAGGAGTGCTTGTCTGGATCTGAGGATACCCACCCTACTGCATGCAGCTCCAAGTGAGAAGGCTTGAGGAAGAGGAGGCCCACAGGGGACCTCTTAGACACCCCTTCTTCCACGTCTTGAGTTTCAACCCAGATCTTCCCCTCACCCAGAGCCTGGTTGAAACAGTATCTCTCCTTCTCTTCTTTTGGACCCCACAGCCCTCCCCAACACACTTGCCCATGAACTTATCGTATTCCCGTCACTGAAGTTTCACATCCAGGCCAGGGGCCTTGCCCAGGAACAGGGAAGCAGGAGAGGACTGGGTTCCTTCACCATGTTACCCTTCACCTAATGGGACCTCTTGCAGGCAGACACTGTGCTGGGTCCCAGAACAGCGCAGCTGAGACCCTCACGGCACTCTCAACGTGGCGGGAGACAGAGGACATGCATCTGGTAGCAGGGGAGGGGCAGAGAGAGATGAGAGAAGGACGGAGGGCCAGGACCAAAGCAGCTCTTGGTCTGGTCTGGGGAGGGAGCTCTGTGGTTTCACAAGGCAGATGTAAGTGGCCAGCCGCTTGGTCTAATGCGCCGCCATCCATCGGGAGCTGCTCCTCCTCCTCCTCGAGTATAAATTGAACTTTTGTCTGCCACAGATGTGGACCCGGCCAGCTGGCTCCCAGTAAGCCCCAATGGCAGGGCCATGGCTTGCTTGCTGTTGTCAGAAATTCCCCAGAGACAGGGTATTTTGACCCAGGATCAGTTGACAATTATCTTGTTGGCAGTAGCTGCTCAGCCCTTGGGGTAGGTAGAGGCTGAAGGGCCACTTTGTCTCAGGTACTCACCCTCTCCTTCCTGGAAATCCCCATGTCCACCCGCAGTAGAGAGGCAGGGCAGGGACCCATTATTGTCCAGATGGAGAGGCTAACTCCCAAGACTCACCTAGAGTCACACAGCTCACGGAGGAGCGGGGGCAAAGGGGTTATGAGAGTTGGATTGGGGTTTCCAGAGCACAAGCCAGGGCTCCCGCAGCCCACCTACAGCCCCGTCTGGCGCTGCGGGCTGACTCAGTGCTATAACCAGGCACCAAGCCTCGGGCTTCAGCAACACACATTTATTTCTCACAGTTCTGAAGGCTGCAAAGTCCAAGATCGAGGTGCTGGCCAATTTGGTTCCTAGTGAGGGCTCTCTTCTCCTCCTGTTCAATTCCTGGTAAGTGCACATGGAGGTTAGGGGAGGGAGAGGGAGGATGATCTGGTATCTATGGGCACTAATTCCACCCTGGGGACACCACCCCTTCCAACGTCATCTAAACCAAATCACCTTCCAAAAGCCCCATTTTCAAATAGGGTCCATTGGGAATGGAGTGTCAACATTAGAATTTGAGGAGACACGACGTAATCCACAGCACTGGACGTGAGGCAAGACTCTGTGGACACTTTAGTGAGGCCCTTCCACCCTTTTTTTGTTTTGTTTTGTTTTGGTACAAGGGATTGAAGACAGCAGAGACAGGGTCTCTCTGAGTTGCTTAGGGCCTCGATAAGTTGCTGAGGCTGGCTTTGAACTCGCGATCCTCCTGCCACAGCCTCCAGAGTTGATGGGATTATGGGCATGCACCACCACACCCGGCCCTTTCACTCTTTGAGCAGAGCAGTCAAAAGTGAGGGAGAAAGATGAATGTCTTTTTGACCTTCAGGACCCCTCCATACCCCAGCCCAGATCCTGACCCTTGGAAGGGCCAGGCTAGGGCCATCTCAATCTGCACCCCTGGGTTTCGAGGTTCTGAGCTTGCCTCAGCAGGCCTTCCCCTCACTAGCGCCATCTGGCAGTCCTGACTTGCAACATGCCCATCCTCACCCCCGTCCTACCCAGGTTGGTGCCTCACCATTGATGATGCCCTTCCCCCACCTCAGTGTTGCTTCAACAGTCAGATGCTGGCGGAAGTCAAATGCCAGGCTCCTGTCAATCTCCAGGTTGGATGGTCCAGTGGACAGAGTACCAAGCTGTGAACCTAGCAGAATCCTTCTGCCATAGCCCAAACTCAGCACCCCAAACAGAACAGCTGCTGGTTCCTTAGTGGACAGTGAGGATGTTGTTGGAAAGAGATTCCCTGAACCTACTAGGGAGACTTCCTTCATTCCCTCCACCTCCAGGTATCCCCACCAGTATACTTGAGCACTTTACAGGAAAAAGCGTCAGGAGGAGAACTCTGAGAAGGCCCATGATATTGGAGCTGAAAGGAAATCTGGAAACTTCCTGGGTATCTCTACATAGACAAATGAGGAAACTGAGACTGTGGGATAAGGGAAAGAAAAGTGAGCATCAGAAGCTCCAGGTTCAGCCAGGCGTTGTGGCACATGCCTATAATCCCACTGACTGGGGAGGCTGAGGCAGGATCACAAGTTCAAAGCCAGCCTCAGCAACTTAGTGAGACCCTAAGTAACTTAGCAAGATCCAGTCTCTAAATAAAAATTTTAAAGTGCTGGGATGTGGCTCAGTGGTTGAGCGCCCCGGATTTCAATCCCTGGTACAAAAAAAAAAAAAAGCTCTAGGTTCTAGTCTTGATTCAGCCACTGCGTGACCCTAGGAAAGTGCCTTCCCTCTCTGTGCTCTGAGATTCTGCCCAGTGTTGCTGTTCCAGGGTTCTAATTGAAGCATATTACACAGATGCCCAATCCCAGCCCGCCTCCTGTGGAGCCCTCTCCTGATTTCTTGCAGACTGTCACCCCAGCCAGGTCCTGGGGACTTCTAGCAGATGGGGCTGGGGCAGCGGAGGGAGTGGGGAAGGGAAAAAAAAAAAAAGAAGGGGGAGGAGGTAGACCTCACCCAGAGGAGAGGCAACAGGAAAGGGAAACTGAGTATGTCCCTGGCTTGCCCCAGCCTGTCCCCTGCATCCGGGGAAGGGTAAGAGTGACTGTCAGCTGAGGAAGCGGGGCAAAAGGGGCAGTCTGGGGAGGGGCAGGGAACCCCCGTCTGAACTTGTTGGGGCAGCTAGGTGCAGCTGTTTCCGGCTGATGAAAAGGCCCTGATTGATATGGTGGCAGGGAATGACGCTAACCCCCAAACAGGAACCCTTCCCATCCTCTCCAACCTGGTCATGCCCAGAGGCCCACTTTGGGGACAGTCAAAATTCGGGGAGAAGAGTGAAGAGTAGGGCTCCTGCTATCACTGGGGTCAATACCCTGAGGACAGGACAGGGAGAGGCATTCATCTAATCTCCCCTACTCCAGGCCAGCAGGGACCGGGAGATGTCCAAGCGGACCAGAGGACAAGGGGCAAGGACCTCGCTCCCCCCTTTTGCCATGGGGGTGCTTGGGCACATAGCTCGACATTTAAACATTCACACAAATGCAGAGGTGCCGCCCAGAAGAGATAACATTCATTGATCATTCATTGATACCTGTGCCAGGTATCTTTCTAAGACCTTTCTTTATGTACATGGCGGTGTTGATTTCTCCCCCCAGGTCTCTCAGGTAGGTGCCATCGTCATCCTCATTTTATAGATTTTATAGGAACCCAGAGTGGTTAAGGAACTTGCCCATGGTCATTCAGTGGTCACAGGCAGAGCAGAGATGTGAGCCCAGTCTCGAGGGCCTGTGGTCTTAACCACTTGCTACTCTTTCTGGAAGGAACTCATCAGCAGATAAGAGAGTCTGGACCACCTTGTAACCAACTTGCAAACAAATAAGAACCTTATAAGAAGGGAATATTTCAAAAAGAAATGCATCAGGTACAATTAGTTCTCAGAGGAAGAGCACCAGGTCCCAGGGTTGGGGGGGAAAGGAAGAACCGAGACAGTCTTCCAGAACAATAAATACTTAGATTGGAATTAAGGAGATTGAATGTCCTAGTTGAGGTTGTTTTATTTTGTTCTTTACTTTTTTTATTGTGATAAAAAATATATAACATGAAATTTACCCTATTCTATATGGTTTGGGTCTTGAATGTCTCCCAAAGGCCCATTCCATGCTGAAAGGCTTGGTTGCCAGCCTGTGGTGCCACCAGGCTGGGGTAGAACCTTTAGGAAGTGGGTCATAGTGGAAGGAAGCTAGGTCAATGGGGCACGCTCTCAAAGGGGTCTCAGCCCCTTCTTTCTCTCTCCCTTTGCTTCCCAGTCACCATGAAGTACATAGGACTCCTTCGTCATATGCTGCCGCCATGATGTCCTTTGCCACCACAGGCCCAAAGCAACAGAGCCAAGTGACCAGAACCCTCTGAAACTCCAAGTCAAAATAAGCCTTTTTCCTTATTATTTGGTTACCCCAGCTGTTTTGTCACAGTGATGGAAAGCAGACTAACATTCTATTTTATCCATTTTAAGAGTACAATTCAGTTTTTAATTTTGATGAAGTGCAATTTATTTTTTCTCATTTCTGTATTTGCAGCATCATAATGAAGAAACTATTTTTAACATGTCCCCTTATGTTTTCTTCTAAGAGTTTTGAAGTTCTAGTTCTTAAGTTTGGGTCTTTGATCCTTTTTGAGGTGTTTTTTTGGGGGGATACAAGGATTTGAACTCAGGGGCACTTGATCATTGAGCCATATCCCCAGCCCTATTTTGTATTTTATTTAGAGATAGGGTCTCATTGATTTGCATAGTGCCTCGCCATTGCTAAGGCTGGCTTTGAACTTGCCATCCTCCTGTCTTAGCCTCCGGAACTGCTGGGATTACAGGTGTGAGCCACGAGGCCCGGCTTTTGAGGTGATTTTTATATATAGTGTAAGATAAGGTAAGATTATGTGGTCTGGAGACAAAAGATTATTTTACTTCTTCCTTTCCAATTTAGATACATTTTATTTATTTATTTATTTGTTTGTTTGTTTGTTTGTTTATTTATTTATTTATTTTTGCCTAATCACACTGGCTAGAACTACCATTGCTATGTTGAAATAAAGTGACAAAAGTTCCTGATCATAGAGTCAAAGCTTTTAGACTCTCATATTTGAATATGATGTTAACTGTGGGTTTCTTTCCTTCATTCTATTAATGTGGTGCATTATATTGGCTGGTGTGTGTGTGTGTGTGTGTGTGTGTGTATTGAACTATCCTTGCATTCTGGAAATAAATCCCATGTGGTCATGGTGTATAATACTTTTAATATGCTTTACTGAACAAACTTGGTTTGTTATATTTTTTGTTAAGAATTTTTGCATCCCTATGTATGGGCCTATTGGTCTGCAGTTTTCTTGTATTATCTTTGTCTCTAATGTCAGGGCATTTTTTTAGGGCATTTGTTTTAATATTTTAAAACTTCATATTTATCTGTGGCCTAACATACAGTCAACCTGGGGGGTGTTTTATGCACACTTGAGAAGAATGTATGTTTTGCTGTTGTTGGCTAGAAGGTTCTATAATGTCTGTAATGTATAATTGGTTCATAGACTTGGTTCATTTTCTATTTCTATAACAAAAACCTGAGACAGGATAATTTAAAAAGAATAGAAGTTTATTTGGTTCATGGTTCTGGAGGCTGGGAAGTCCCAGAGCATGGAGCCAGCATCTGTTCAGCATGGGGTGAGGGCCTTGTGCTGCATGATAACATGGTAGAGGGCACTACATGGCAGGGCAGAGCCAGTGTCCTAACTTGGGTATCTCTTCCTCTTCTTATAAAGCTACAATTGCCATCATGGGGACCCTGCTCTCATGACCTTATCTAATCCTCATTATCTCCCAAAGACTCCACCTTTGAACATGATTAACACATGAATTTGGGGATTAAGTTTTCAATACATGAAAATTTGAGAGACACATTCAATCCACAGCAATTGTGTTGTCCAGGTCCTCTAATTCCCTATTGGTTTTCTGTCTGAATGTTTAGAAATATTGAAAGTAAGGGATTCAAATCTCTAACTTCTATTGTAGAACTGTCTATTTCTCCCTTCAATTTTGTCTCTATTTTGCTTCAAATATTTTAGGGTTCTGTTTTCAGGTGTGCATAGTTTATGAATGTTATATCTTCTTGCTTACTCAATTGAATCTCTTATACAATGTCCTTTTTTGTCTATCTTAAATTATTTTGGCTTAAGGTCTATTTTGCATGAAAGTAATATAGCTTATCTAGCTCTCTTTTGGTTACTATTTGTATTGAATATCTTTTTCCATCATTTTACTGGAATTTGTTTTCTGCCACTATATCTGAAATAAGTCTCTAATAGACAGCGTAATCATTTTCTTAATCCAATCTGTTAATCTCTGCATTTCAATAGATTTTAATTCATTTACATTTAATATAATTATTGATAAAGAATTATTTGTCTATTTAGCTGTTTTCTGTATTGTTATATGTATTATCCCTATTCTTCCATTATTACTTTTTTAAATTTAGATGCTTTTTTGCTAGCATATCATTTTGATTCATTTCTTTGATTCTTTTTTTTTTTTGTATACTGTTTAGTGATTTTCTTAGTAGTTACTATGAGATTCCAATTCTCATCTTAAATTTATAACAGTCCAACCTTAATAACTCTTATTTAGTTTCAATAGTAAACAAATACTCTTGTTTCTTTTGTATCTATCTCTCCATTTACTTTGTCATTGTTACAGATTACATAGATTTACATTTATATTGTGTACCCTTAACATAGATATATAATATTGTTCTATGCATTTGCCTCTTAAATCAAATAATGCCTTATAAGCAGGAAAGGTTTCAAAGTAATAAATATAAGGTATGAGGAGTCCTCAGAGGAAGGACGCTGTCAGTAGGGTTTGCGGGAATGGGGAGAGCCTGGGAAGCCTTCCCGGATGGTAAACAATGGAATTGGAATTGAATTTTCTTAATTTTTTTTCTTGTGGTGCTGGGGATCGAACTCAGTGCCATATGCATGCTAGGCAAGCACTCTACCGCTGAGTTTTACCCCCAGCACTGGAATTAAATTTTGAAGAACAAAAAATTACTATGTAAAACTGCTTATTCACAAGAAAAGATGTCCAAAATATTTCATTTAGGGCAAAAAGTAGGTTACCAAATAGCATGAGTGACCTCATTTTTGTAAATATGTGTGTATTTATACATATTTAAGGATATATGTGTATATGAGCATAGAAAAACACTCATTTTTATAATCATAGTATTTTAACAGTGTTTATCTCCAGTTGTTGGAACTATGGGAAAAGGAAACTTCTTCCTTTTTTTCCTAGTGCATTCTATATTGTTTGAATTACTTACAATGAGTACCCATCACTTTTATAACCGGGAAAAGCAATAATGCCATTTTTGTTCTACAGGGTCAAATGAATGAGTTGGCATTTACTGGAGGGAAGGAACTTTTAGGCAGAGGAACAGCACAGGCAAAAGCAAAGACACGTGAAAACCATGTCCTGTCACAGGAACTGCCAGCCACATGGCATGGCCGGAGGGCACTGGGGGGGGCGGGGCTAGAAAATCCATGTTTCCAGGGCCACATTATCCAGGCTCTTCATTTCACAAAGAGTTTAGAGATGGTTCTTGGCTCCAGGACAAGAGAGTAGCAAGTTTTGATTTATGTAATAAGCAAACTAGCAATAGGGGATGGGAGAACCAGGAGGCTGGGAGGTCAATGGGGAGGCTGTCGCAACAACTAAAGGAAGAGAAGATGGTGCTGGAGGTGAGTCAAGGCCTAAAGGATAGAAAAGAAAAATTGAAAAAGAGAGAAACTGAGGGCAAATCAGACAACACTTATCCCTGAGAGGGATGTGAGTTTGTCTCTCTGTGTCATCAAGCTCTCCAGGTCTGTGTTCCAGTCTGGCATTTTAATGACAGGAAGCCAGGTCTAGAAATGATCGTGATCATGATGAAAATAGTGCTGATTCACCATGAGAAGGAGGAAAATCCCATTCAAAGAGCTCTGTGGGTCTTTACAGCTTCCACAGCCCTCTGACTTCCTCTGGGGGCTGGAAAAATCCATGTCTCCAGGGGCCGCATTATCCAGGCTCTTTGTTTCACAAAGAGTTTAGAGATGGTTCTTGGCACCAGGGCAAGAGAGTAGCAACACATCAAAATGCATGTTCCCTAGATGTGGGGGGGCAGCAGCTGCTATCCCCAGAAGAGCCTGAGCAATGGCTGTGTGTTCACTTTCTAGCTGTGTGACCTTGGGCAATTTATATAATCTCTCTGTGCCTCAGTTTCTTCTTCTATAAAATAGGCCAAATAGTATAATTACTCCATAGGTCAATGAAAAGATAAACATATGTAAAGAGCTTAGGGCACAACATTGCACTGAGTAAGTGCTCAGTAAATATGAACTCTTATTATTATTACTTTTTAATAATTATTAGAAGGACCCCACACAGATAACCTGGAAAGAATGAATGGGAAACCAGACTCTGGGCAGGCACCAGGCCCCTTCCTTACCTTTCAGACCTTGCTTCCTAGGATAAAGACCAAGGCTTGAACTTGTGTGTCTAGTCTGGCTCGCTTGGGCTCTGGGGCCCTTTATAGCACCCACTTCTCTCCTCTCTTCCATGTTTCTTGGCAGTGATCATTCAACCATTCAACAAATAGGGATCAAATTCTGATCTGGACCAGCATGGAGGGCTAAGATGACAAAGAAGATTATGGCCTGGGCTGCCTTCAAGGAGCTCCCTGTGTGGTTGACTGAGTTCACTCCCTCCCTCGTTCACTTCTTCACTAAACACTCGTGAGGCACCTCCTCTGGACCACACACAAGCAGGTCTCTGTCTCTTCGCGCTTTGGACACGAAGCAATCACTGAAGGAGTCATTGCCCAGGATGTTTAGTTTCCAGTCTGTTTCTCATTCTTTCCCACTGGGTACCCACTCTGCGCCCACACACACAGTCACACAAAGACACCCAAACAGAGATCCAGAGGAACGTTCTCCCCGCATCTCCCCTGACTGAAGACTTCCCACTAGTTTCCAGAGTCAGGAGGGAAGAGCAGCAGCAACAGAGGCCCCTGGACTCTCCCCTTGTATCATTCCTTCACTGTTTCAGCCGTTCACCAAGCACTATGTCTGGACAGAGCAGGGGTAACAGAAATGAACCATCACAGAGCAGACCTTGGAGGAGTCTCCACCGAGCAGCTCGCTCTTTCTACAATTATTTATTGGGCATGTCTAAAGTGCTAGTGGAGGCTTTGGGGATGTGAATAAGATGAAGCGCCTGCCCTCAGGGAGCTTGCCATCTCCAAGACGGACCAGAGGCAAGCAAACACATAAATACATCACTGGTTTTATGATCAAGGCTCTGAAGCAAATAAAAGGGGGTGATGCAATCGTGATGGAGGTTGGACAATACATGCTATTTGGATTTGAGCAGGGCTTCTGTTTGTTCACAGGTAATAATCATATCTACCTGTGCAATGAAGAGCACCGTGTGTGTCATCAGTTGTTATTATTTTTAAATAGATGCACAAATGGATCTTCAAAAAGACTCAGCAATTAGTGCAGGATAAGGCAATATAGGTCCAGGGCATTCCAAGGGCACCAGGGAGGATCCCCAAGGAGCCAGGTCCAGCCCAGTCAGGGAATAAGGTGAGGACAGTGGACACAGATGCTCTCTGCTCCTCACCTAGCCTTGCATCGCTGGCACCCATAGTCACCCCCAAGGATGCTGGATCTCTGAGAGGCTGGAGCAGGTGGAAGCAGACAGCACTCACCCACAAGCCTCACCTCCTTTCAGGAGGAGAGAAGAGGAAGGGTCGCCCAATCTAGTGAGGAGATGTGCGGGTGGGAGTCAGAATGACAGGGCAAATCCCATCCATGAGGTCCCTTCCTGAATCCTAGAGTTCCTTCCCTGAACACACACGACCCTCTCGGCAACTCTGTGGGTTATCAAGGTCCTCGCTTCTCAGATGAACCCACAGAGGTGAGAGAGCACACATCATTCTCAGTCACTCACTTCAGAAATGGCAGTGGACAGTTGGTTTGAGTCTTTTTGTCCCCCCACCCCCAATCTGCTTCTGATGGGGCAGGGGGTATAGGGGAAAAGAGACTTGGGCAACTCAGGAGGGTAGAGGGAGAGGAGGGAGAGACAGACACCGCTGTGCAGAATGACCTGATCTGAGGGGAGGGCTCCCGGATGGTTAGAGAGAGGGGATGTGGGACTGGCAGGGATGGGTTACAGCCAGGAAGAGATGGAAGGGACAGAACCACAGGGAGGAAGCCCCGCCTGCCCTCCACCCCCATCACAATAGGCATCCTGGCAAACAGGATGGGGATGGAGCAAGGCCCGTTCTCTGTACCAACCCCCCTCCAGCATCACCTGGCCAGGCAGCCCCATTTCCAGCCCTGAGCCCACAGGGACCAGGATGTGGGCAACTAGGGACAGACAAGCCCTGACGTAGACAACTCTGCGACCCCCAGGCCCAGCCTCCGCAGCCACAAGCCAAATACTCTCTGTGGTTTGGGCCCCAGCCAAGCGCCCACACCCCAGCTCACGGGACCGCAACTTCCCTGTTGCATCAGGTTACCAAGCGCGTGCACACACCCCAGCCTGTTACACAACCGTGTGCGCGCACTCGACACCCACACACCCCGGGTGGCGAGACAGTCCCACAGAGGAAACCGCAGCCTTGCGCAGAGGACATGGGCCTCTCTCCAGCCTCCTGGCATCTAGAGCTGGAGGATGGGATGGGGAGGGTACCTGGCCAGAAGCCAGGGCCTGCAGGCTGTCCCACTGGCTCACTGAGAAACCCCAGTAAGTCACGTCGCCTCTCTGCGCCTGTTTCCCAGCCTAGAAAGGAAGATCACCTTCCACCCTGATGATCTAGATACCCATTTACCCTCCAGGGCAGCCAACACCCTCCAAACCACTGCCAACACCCTCCCTTCCCTAGGAATGTCAGCAAGAAAGGGGGGCAGGCATTGTCACAGAGGAGACACTGAGGGCTGGATGAGGTAACCTCTACAAAAAGTCTTTTCTGATGCAGCTCCCCCCAATAGAAAGATCGGGGGTGTTCCTGGAGGAGAACTCATGATCACCCCCTTTCGAGGAAGAGGGAGGCAGTAGCCAGGGTTCCTTTGAGGCTGAACCAAAGAGTAGGAGGTGGAGGAGGGGATTTTTATATGCACTTTCTCTTCCTATTTTTCTACAACAAACACGTGTAGCACACTACTTTGCAAAGGGTGGGGGGGGTGCTTGATGTCTGAACATTCTCTTGGGCATTTGCCCTCTGAACCAGGACAATTTCTTAAACAGGAATGGTTTCAAATGAGCATGGGAAACCTAGATGAAGCACTCCCACAAGTGGGCTTCACAGGGCCTCTAACATGCTGATCTGGGTCACAGCCCTCTAAGAGGACCAATGAGACAAGAGATGCCATCCACTTCGGAGCTCTTTATAGGGGACATCATCAGAGACACTTTCTAGGCACTGCTGGAACCCAGGGTCCCCTGGGAAGCCAAGTTTACCCGGCCGGGTTGCACCTCCATCAAGGAGCCCGCCGTCTCAGGAGGGCACAGAGGCCGGATGCCCGAGGTAACCACAGCTAACTACATGAGTCAAACCCCAAGCCCTCTGTCCAAAACTGGTCCAAGACCTGCATCCTTGTTAGGAAGGCAGGTTGTGACTTGAGAGGGCCCGTGGGTGGCCCTGCAGCCTCCCTGAAGTTACTTAGATCTGCAGTGACCCCTGCTGGCTCTGGCCAAAATCACCCCTCCCCTTAGTCCTCACTCTCACCAAACCCTGTTCCTCCAGCAGCCTTCCCATTAGCCTTGACCCAGCCCTATCAGGATGCACGCTGATCACTCCCAATACCAGCTCCCACACCTCCATATAATTCTCAGGAAAATTCTAAGAAGTAAGTTTCACTCCTGCCTTAATTTGATTTTCAGATGAGAAACTGAGGCTCAGAAGTAAAATAAAGTTATTAACTGACAAAGTTCTGATTCAAATCTGGGTTTCTGACGTCAGAGCTCACTCACTCACCCACTATGCTATTACTGTGCTGTTCTGCTCCTGCCCAATCCCAGGGCCACCTATAGTGTTCAAGTGTAATTTTGTCTGCCATTGCTACCCATTGCTCTGGGGAAGGATTACTCAATGGGCCTTACCCATGCCCTCCAGGAATGGCCCTGTGATCCAGAACTAGCCAGTCATTGTACCATTCCCTCTGGTCAACTAGGATGCAAATTTGATTTTCAAGCCCAGAACCATCCCCTCTTCTGCTAATTGTGTCTTGATTTCCTTTGGGCCATCCCCACACCCTCAGTAAAAGTGACTCGAATGGAGATGACTGTCCCACTATCTCCAGGGGGAGACACATGATTTATTTAGGCCTGGCCACAGTGGTTGGTTCAGGAAGGATATATGGCTGATCCAGCCCAATCAGAGCCAATGCAAGGATATTCCTGGGACCACTGGGGAAAAGAATGGCTTTCTATACCAGAGCTGCTAAACAGCTCAGTTTAAGTTTCCAGGAGCCCTGCCTGGGGAGATCTCCTCTAAGAAGGAAGTCCACACCAGAGAGCAGAGACAAGGTCCTGATGACATTAGTTAAGCTGGGCCAAGAACAGATTCACCCCCGGACACTTCAGCCAATAAATGACTTTTTTGTTATTGTTCTCGTCTTAGCAGGTATGAGTTGGGTTCTTGTTCTTTGAAACAGAGATCTATCAAAGCCCCCCCACCCACTGTTAATCATTATTAACAGCTGTGTCTCCTTCTTGCCTTGGTCTCCTATGCTTATATAGACATACTGGACATTTTTTAAATAAAAATTGACACCACTGCCTACTTCTTTCTTCAAGATATACTCTTTCCATTATTTTTGTGAAAACTCCCTTTCCTAGTTTTCCTCCTGCCCCTCTGAAGTCCTGTCTGGCTCATTTTCCTTTGCTGGCTCCTCTTTGTTTTCAAGTAACAGAAACCAACTCTGGCATTTTTAAGGAAAAAAAATGAAGGCAAAGGATAAAAGAAAGAAAGAATTTATTGGAAAAATATTGAGAAGCTAGTACAGAGAATTGACCAGGAGGGTGGAGTGCCTAGGTTAGAAATGGGACAGAAATGACTTGGCTGGATCTCAAAGTCCCCTTCCATATCAGGAGCAGGATGTCCAAGATGCCCAGTCCCAGGAGAGTGTCTGGTCTGCCGAGCTTAAGTTGCATG